>NC_135236.1:229917015-230236459 GCF_051348905.1 Ranitomeya variabilis | reverse complement strand
TGGGCCAGTCCGACGCTGCTTTGAAGGTACCCATACTCCATGGTCGGATAGAAGTTCCCAAACCTTTCATGTATGGGTACGTCATGACGATCATGGGGGGGAACAGGAGCTGTGCCCGAGTGATCACCACCAGGAGCTCAGCTTAAGTTATAGCCGAGCCCTGGTTGTCACCGCTGAAATGCGCACAATCTATATTGATCGCAGCATTTAGAAGGCTGGGAGACGAGGGAGACCCTCTCTAGTTCGCTTGGCTCCCCCACAACGTCATTGCGAGGGCCCGATCTTTGCCATGCAAGGTCTTCATGACGACCTCTGGGTCATCTCAGCTAAAGCAAGCCTGTTAGACCACGCCAGGGAGCATGGTCTAAGAGGCTTCTGTCAGTGTAATGCTGACAGGTATAATGCATTGCAATGCTGGTGCACTGCAATACATTATACCATCAATTAGAATAATAAAAGTTAAAGTACCATAGAGGGATTAACTTACAAAGTAAAAAAAAAAGAAATTGTTAAAATATTTTTCAAAAAATCACAAAATGAAGAACTAAAAAAATATTATACAAAAAAAACCACACATACTTAGAAATAAAATATAACTTTACAAATAAAATATAACAAAAAAATTCACATACTCGGTATCACCACGTACAGAATGCCCCGACCTATAAAACTGTCACACTAATTAACCCCTTCTGTGAACACCATAAAAGAATTAAAAAAAACATGGCAAGAAACTATGCTTTTTTATCATACCACCGATCAATAAAGTAAAATCAAACTTAATAAAAAAGTCAAATGAAATAAAAATAAAATATCTGAAAACACCATCTTGTCCCGCAAAAAAACAAGCCGCCATAGAGCTCCAACAGAGAAAAAAAAGTTATAGCTCTCAGAATATAGCAATGCAAAAACAATTATTTTTTCTATAAAATAGCTTTGTGTAAAAGCGGCAAAACATTAAAAAAAATTATATGAATGTGGTACTGCTGCAATCGTACTGACCCGAAGAACAAAGCTGCCTTATCACTAACTACACTGTGAAAGGCATAAAGAAAATACCCAAAATAGAATGAACAAAATTGAGGAATTCTACCTCTCAAAAAGTGGATCAGAAACTGATCAAACAATATTTTGTGCCCAAAACTGGTACCAATAAAAACGTCAACTTGTCCCGCAAAAAAACAAGCCCTCATATGACTGTAGGCAGAAATCTAGAAAAATTATAGCTCTCAAAGTATGGCGATGCAAAACCTGTTTTGTAATGAAAAGCGTCTTTTTAGTGTGTTAGCAACCAAATAGCAAAAAAGAGAAATCTGGTATAGCTGTAATCGCACCGACCCGAAGAATAAAGTTGACTAATTGCTTGTACCGTATGACGAATGTCAGAAAAAAGAAATAGAAGCAATTCCTGACCTGTTGTTGTTTTGTTCATTGTGCCTCCCAAAGATCGCAGTGAGGCCGGCCTCACACTCAGCGTATGTAAATACGGTCCGTTTTTTACGGCCGTAATACGCAGAAAAGTCACCAAAATAGTGATCAGTATGTCATCCGTAGGCAGGATGTGTCAGCGTATTTTGCGCATGGCATCCTCCGTATGTAATCCGTATGGCATCCGTACTGCGATATTTTCTCGCAGGCTTGCAAAACCGACATTTAATGGATTTATGTGCTCAAATGTTCGTTAAAACATATATACAGTATATATATATATATATATATATATATATATATATATATATATATATATATATATGTCATTGAGACACATATATATATATTCTGTATTTATATTTAATTCAGCGCGAGATGTGTGAAAAGCCGGTAATTCAATTGCCGGCTTTTCATTTCTCCTTCCCAAACCCGACATATGAGACATGGTTTACATACAGTAAACCATCTCATATCCCTTTTTTTTTTTGCATATTCCACCCTACTGTTAGTAGTGTGTATGTGCAAAATTTGGGTGCTGTAGCTTGTAAAATAAAGGGTTAAATGGCGGAAAAAATTGGCGTGGGCTCCCGTGCAATTTTCTCCGCCAGAGTGGTAAAGCCAGTGACTGAGGGCAGATATTAATAGCCAGGAGAGGGTCCATGGTTATTAGCCCCCCCTGGCTACAAACATCTGCCCCCAGCCACCCCAGAAGAGGCACATCTGGAAGATGCGCCTATTCTGGCACTTGGCCACTCTCTTCCCACTCCCGTGTAGCGGTGGGATATGGGGTAATGAAGGGGTAATGTCACCTTGCTATTGTAAGGTGACATTAAGCCAGATTAATAATGGAGAGGCGTCAATTATGACACCTATCCATTATTAATTCAATAGTACTAAATGGTGAATAAAACACACACACATGATTACAAAGTATTTTAATGAAATAGACACACGTTGTTGTAATATTTTATTAGACTCTTAATCCATCTGAAGACCATCGTCCTGAAACAAAGTTAAAAAAACAAACAACAATATTCCATACCTTCCGTTGTTATGTCCAACGATGTAAATCCATCTGAAGGGGTTAAATCATTTTACAGCCAGGAGCTCTGGTAATGCACTCGCTCGTGCCTGTAAACCCCGGGTACTGAAAGGAAAGCTGGGTGATCTGTAGTTACCTTGAGTTGCGGTGAGGCGCCACCTGCTGGATGTCTTCATATGAACTCGAGCGTGGGAACTTTTCCAAGGCTGCAGTTCATGAGGGCATCCAGCAGAGGGTGCCTCACGGCAACTCAAGGTAACTACAGAACACCCAGCTTTCCTTTCAGTACCCGGGGGTTTACAGGCACGAGCAAGTGCATTAGCACAGCTCCTGGCTGTAAAATGATTTAACCCCTTCAGATGGATTTACTTTGTGGGACGTGACAGATCATCGGAAGGTATGTATATTGTTGGTTTATTATTTTTCAGAGCGAGGGTCTTCAGGTGGATTGAGAGAGCAATAAAATATTAAAACCTGTGTTTATTTCATTAAAATACTTTTTAATAATGTGTGTTTTTTTAACCCTTTCATACAACTGGATTAATAATGGATAGGTGTCATAATTGACGCCTCTCCATTATTAATCTGGTTTAATGTCACCTTACAATAGCAAGGTGACATTAACCCTTCATTACCCCATATCCCACCGCTACACGGGAATGGGAAGAGAGTGGCCAAGTGCCAGAATAGGTGTATCTTACAGATGTGCCTTTTCTGGGGTGGCTGGGGGCAGATGTTTGTAGCCAGGGGGGCCCATAACCATGGACCCTCTCCTGGCTATTAATATCTGCCCTCAATCACTGGCTTTACCACTCTGGCGGAGAAAATTGCGCGGGAGCCCACGCCAATTTTTTCCGCCATTTAACCCTTTATTTTACAAGCTACAGCGCCCACATTTTGCACATACACACTACTAACATTAGTAGTGTGGAATATGCAAAAAAAAAAGGGATATGAGATGGTTTACTGTATGTAAACCATGTCTCATTTCCTGTCGGGTTTGTGAAGGAGAAATGAAAAGCCGGAAATTGAATTACCGGCTTTTCACTAACACCGCTGCGTATTTCTCACAAGTCACACTGCTGGTCTGTGTGGAATCCATATTTTTTTCGCCCCCATAGACTTTCATTGGCGATTTTTTTGCGCAATACGGTGACAAACGCAGCATGCTGCGATTTTCTACGGCCGTACAAGACCGTATATTACGAATGCGTAATATACGGCAGATAGGAGCTGGGCCATAGAGATTCATTGGGCCGTGTGTAATGCGTATTTTACGGACGTAGTTTATGCGCTCATACGTCCGTAAAACTCGCTAGTGTGAGACCGGCCTAAGGCTCATGCACATTTACCCTGCGTGCTATGCTGAGCGCTTACACCAGGGTTTCCATGTAAATCTGTAAAATACTTGATTCAGACGGAACCCCCGGCAGAAGATTCCCTATAATGAGGCAGATGGAGACACTGTGGACGCTGTCTGGCCAGTGATCCCGTGATGTCCGTCTTTTTAGGATTGCATAAAAGCACGGTAGGCCAGTTTTGTGCACTTCTGATAAGATGGAGACTGCTGAACAGAGGCCAGACAGAGTCCAGAGTAGCTCTGTTGTCTCATTATAGTGAATGGATCCCTCGGAGGTTACATCTAAATCATTCGGAGATTTAGATGGAAACCCCGATGTAAGAGCTCAGCGTAGAGCACCGGATAAATGTGATCGAAAATGTTATGTAAAATGTTCCCAATAAAAGCTTCAACTCTATCCACAAAAAAGCAAGTATCTACTCAGGTCCATCATTTTTTCAATGGAAATATAGGGGGCTTCCACTTTACTGGTAGCACAAAGGCTCTGGAAAAGCACTATGGCTCCTCACCCTCCAAAAGAAATTCAGCAAATTCTACATTCCCAAATCCTAATGCCCCTCTCCTGTCTGAGCCCCACAATGTGCCTAAATCCCATTTAACCCCTTTCTGACATTAGACGTACTATCCCGTCGAGGTGGGGTGGGCCCGTATGACCACCGACGGGATAGTACGTCATATGCGATCGTCCGCGCTTACGGGGGAAGCGCGGCCGAGTGTCAGCTATCACAGCTGACATTCCGCAATATGTGCCAGAAGCGGTCACGGACCGCTCCTGGCACATTAACCCCAGTGACTCTGCGATCAAATATGATTGCAGCATTCCGCGGCATAGGGAAGCATCGCGCATGGAGGGGGCTCCTTGCGTGCTTCCCTGAGACCCTCGGAGAAACGTGATGTGATCGCGTTGCTCCGAGGGTCTCCTACCTCCATCTCCCTGCAGGCCCCGGATCCAAAATGGCCACGGGGCTGCTTCCGGGTCCTGCAGGGAGGTAGCTTACAAGCGCCTGCTCAGAGCAGGCGCTGGTAAGCCGGGAGCACTGCCTGTCAGATCGCTGATCTGACACAGTACTCTGCAAAGTGTCACATCAGCGATCTGACACTATAGTGTGATGTCCCCCCCTGGGGCAATGTAAAAAAATATATATATTTACATGTGTAAAAAAAAAAGTAAAATAAAAATTCCTAAATAAACAAAAAATATTGTTCCAATAAATAAATTTATTTATCTAAATAATAAAAAAACAATAAAAGTACACATATTTAGTATCGCCGCGTCCGTAACGACCCGACCTATAAAGCCGTCTCACTAGTTAACCCCTTTAGTGAACACCGTCACAAAAAAAAAAATGAGGCAAAAAACAATGCTTTATTATCATACTGCCGAACAAAAAGTGGAATAACACGTGATCAGAAAAAAAGGATATAAATATCCATGGTACCACTGGAAACATCATCTTCTCCCGCAAAAAATGAGCCGCCATACAGCATCATCAGCGAAAAAATAAAAAAGTTATAGTCCTCAGAATAAAGCAATGCAAAAATAATTATTTTTTATATAAAAGTTTTTATCGTATAAAAGCGCCAAAACATAAAAAAATGAGGTATTGCTGTAATCATACTGACCCAAAGAATAAAACTGCTTTATCAATTTTACCAAAAGCGGAACGGTATAAACGCCCCCCCAAAAATGAAATTCATGAATAGCTGGTTTTTGGTCATTCTGCATAACAAAAATCGGAATAAAAAGTGATAAAAAACTGTCACGTGCCCGAAAATGGTTCCAATAAAAACATCAACTCGTCCCGCAAGAAACATGACCTCACATGACTCTGTGGACCAAAATATGGAAAAATTATAGCTCTCAAAATGTGGAGACGCAAAAACAATTTTTTGCAATAAAAAGCGTCTTTTAGTGTGTGATGGTGCCAATCATAAAAATCCACCAAAAAAATGCTATAAAAGTAAATCAAATCCCCCTTCATCATCCCCTTAGTTAAAAATAATAAAATTTAAATAATGTATTTATTTCCATTTTCCCTTTAGGGTTAGGGTAAGGGCTAGGGTTGGGGCTAAAGTTAGGGTTACGGTTAGGGTTGGGGCTAGGGTTGGGGCTACAGTTAGGGTTGGGGCTAAAGTTAGGGTTAGGTTTGGACTAAAGTTAGGCTTAGGGTTGGGGCTAAAGTTAGGGTTTGGATTACATTTACGGTTGGGATTAGGGTTAGGGGTGTGGTTAGGGTTACCGTTGGGATTAGGGTGTGTTTGGATTAGGGTTTCAGTTAGAATTGGGTGGTTTCCACTGTTTAGGCACATCAGGGGCTCTGCAAATGCAACATGATGCCTGCAGACCAATCCATCTAAGTCTGCATTCCAAACGACACTCCTTCCCTTCCGAGCTCTGCCATGCGCCCAAACGGTGGTTCCCCCCCCACATATGGGGTAGCAGCATACTCAGGACAAATTGGACAACAACCTTTGGAGTCCAATTTCTCCTGTTACCCTTGGGAAAATACAAAACTGGGGGCTAAAAAACAATTTTTGTGGAAAAAAAAGATTTTTTATTTTCATGGCACTGCGTTAACTGTAGTGAAACACTTGGGGGTTCCAAGTTCTCACAACACATCTAGATAAGTTCCTTGGGGGGTCTAGTTTCCAATATGGGGTCACTTGTGGGGGGTTTCTACTGTTTGGGTACATCAGGGGCTCTGCAAATGCAACGTGACGCCTGCAGACCATTCCATCTAAGTCTGCATTCCAAAAGGCGCTCCTCCCCTTCCGAGCTCTGCCATGCGCCCAAACGGTGGTTCCCCCCTACATATGGGGCATCAGCGTACTCAGGACGAATTGGACAACAACTTTTGGGGTCCAATTTCTCCTGTTACCCTTGGGAAAATACAAAACTGGGGGCTAAAAAGTAATTTTTCTGGAAAAAAAAAAGAATTTTTATTTTCACGGCTCTGCGTTATAAACTTCTGTGAAGCACTTGGTGGGTCAAAGTGCTCACCACACATCTAGATAAGTTCCTTAGGGGGTCTACTTTCAAAAATAGTGTCACTTGTGGGGGGTTTCAATGTTTAGGCACATCAGGGGCTCCCATACGCGACATGGCACCCCATCTCAATTCCAGTCAATTTTACATTGAGAAAAGTCAAATGGCGCTCCTTCCCTTCCGAGCTCTGCCATGCGCCCAAACAGTGGTTTACCCCCACATATGGGGTATCAGCGTACTCAGCACAAATTGCACAACAATTTTGGGGGTCCAATTTCTCCTGTTACCCTTGGTAAAATAAAACAAATTGGAGCTGAAGTAAATTTTTTGTGAAAAAAAATTTAAATGTTCATTTTTTTAAACATTCCAAAAATTCCTGTGAAACAACTGAAGGGTTAATAAACTTCTTGAATGTGGTTTTGAGTACCTTGAGGGGTGCAGTTTTTACAATGGTGTAACACTTGGGTATTTTCTATCATATAGACCCCTCAAAGTGACTTCAAATGTGATGTGGTCCCTAAAAAAAATGGTGTTGTAAAGATGAGAAATTGGTGGTCCACTTTTAACCCTTATAACTCCCTAACAACAAAAAAAATGTGGTTCCAAAATTGCGCTGATGTAAAGTAGACATGTGGGAAATGTTATTAACTATTTAGTGTGGTGTGACTATTAACAGAACGGCGCAGTTTTGGAGCCACCCCCCACAAAAACGAGTCCTGGAAATCCACAGCAAAGTATCCCCGTGCTGCGATTATTACAGAGGCCCCTCCAGGCTCGCAGCCATTGTGCAGCACTGTGAGCCGCTGACTGCTTCTGACTACATTGTGGCCGGGCACATTATTAACCATTTCCAGCCCATAAGGGAGCACGGCGGCTCCTGCCGGCAGAGCATCGCACCAGTCCCTGCAGAGCGTCGCTCGCTGCAGTCAGTGCCGGCCTGCAGCTGTCCCTATCGCTCTCCGTCCACAAGGGAAGGAAGGATCATGGCTGCACAGATTGCAGATCGCCTGAGCATACAGGAGCAGGAGATCCGCCGGCTGAGCGATGAGATCGGCCGCCTTGTGGACCTGGGCACGCAGGGCACCGTGCAGGAGGCGCCGGGCCCCGAGCTGGAGCAGCTGAGGGCCGAGAACGAGAAGCTCAAGTACCGCATAGCGCATCTGCACCGCAGCCTGGAGGCCGAGCGGGGGCGGCGGCTGCCGGAGAGCCAGCAGGCCAGGCCGCAGACTACGGAGGCCGAGCAGGTGAGGCCACGGCTGCCAGCCCTGTGTGTAGTGCGCCCATGCTCCCACCAACACTAACCCTGTGCCAGCCTTCTGCAAGGCTGGCATATAACACAGGCGGGGTCCCCAAACAATAATGGGGGCTGATGGCAGTGTCACAGAGAGGTGCCAAGGTAATATTAGCAGCAATACCTAAGTATACTACCCAACCAAGAGAATGTGTGAGATGTCCGCCAACATAGAATAGATGCGCCTTTACCTGCATTACTACTATATAGAATATCCTTATAAAAATGAAGGCGCTTAGTGCATAATTTAGCCAGTTCATGTGTTCTCAGGAGAGACGTATGATAACTATTAGGTTTAGGGTACCATCAAAGAAAGGTCACCTTGACACAACCATGTCAAGGTGACCTTTCTTTGATGGGACCCTAAACCTAATAGTTATCATACGTCTCTCCTGAGAACGCATGAACTGGCTAAATTATGCACTAAGTGCCTTCATGAATTACCCAATTTATGCGCTAAGTGCCTTCATTTTTATAAATATATCAGTGATGCAGCTATATTATATGAAGGTACTTAGCGCATAAGCTGGGCAATTCATGTGTGCCCATCAACCATGTCAAGGTGACCTTTCTTTGATGGGACCCTAAACTTAATAGTTATCAAACACTAGATATAAAGAGGCCAGTGAGTCATTCTATATCAATAAAACTGTTTACATTTTATTAGAAAAAGTGTTAAAATCAGGAAACAGAATATACAGATACATATAATAATTTGAGCAAAAAAGTAACAAAGTGAAACCAGTGACACAAGAACCAATGTAAAACGCGCAGGGAGTGCCATGTAGATAAATAGCCCATAGAGCAATATCTGCACAGTAATCAGACTATTGTAACCATAATTAGTGCCTATATCCATAGTAAATATGTCATTCAAGTGCAGCATTTGAAAAAAAAAAAATTGGTCTTCAGCAGTATACAGTAACTGTTGTAGACTCAGCTGCTGCTGCATCCCCACGTTAGTGCCTGCACTGCAAGAAATGGAACAATCTCCGCCATAATACCGAATAGCAGCAGTGGACACCCTAGTGAGAGTTAGTGACTGTGGGTGTACATCAGATGGAGCAGTGATTCCCCATAGCTGTACACAGGCCAGCACTCCTGTGCGAGCCTCCGGAGAGCCAGTGCCCAGACCACTGGAACAGCAGAGTATAGGTGTTGATATTGTACTCAGGGAGAGGATTCAGAAGGGTTGTCCAAGTCGTGGGCAATCCCTTTAACCCCTTAGTGACTAGCCAATTTTTCCAATTCTGACCACTGTCACTCTGAGGTTATAGCTCTGAAAAGCCTCAACGGTTCCCAGAGATTGTGAGACTGTTTTTTCGTGACATATTGTACTTCATGTTAGTGGTAAAATTTCTTTGATATGACTTGTGTTTATGAAAAAAAATGAAAATTTGGCAAAAATTTTGAAAATTTAGCAATTTTCAAACTTTATTTTTTGTGCTCTTAAATCAGAGAGTGGCAGGGCTCAGAAGGGAGGGAGCACCGTTTGACTTTATGAACGGAACATTGCCTGAAATCAATGGCAGGCGCTATGTCTTGTTTGGAGACCCCCTGATGTACCTAAACAGTGGAAACCCTCCAATTCTAACTCCAACCCTAACACACCCCTAATCCTAATTCCAACCCTAACCATTAGGCTATGTGCGCACGTTCAGGAAAGTTTGCAGAATTTTCCTGAACAATATCGGACTTTTTCTGCATGAAATCTGCATGCATTTTTTTCACTTTTTTTATCGCTTTTTTTTGCGGACTTTTCACGTTTTTTTCTGGAGCTTCCCAATGCAATAAATAGCGGCAAAATTAATGAACATGCTGCATTTTTTACCGCGATGCTTTTTTTTCACGAAAAAAAACGCAGCATGTGCACAAAAATTGCGGAATGCATTAAAAATGATGGGATGCTTATGTATGCTTTTTTTAGCGTTTTTTTCCGGCAGAAAAAACATGAAAAAAACACGAAAAATCCTGAACGTGTGCACATAGCCTAAATCTAACCCTAACCCCAGCCTCAACCATAGCTCTAACCCTAGCCCCAACCCTAAACCTAACTGCAAAGAACAGATTTTTTTTTTACATTTTATTATTTTTATCTAACTAAAGGGGTGATTAAGGGGGGTTTGATTTATTATTTTTTTTTATGTTGTAGGATCTATCGCAGTAATCAAAATGAACCAATAGGAAAATCTCCTATTGTTGCCGGG
Source organism: Ranitomeya variabilis (assembly GCF_051348905.1). Lineage (NCBI taxonomy): Eukaryota > Metazoa > Chordata > Amphibia > Anura > Dendrobatidae > Ranitomeya > Ranitomeya variabilis. The sequence continues at coordinate 230,226,142 of NC_135236.1, read as the reverse complement.
TACTGACTGGCCGATTTTGGCGGGTGCACTGCGCATGCGGCCGCCATTTTCTTCCAGGAAGAAGACGTGAGGGACGGTGTAGGAGGGTCCGGGGATGCCGGAGATGCCAGGGGAGCTTGGGAGACTCCATTTCTCTCTCTGGTATGCTAGATCATATCGGAGAGGGAAATGAATGGGAAATCAGACTTTTTTTTTTTGCGATTGCCGTTATTGAGTGAATAATGGCGATCACGAGACTGGGGACGGTAAAAACTGACCCAATTCACCTTTTCAGGGGTCTCAGCTACCCCCGGTTGCCGAGACCCTGGAGATTTTCCTATGCTCGGGGGGGGGGGGCGCGCTGTACCCTTATTTTTCACTGCTGTTAAAAAGCGGTACTGATGAATAAGGCCCCTTAACTGCCGGCGTTAAAGGGTTAAGAAAATCTGAATAAACATTAGCCTCAAAGAGCTGCCTCTGAGCTTATTTTTTTTTACTATTGCATCTACTGAGCACCTGCAAAGGTCTTAGTGAATGGACGGGTCAGCAGGGTCATCTGTACCATCACCTATTGTGATTGGAGGACCTTGTGTTACCAGCTGTGTACCTGTCATTGTAATCCTGCCTCTGATAAGGAGCTTTCTGAAAACTCTTAACTAAAAGGACATGAAGTATAAGACTACAAACTGCTAATTTCTGAAACGCGTCTGCCCGTTTATCTCTTAGCTTCTGGAAGTCTTTTTTGCTCCTGTCTTGATATCCTTGTTATAGTATCATGGATCTTGCTTGCATCTACTACTCTCTCCAGCATGGCATGGGAACTTGTCACAATAGTTTTCCCCAGATAAACTAACCTCTACACTGTCTTACATAGAAGTCCAGCAACATGTACAGTGGCTTTCAAAAGTATTCACTCCCTTGGCTTTTTACCTATTTTTTTTACATTACAACCTGTGTCTAAATATTTTTGTAATCCGATTTTGTTTGTGATGCATCAGCACTAAATAGTCTAAGTTGGTGAAGTGAGAAAAATATTGATCGCATAAATTAAATTTATGCGATCAAATAACTAAAAATTGGCATGTGTATCTGTAATCAACTCTTTTGCTACGAAGCAACTAAAAATATCTCTGGTGCATACAATAACCTTCATAAGTCACATGCTTAGTGACAGGAAGTCCGCCTGTGGATAATCTAAGTGACACATGGTCTGTTGGTGTATATACACACCTTTTCTGAAAGGACACAGACGCTGCGACACCGTTAGGCAAGAGGCACCACTAACCAAACAACACCATGAAGAACAAGGAGATCTCCAAACAAGTCAAGGACAAAGTTGTTGAGAAGAACGTCAGGGTTGGGTTAGGAAAAAAAAATAAATAGGGCCGCCCACTAAAACTCTCAGCCTGGGTAAGGAGGGCATTAATCAGAGAGGCAGCACAGAGACCAAAGGTAACCCTGAAAGAGCTAAAGAGTTTCCAAGCAGAGCCTGGAGTATCTGTCCATATGACCTCAATATGCCGTGCACTCCATAGAAGTGGCCTTTATGGAAGAGTGGCCAGAAAAGAAGTATGTATATATATATATATATATATATATATATATATATATATATATATATATATATATATATATATATATATAATTGTCTAAGGGTTTTTCTGTCTGTCTGTCCTGGAAATCCCGCGTCTCTGATTGGTCGAGGCCTGGTGGCCTCGACCAATCAGCGACAGGCACAGCATGGCGACGATGATGTCATAAAGGTTGCCTCGACCAATCAGCGACGGGCACAGTATCGACGTAGATGTCATAATGGTTGCCATGGCGACGATGTCATAAAGGTTGCCTCGACCAATCAGCGACGGGCACAGTATCGACGTAGATGTCATAATGGTTGCCATGGCGACGATGTCATAAAGGTTGCCTCGACCAATCAGCGACGGGCACAGTCTGCCGCGAATTCTGGAATCATCATTGTCCATATACTACGGGGACATGCATATTCTAGAATACCCGATGCGTTAGAATCGGGCCACAATCTAGAATATATATAATCACACAAACTGTTTGCTAAAAGACATTAGAGACCCCCCAAATGTAAAACAGAAGGTGCGTGCTGTGGTCAAATGAGACAAAAATTCAACTTTTTGGCCACCAAAGTAAGTGCTATGCCGTGCCCCAAACCAACACAGCTAATCACCCCGATAACACCATACCCACAGTGAAACATGGTGGTGGCAACATCATGTTGTAAATGTTTTTCAGTAGCAGGGACATGGAAGATGGTGCAAAATACAGGGATATTATTGAGCAAAACTTGTTTGTCTGGTAGTGAGTTGAGACTGGGATGGAGGTTCACCTGCCAGCAAGACAATGATGCACAGCAGCTAGTGTTGAGCGATACCGTCCGATACTTGAAAGTATCGGTATCGGAAAGTATCGGCCGATACCGGCAAAGTATCGGATCCAATCCGATACCGATACCCGATACCAATACAAGTCAATGGGACTCAAGTATCGGACGGTATTCCTGATGGTTCCCAGGGTCTGAAGGAGAGGAAACTCTCCTTCAGGCCCTGGGAACCATATAAATGTGTAAAAGAAAGAATTAAAATAAAAAATATCGCTATACTTTACCTCTCCGACGCAGCCGGGACCTCAGCGCAGGAACCGGCAGCGTTGTTTGTTTAAAATTCCCGCTTTTACATGGTTACGCGAACTCCCGGCTTGTGATTGGTCAGGGCGCCCATGTTGCCGGGCCGCGGACCAATCACAGCAAGCCGTGACGAAAATACGTCACGGCTTGCTGTGATTGGTCCGCGTCCCGGCAACATGGCCGCCATTAACCAATCACAAGCCGTGACGTCACGGGAGGCTGGACTTGCGCGCTTTTGAAAAAGCGCGCGTGTCCAGCCTCCAGTGACGTCCCGGCTTATGATTGGTCACGGCGCCATGTTGCCGGGACGCGGACCAATCACAGCAAGCCGTGACGAAAATACGTCACGGCTTGCTGTGATTGGTCCGCGGCCCGGCAACATGGCCGCCATTAACCAATCACAAGCCGTGACGTCACGGGAGGCAGGACAAGCGCGCATTTTAAAATTGCGCGCGTGTCCAGCCTCCCGGCTTGTGATTGGTTGATCGCGGCGCAACCAATCATAAGCCGGGACGTCACTGGAGGCTGGACACGCGCGCTTTTTCAAAAGCGCGCAAGTCCAGCCTCCCGTGACGTCACGGCTTGTGATTGGTTAATGGCGGCCATGTTGCCGGGACGCGGACCAATCACAGCAAGCCGTGACGTATTTTCGTCACGGCTTGCTGTGATTGGTCCGCGGCCCGGCAACATGGGCGCCCTGACCAATCACAAGCCGGGAGTTCGCGTAACCATGTAAAAGCGGGAATTTTAAACAAACAACGCTGCCGGTTCCTGCGCTGAGGTCCCGGCTGCGTCGGACAGGTGAGTATAGCGATATTTTTTATTTTAATTCTCTCTTTTACACATTTTAACAATGTTAAAATGTGTAAAAGAGAGAATTAAAATAAAATGTTGTTCCGATACCCGATACCCGATACCACAAGAGTATCGGAATCCCGGTATCGGAATTCCGATACAGCAAGTATCGGCCGATACCCGATACTTGCAGCATCGGAATGCTCAACACTAACAGCAGCTGCAAAATCAGCACTCGAGTGGTTTTATGGGAAACATATAAGTGTTTTGGAGAGGCCTAAGCCCAGACCTTAATCCAATTGAGAATTTGTGATCAGACTTGAAGATTGCTGTTCACCTTAGGAAACCATCTAACTTCAAGGAACTGGAGCAGTTTTGCCTTGAGGAATGGGCATAAATCCCAGTGGCAAGATGTGGAAACCTCATAAAGACTTAACCAAAGTGACTAGCAGCTGTAATTGCTGCATAATGAGGCTCTACAAAGTACTGACTTTAGGGGAATGACACTGAAGATTCCAGTTATTTTGTCCTATTTGATGTTTGCTTCACAATAAAAAGAAAACCAAAGATTCATAGTTGTAGGCATGTTCTTTACAAGAACTGATACGAAGACTCAAAAAAAACAGTGAAATTCCAGGTTGAGGTAGCAAAACACGAAAAATGCCAAGGTGTGTGTGTGTGTGTGTGTGTGTACTATCGCAAGCCTTCATCTCTCCCGCAGAGTAAAGAAAATTCCCTTTAGGCTAGGTTCACATTGCGTTAATGGCAATGCGCTGACGGCATCCGTTACATAGCGGCACTAACGCTATGTAACGGATGTGTTAGAGCACCCATTAACTGCCATTATGTAGCGCATCGCTAACGCATGTCATAATCGGCATGCGTTAGCGATGTGCCGTCATTCTGTGACGGACACTCGGACGCGGTCTGCAGCGTTTTCCGTCACCACTAGCACAGATGGAGCATCTGCGCTAGCTTGATCCCATAACGCGATCTTTAAAAGGCACTTTCGTTGCGCAGTCCGTTTAACACATGCGTTGAATGGACTGCACTAACGCAATGTGAACCCAGCCTTATAAACCTCCCGCACAGCATGCTAATCGATGCTGTCTGGTCTGATGGGCATTGCTGCTCTGTGCCTCCTCTCTTCCCGCCAGCCTTCCTTCTTTGAGGGCAGAGCAAAGCCCTGTAATGTGCATTTGCCAGCTTCCCTTACAAGTCATCAGCTCCCCCAGGACAGAGCGAAGCGCGCCAGCACAGGTCTGTGCTTCAACTGCCCAGACTCAAAATTTTCAGCGTTAGGCGGGTGATGTAAAAGCTATCACCCATGTTCATCAGCAGGAAGGCTGGCTTTTGGCTGGAGAGAGCAGTCACCAAGCACAGACTAGCGATGCCCATCGCACCGCGACAATTATTATGTGATGCAAGAGGATCATAAAAGGTATTTTCTTTGGTTTGCGGGGGAATTGGGGGCTTCTACACATGTTGCTGGGCTGCTGTCCAATAGGGCTTAAAGATGTTGCTTTTAGTTTATATGGGGAAAACCTGGTGACGGGTTCCCTTTAATAAAACTACTAGTGCATGTGCTCCTCATTTCCCCGCATGACTACTGCCTCGTTGTCCCCAAGTTACACTGCTCCAATCTGCTAGTTCTGTGGCATGACTTTTCTTTCCTTGCTATCTTATGTTTTCTTCAGCTGCATCTTTTATATTGAATATTCTGTTAGCATAAAAAGACCCCTCATCTTGTGACACAATTTTACACTCTTGCACATCTTTAGGTTATCTCGCCTACGGAGGCTCCTTCCAGCACATGATCTTCTGTCTTCCTCTCTGATCACTTCTCCACATACTTGCCTTCAGGATTTCTCTCATGCTTCATCTATTCTCTGGACTTTTCCTCTTATCCACCAGAACTCTAATGCCCTCTAAACAAATGCTCCATACAAAAACTGTCCTTCATGAGATGGAATGAGATGTACTTCTCCCCAATGTTGTCATCTTGCACGTTTCCTCAGGACTGTCATATTTCTACCTTTTTTGTGTGTGCAGATTGTAAGCTCACATAAGCAGGGATAATTTAATACTTTGACATTTTAATTCTCTGCAATTATTGCAATAATTTCTACTGATATCTTTAGTCGCAAATAGTAAGTGTTGTCCTCTGGGGCATGATTGTAGGCAGTCTTATCTTCCTTCCCTAGGCCAGAGAAACCAAGGAAAGACCTGCGCAAAGGCCGTCCCGAAGCACAAACATGTTCCTCATCATAGAGACAGACTGTTTGTGCTTTGGGGCGGCCAGGGCAAAGTCTTTCCTTGGTTTCTCTGGCTTAGAGCAGGAAGATAAGACTCTGCCTATAGTACCACCCCGGAGCACGGGCATCTCATTAACTGAAAACTAGTAACGCTGATTACACAAGAACCAGAAGACTGATTTCTTCAACCCAGGTATCATTTTAATCAGTGTAACAGTGGCAACATGACACTGTCTGTAGTTTACTTAGCAAAATCCTGCTAACAGGTTCGCTTTAACCTGAGTACTTCTTCCAATTGCTGCTGTTTGGTTTTTGTTATCTTTTTTGGCGCCCTTCTGTTCCAAAGTTATGCCCACTAGTAATAAATATGAAATAATTTCCCTCAACCAACTAGATTGAGAACTTCCCTGTAGGCTTCTTAATTTTCTCTCTTATGACAGAAGTTCTGTGGTTTACTCTCAGTTGGTAGAAAGGAAAATTTGTTCCTTTAAACCCTTTCCGACATTGGACGTAATAGTACGTCACACTCCCCCTGTTTAGTGCGGTTTCTTGCGCTGAGCCCGCACCTTTCCAGGCACATAACAGCTGATTTGTACAGCTGACAACAGCCACAGGTGGAATCGTGATCCACCCGCTGCTATTAACCAGTTAAGTGACGCTGTGAATCTCTGCCAGCGGCATTTAACTTGCACTTACCGGAAGCGCACCACTAATCCCGCCCATCGGTGACCCCGTCACATGATCGCAGGTCATAGAAGTCTCCAGCAAACCTCTATGGTTGTCATTGCCAGATTGCTATGAGCTCTGCCCCATCGTCGACACTCCTAGCAAGTGAGCATTTCTGCTACACACAAGGTGATCTGCTCATCGCCAGTGTGTAGCAGAGGCGATCAGAGTATTGCAGCTTCTAGTCTCCCATGGAGACTATTGAAGCAAGCAAAAAGTAAAAAATTTAAAAAAATATAAAAGTTCAAGTCATTCCCTTTTCGCCCATTCAGAATAAAACAATCCAAGTTCAGAATCGGCTGATCTATCGATATAAAAACAATTGACCCGCTAAATGGGGTAATGAGAAAAAAATTCAGAAAGCCAGAATTACATTTTTTTTGTCTCGCTACATTGAAATAATATGCAATAGCGGCCGATCAAAAGATCGTATCAATAAAAAAAGGCAGCAAGGCATGCAAAAAATAAGCCCTCACCCAGCCCCGGATAACGGAAAATGGAGACACTACAGGTCCCGGAAAATGGTGCCTTTTTTTTTTTTTAAAGAAATCTGACAGAACGGTCCATCCCTGATAGTCAAGCAGAGGAAGGTGGGGAATAGAGCCGGAGATTGGTCATAGTCTATGCTTCTAGGAACAGTCTACATATGGATTAGACCGTATCATGGCTGGACATGTGTAGGACAGCACTTGATGTAACAAAGGAGCCGCTTTCTCAAGCTGCTTTTGGCAGACAGGGGAATCAGTAAGAGAAAAGTCTGACTGCTGGACTCTGTTATACATTACCATAAGTAAGGGTATGTGCACATGTTGCGGATTTCTTGCAGAAATTTCCTGAAGAAAACCGGAAATTTTCTGCAAGAGATCCGCATTTTTTTTTTTTGCGTTTTTTTAGCATTCTGCAAGCGTAATTAGCTTGCAGAATGCTAAAGTTTTCCAAGCGATCTGTAGCATCGCTTGGAAAACTGACTGACAGGTTGGTCACACTTGTCAAACATACTGTTTGACAAGTGTGACCAACTTTTTACTATAGATGCTGCTTATGCAGCATCTATAGTAAAAGATAGAATGTTTAAAAATAATAAAAAAAATAAAAAAAAATGCTTATACTCACCCAGACATCTCCTCACCGGCGTCCGTTCCTCTTCCTATAGCTGGTCTGTGCGCACAGGACCTTCCGTGACGTCACGGTCACGTGAGCGGTCACATGACCGCTCACGACCAATCACAGGACAGTGACGTCATCGGCAGGTCTTTCACCGCACAGCAGCTATAGGAACCGAAGCGGCAGCATGCAGTGGAGGCGGGAAGACATCGAGGGTGAGTATAGGACTATTTTTTATTTTAATTCTTATTTTTTGACCAATTATATGGTGCCCAGTGCGTGGAGGAGAGTCTCCTCTCCTCCACCCTGGGTACCAACCGCACATAATCTGCTTACTTCCCGCATCGTGGGCACAGCCCCGTGCGGGAAGTAAGCAGATCAATGGACCCCTAGGTGTGCGGAATCCCCTGCAATTCCGCATTTTAATGAACATGTTGCTTTTTTTTCCGTGATACGATTTTTTTCGCGGAAAAAAAGGCTACATTTGCACAAAAAATGCGGAATACACTTAAAATAATAGGAGGCATATGTAAGCGGTTTTTTTCGCGTTTTTATCACGTTTTTATAGCGAAAAAACGCGAAAAAACCGCGAAAAATACTTAACGTGTGCACATGGCCTAAGAGCAGAAGATTACATATCTAACAACTGGCAAAATTGTAAGGGGATTCAGTTTCTTATCTCCCTGAGCGCAGACCACATGGCTGCCATGACAGAATGATCCTCGGTGCAGCCCTGCTGATCTCAGTCTAGGCAGGAGTAATTGGGGGATCCGTACCCATAAATGAGCAGTTTCTGATGACTATTTCTCCCACGTTATGCATAATACAGCCATGTGCTAAATGTACCCTCGGCTGTCTGGCAGCGCTCACGGGGGATAAGATTACATTTTGAATGTCACACAGTGATTAATGCCCTTTCTCTGCCCTATTTGTGCTCCAGTATACATGTTTATTATAGCTGCAACACTAGACCTAGCAAATTAATTCACGTCTTATTGTACAGTAATGGGATAAATACTTAGATGTAGCTTCTAGTCACTAACAATGGGAATCTTGAGGAACTCTGAATCCCCTTACAATTTTGCCAGTTGTGAGATATGTAATCTTCTGCTCTTACTTATGGTAATGTAAAACTGAGTCCAGCAGTCAGAATTTTCTCTAAAGGTACCGTCACACTAAACGATATCGCTAGCGATCCGTGACGTTGCAGCGTCCTGGATAGCGATATCGTTGTGTTTGACACGCAGCAGCGATCTGGATCCTGCTGTGATATCGCTGGTCGTTGATTAAAGTTCAGAACTTTATTTGGTCGTCAGATCGCCGTGTATCGTTGTGTTTGACAGCAAAAGCAACGATACCAGCGATGTTTTACAATGGTAACCAGGGTAAATATCGGGTTACTAAGCGCAGGGCCGCGCTTAGTAACCCGATGTTTACCCTGGTTACCAGTGTAAAATGTAAAAAAACAAACACTACATACTTACATTCGCGTCCCCCGCCGTCCGCTTCCTGCACTGACTGAGCGCCGGCCGTAAGTGAAAGCACAGCACAGCGGTGACGTCACCGCTCTGCTGTTAGGGCCGGCGCTCAGTCAGTGCAGGAAGCGGACGCCGGGGGACGCGAATGTAAGTATGTAGTGTTTGTTTTTTTACATTTTACACTGGTAACCAGGGTAAACATCGGGTTACTAAGCGCGGCCCTGCACTTAGCAACCCGATGTTTACCCTGGTTACCCAGGGACCTCGGCATCGTTGGTCGCTGGAGAGCTGTCTGTGTGACAGCTCTCTGGCGACCAAACAGCGACGCTGCAGCGATCAGCATCGTTGTCTGTATCGCTGCAGCGTCGCTTAGTGTGATGGTACCTTTACTGATTCCCCTGTCTGTAACTTATTGCCGAGTTGCGTCCCCAGCCTACATCATTGCAGGAACTTGTATTATTTGTGCCTATTACATTACTGAGAGAAACAAGAACACAGTACTATCTGTGCATACATTACTAATGGGTAAGACATGATTGAAGTACAGGATTGCAGTACAGTCTACTGTGATTACAAGGAAACATGGGAAAACAGTGGGGAGTATGCCTATATCATTATATGAACGCTTGGAGAGACAGGACTGTCTGTTGCCCCTCCTTTCTATCTATGGATATCTTGCATGTATGCCAGACAACATGGTTTGTTTGGTTTGCAATCATCCGAGACCACTAACAGTGTCTGCATGGGTTTCCTCTGGGTTCCTCCTACACTACAAAGACCTAAAACCAGGGTTATTAAAATGCAAGCCCCAATGGGGACAGTGGTGATGATGTATGTAAAGTCCTGTGGAATACGATGGTGCTATATAAGTTAGTAAAATAAACTTTAGTGTTTTAATTTTAAGTCCTAATACCACTGTGTTAATCTGCTTATAAACATTACACCAAATGTCAACCTAATATGTATGGGGGACATGTTGGTATTTTAACATGCTGAATTCTTTGTTGTGATTGGTAGAAGGCGGCAATCCAAAAAAAAAAATCTGGCAGTGCTCCTTTGAAATATGAATGAACTACTCCACCACCATGTACTCCTGGAAAAAAAAAAATTCCCGGACTGCCCTCATAAATTATAAAGATGAGATGCCCATTGCACGTCTATTATCTTTAGAACACTTATAATTCTGTGTGACAGTAGCTGCTCCTCACTGCTCCTTTCTCAATCTGGGTCATTACGTCATACACCAGTGTGCAGCTCTCCCCTATGAGTCACATCCATCCTGAAAAGTGGAGGCGCGACCACTTCCTTATTTTCTGCAAATAAACAGCTATTATCAGGAGACTGGCTGATAACAGCGGGGAGTTGCACACTGCAGTAATGTCCCAGACGGAGGGTTTAGCAATGCAGTGAAAAGCAGCTGTCGTACCAGCTCCCTGATAATTTCTCCCTGTCTGCAGTTCGAGGTGAGGGGGAGTGGCGGACACAAGGCCTGCCCGCTTCCCCTCTTCTTCTAGTAGCACCTGCCATACCCGTGATGTCTCCTTCACTGCTGAGCTAGTAACAGGAAGCAGTCCACCCAGCCACTGCACCCCCTCTTTTCAGGCTGACTGTTACTCACAGCGGGGAGCTGCACACTCCTGTGTGATGTAATGTCCCAGGCGGGAGGGGGGAGCAGTGAGGAGCAGCTGCTGTCACACCAAATTACAAGGGATATAAAGATAATTAAAGTGCACTGGGCATCTCATCTTTATAGTGAAGGAACAGTACACATTTCTTTTTTAATCTCTCCTGAGTACCCCTTTAAGGATGGTCACATCCTGGTTTGTGTTACCTTACTTTTTTAGCTTTCCATTACACCTTTGATTTGTTTGATATGTTCAGTATAAAAGCAGAAAGTTCCCAGTAATTTGGCAAAATGTTATTACATTTAGAACTTGCATCAATTTTAAATGTTATAGTGTATTCATTTATCTCCAATATTTGTAAGGGGGGAGGGGAGTGGGAACCTCTGGATGTAAGTATAATGTTTATAAGTGAGGGGGTCACAAGGTTCTTTTGTGGAAGCTTTGGCTGTCATTGTATCAATAATGGGGACTCTGGATGTAACTACATTGGGGATAGGGGTCACTAGATGTGGCTCATGACCATCTCTCAAAGCTGAATGTGGCTCTCAAGGTAACAAAGGTAAGAGACCACTGATCTGGTATGTAGATGGTATAATTCACGTAACACTATAGTTTCCTTTTGCAGGTGGTTGCAAACTCCGAATAAGGTAGACCAGAGGTGTCAAACTGCCTTCCTCGGGGGCCGCCAACAGGTCATGTTTTCAGGATTTCCTTGTATTGCACAGGTGATAATTTAATCACCTGCACAGAATGATTCCAGCACCTTGTGGAATGCTGAGGAAATCCTGAAAACATGACCTGTTGGCGGCCTTCGAGGAATGTAGTTTGACACCTCTGAGGTAGACTCGAGACCCCAAAATAATTGACGTAAAAAGAGGTAGAAGCAGCTCTCCGTAAGTTCAGTGTGAACAATTGTTTTATTCACCCAAATTCATTAGATACTTGCAGCTTTTCACCACTCATCTGTACATGGCATATAATGTGTACTAAAGGATATATAGCAAGGTACATCCCACAGTTGCAAAATCCGCTTTAAGGCTGTGCGCACGTTGCAGATTTGCTTGAGGAAATTTCTGAGCGGTTTTTTGCATCTCTTGACAGAAAATGCAGTGGAAATTCTGCCCGGTTTTCATGCGGTTTTGTATGTGTTTTTGTAAGATAAGCAAAGAATAAAGATATATTAAAAAAAAAAAAAAAAAAATTGTGATGTCATTTCCTTGTTCAACCTCTTCAGCCAGAAACCCTAATTAATATTAAATAAAGACACACACAGTCACCAGCCTATGTAGGAGCATTAACATAATTTACCTACACATGCTACATAACAGCAACTGTCAGAAATCTGCGTGAAACGCAATATCTGTTTATTTTTCAAAAAATGTAAAAAAGCATAAATAAATTGCATGGGCTCCCGCATAATTTTCATAACCAGCAGAGGAAAAGCTGAGGGTTGATGTTAATATTCTGGGAAGGAGCCAATAGCCAAAGGCTATTAATATCAGCTCACAGCTTTTTCTTAGCCTTTACTGGCTAGTTTACAAGTGAACCCCAGAAAAAAAATTGATATTGGGGCCCCCTATAAAATCAAACCAGCAAAGGCTAGGCAGATAGCTGCAGGCTGATATTAATAGCCTGGGTAGGGGACATGGATATTGGCACCACCAGGCTAAAAACATCAGCTCTCAGCCGCCCCAGAAATGGCGCATCTTATAGATGCGCCAATTCTGGCAGTTAGCCTTGCTCTTCCCAGTTGCCCTGTAGGGGTGGCAAGTGGGGTTCATATTTGTGGGATTGATGTCACCTTTGTATTGTCAGGTGATATCAAGCCCATGTCTTAGTAATGGAGAGGCATCTACAAGACACCTATCCATTACTAATCCTATATTTATGGTAAATAAAGACACAGCCAGAATAAAGTCCTTTATGTGAAATAATCACACAGACTCCTTTAATGCATCTAAATTTAGCATACTTACTGAACGCCTAATACCCAACTGTTGTGAATTCCGTTCTCGGGCTCCCTCCTGTGGTCATGAATGGTACTTTGGTGAGTTCTGTCCTTGGACACCGTCTGGTGGCTTTAAGTGGAACTGCTGATCTTTGAGGTTGGCTTTCTCAGCTGCCCTCGTTTATTGCTGCTGGCTTCCCTATTTAACTCTGCCCAGGTCGATAGTTCATGCCAGCTGTCAATGTCTCAGTACTGGTTCAGATCTCTCTTGGATTTCTCAGATGACCTGTCTACTCCAGCAGAAGCTAAGTCCTCGCTAGTCCATTTGCTGTTTATTGGTTTTTGAATATATTTCTCAGTACATGCTATGTTTCTAGTCCAGCTTGCTATTATGATATTTCCTTGCTAGCTGGAAGCTCTGGGGGTGCAGAGCTGCACCTCCACACCGTGAGTCGGTGTGGAGGTCTTTTTGCACACTCTGCGTGTTTTTTGTAGTTTTTAATACTGACCGCATAGTTCCCTTTCCTATCCTCTGTCTAGAGAAGATTCGGCCTCCTTTGCTAAAATCTGTTTCATTCCTGTGTTTGTTACTTCCTCTTAACTCAGTCAATATTTGTGGGGGGCTACCTTTACTTTGGGGAATTTCTCTGAGGCAAGGTAGGCTGCTATTTCTATCTTTAGGGGTAGTTAGCTCTTAGGCTGTGAAGAGGCGTCTAGGGAGAGTTAGGTACGCTCCACGGCTATTTCTAGTGTGTGTGATAGGATTAGGGATTGCGGTCAGTAGAGTTACCACTTCCTCAGAGCTTGTCCCAGGTTTTTCCATTTTAACCATCAGGTCATTTCGGGTGCTCATAACCACCAGGTCCATAACACCCAACGCCCTCGTCTCCTGAAACAAAAATAAAATAGTATACCAACATATAATACTGTCCTGTCCGACATATTCCATTTATACAGACAGACAGACAGGAGGTGATCGCTCCCGCAGTGTATCACTGTTCTGCCGTGAGTGTTCACCAGAGTTCATCAGCTCCAGTGCTCTCACGGCACTGCTGCGTGAGAACTTTCTCAGGCAGCGGTGCCGTAAGTGAGCACTGGAGCTGATCAGCTGATGTACTCCGGTGAACTCTCCCAGTGGCTGAGTGATACACTGACTGGAGGTAATCGCTCCCGCAGTGTATCGCCGGCGGCCAGGTGAGATCGACGTGGGACACTCGGTATTAAGTGGACTACGGCGGACAGGGAGTATATGTTGGTTTGTTATTTTTTTATTGCTTGCAGGAGACGCGGAAGTCGGGAAATAAGGTGGTTGGTGAGTATGTACTTTGTATGTGAATATATATGTAATTACACACATTCTCCACCCACAGAGACACATGCACATATTCTCAGCCCACACACACACACACTCACATATTCTCCACCCACACACTCTTCCTCCTTCTGACATCATTTTCCTTTGACAATTTGCAGCATTTTTGGTAGCAAATCTGCTAACCTTTTTACACCTGCACTTTTGCTGCTGATTTGACTGAGTCAATGGAAGTCAAATGGTGAAGAAACACTGCAGATACGCAAAAAGAATTGACATGCTGCGGAAAATAAAACGCTGCAAATGACAGAAATTTCCGGATCATGTGCACAACGCTTCAGGAATGTCATTGATTAACATTGCTTAAAGTAATCCATTGCAGTTTTGGAGCATGTCTGCGTGGAAAAATGGCGCGGAAACACTATAAAATCTGCATCGTGTGCACATAGCCTAACTGGAACTGGTCACCCGGAATAACACATTTAACCAGCAAATATAGGGTAAATCTGCAGGTTACCAGCGTTATGATGCTGCCCAGCGCCTGCACACAGCTGATTGCAGCGGAGAGAAAATGATCTTTACTCTCCCCACCAGCATTCGGTATTCAGTCATGGGGTGCGGTGCCGTCACTGGTTCAGTTACTGCTCTTAGTATACAATGTGGCTTCTAAACCAGGGTCAAGGGTGCAGTTACAGCCACTGTTCTCTATTCTCAGAGCGTGACTGAACCCACTGTGCCCCCGCACTCATGACTGAAACCAAATGCTGGTGGGGAAAATAAACATCATTTTCTCCCTGCTGAATTCGGCTGCGTGCAGGCGACAGGCAGCATAACGCTGTTAACCTGCAGATTAACTGCATAACCAGTGGCAGGTTCCCTTTTAAATTTTGCTGCGTTTTCTAATGTGCAAAAGATGAAACCTGCGGTTGATATCCACAGATTAAGGCTATGTTTTTAGCCATGCATTTTTATGCAAATTAAAAGCTGTGTTTTACAGTACAAGCAAAACTGAGATTTCGGAAATCTCGGGCACATTTTTTTTTCTTGATTGAATTGGAAAACTGCCTCTTTTTTTTTTAAACTGCAGCATGTCACTTTCAGTGTTTTTGTACCGTTTTTTTCACTCATAAAAAGCAACTTGTGCAAAAACGCAGGTATCAGGTTTTGCTTTGCTTTCAGTGAAAAGAAAGCATGTACAGTGTGGTATGTGAAGCCCATTTATTTTTGTGACTTTATCAAGTTTGAACCATAATGTCTTGGTCACATCACCTGAGATGGCAGTTAGGATTAGTACAGTTTAACCCCTTCACCCCAGAGCTTTTTTCGTTTTTTCGTATTCGTTTTTCGCTCCCCTTATTTCCAGAGCCATTACTTTTTTATTTTTCCGTCAATATGGCTATGTGAGGACTTATTTTTTGCAGGACGAGTTGTATTTTTGAACAATACCATTGGTTTTACCATGTCATGTAATAGAAAACGGGAAAAAAATTCCAAGTGTGATAAAATTGCAAAAAAAGTGCAATCTCACACTTGTTTTTTGTTTGGCTTTTTTGCTAGGTTCACTAAATGCTAAAACTAACCTGTCATTATGATTCTCCAGGTCATTACGAGTTCATAGACACCAAACATGTCTAGGTTCTCTTTTATTTAAGTGGTAAAAAAAAAAAATTACAAAGTTTGCTAGAAAAAAAAACAACAACATTTTCCGATAACGGTAGCGTCTCCAATTTTCGTGATCTGGGGTCAGGTGAGGGCTTATTTTTTGCTTGCCGAGCTGACGTTTTTAATGATACCATTTTGGTGCAGATACTTTCTTTTGATCTCCCATTATTGCATTTTAATGCAATGTTGCGGCGACCAAAAAAAACGTAATTTTGGCGTTTTGATTTTTTTTTCTCGCTATGCCATTTAGCGATCAGGTTAATCCTTTGTTTTTATTGATAGATCGGGCAATTCTGAACGCGGCGATACCAAATATGTGTAGGTTTGATTTTTTTTTTTAATTGTTTTATTTTGATTGGGGCGAAAGGGGGGGGTGATTTGAACTTTTATATATTTTTTTATTTTTTTATATTTTTTAAGCACTTTTTTTTTTTTTTCTCTTTTTCTTTTTTTTTTAAATTTTGGCATGCTTCAATAGCCTCCATAGGAGGCTAGAAGCATGCACAACTTTATCATCTCTGCTACATAGAGGTGAAGCACAGATCAGCTCTATGTAGCAGAAATACAGGGTTGCTTTGAACGCCGACCACAGGGTGGCGCTCAAAGCAATCGGCCATCAACAACCATAGAGGTCTCATGGAGACCTCTGGTTGTTATGGCAATGCACCGTTGACCCCCGATCATGTGACGGGGGGCAACGGTGCGAGCAGTACCGGCCGCGCGGCCAGGAGCGCTAGTTAAATGCCGCTGTCAGCGTTTGACAGCGGCATTTAACTAGTTAATGGGCGTATCGCGATTCCGCTCGCGCTCATTGCGCGCACATGTCAGCTGTACAAAACAGCTGACATGTTGCGGCTTTGAGGTGGGCTCACTGCCGGAGCCGACCTCAAAGCGGGGGAGCTGACGTACTATTCCGTCAGCTGGCAGAAAGGGGTTTATTAAATTAGTGATGTGCGTACAATAAACATTGGCTGACCAAGGTTTGAGATTGAGCAATGCCTAATCAACTGGAGGGCTGACAAAAGTGTGAAAGTAAACCGTGTCCTACCAACTCAATGCTATGCCAATGTCTTGGGTAAACTTGGGATGAGGTTTCATTAACTCTTAGGCTATGTTTTGATGCTTTTTCGTGGCGTTTTTTCCGCTTGGAAATGGGCGAAAAACATTATGAAATCCTTATGCAAGCTTATTTAATGACAATCCTGAAGTGTTGTGCACATGATCAGTAAATTTTTGTGCGTATTTGCAGTGTTTTTTTTTTCTGCAGCATGTCAATTCTTTTTGCATTTCTGCACCTATTGACTTCAATTGAGTCAGTCAAATCCGTAGCAAAAACGCAGGTATAAAAATGTTTGTGTATTTGCTGAGTTTTAGTTTGGCGTTTTACTGGCTTCCTGTGGTGTTTCCCATACTGTCATCTGTGTGACAGCATGGGAAACACCAGTGCGGTGGTTCTTGTCAGCAGTAACGCTACCGCAGGTAAGACCGTCGATCAGAGCGCTGCGGGGTCATGCTGTCAGATGTCAGCATGACCACACAGCTGTGACTGTGACCCACAGGCATTGGCCAGTGAGACTACCCCTCCACAGAGAGAGAATGTTAGTCTAAGAGGAGGTTTCACAGGTTGGGCTAAGATCCAGGCTAAGCTCCAGATTTGGCACATCTTATAGATGTGCCTTTTCTGGGGTGGCTGAGGGCTGATGTTTTAGTCTTGGAGGGGCCAATATCCATGGCCCCTTCCTAGGCCTAGCCTTTGCTGGTTAGGTTTCATAGGGGACCCTATGTCAATCTTTTTCTGGGGTCCCCCTCTAAACTAGTCAGTAAATGCTAAGCAAACAGGTGTGAGCTGATATTAATAGCCTGGGAACCTTTATGGCTGTTGACTCCTTTCAAAAATATTAACATCAGCCCTCAGCCGTCGGCTTTCCCTCTGTTGGTTATTGAAATTATGCGGGTGCCCATGCAATTTTTTTTTTTCCATTTTTTTTTCCTTTAAAATTAATTATTGCTGTCTGGTTACACCTAGTGATGAGCGAGTATACTCGTTGCTTGGGTTTTCCCGAGCACGCTCGGGTGGTCTCAGAGTATTTGTGAGTGCTCAGAGATTTAGTTTTCGTTGCTACAACTGCATGATTTGCGGCTGCTAGACAGGCTGAATACATGTGAGGAATGCCTGTTTGTTAGGGAATTCCCACATGTGTTCAGGCTGTCCAGCAGCCGTAAATCATGCAGCTGAGGCGATGAAAACTAAATCTCCGAGCACTAACAAATACTTGGAGATCACCCGAGCGTGCTCAGGAAAACCCGAGCAACGAGTACACTCGCTCATCACTAGTTACAGCCCACTCTTGGGATGCAATCCTAATATATAATGCTATGTATGTGTCAGTGTAATACAGGCACATGTATACCACCTTAATAAGGCAAAAAGGACAAATGACCAAATGAACGAGTGAAACTTACATTAATGCCAGAAAGCTGTGTACCACGCCCGTGCCGCCACACCAAGAGTATTTATATATAACATTACGCATGGTGACTATCAGGCCTTCATATGGCCGTATGCCTTTAGCACTTTTTGCACTTTACTGTAAATTTTATATATGGATTTCATAGATAGTTGTTGCCCTCTGTTATTTTTGCATTTTTCATAAAATTGTGGCCTTTTGGCACTCCTTGCACTTTAATTGCTTGGCACAATTGTATATATTCATATCATAGGGAATATAAGGCCATATTAAAAGAATGCTTCACAAAATTATGTGTATATCTATTACTGCCCTGTAGCTGCTTTGTTTTTTATTGAGATTTACCTTGTTTGTTGTAGTTTTCGTGGTCATACCACTTTCTATTGTTTGTTCTAACAAAATATTGTACTTTTTTTTTTTTTTTTTTTTCTCCTAGCATTTAATGGGAATTGTGTATTGGTTTTTATGATCTTTGAGGCTTTATTACTTGATTAAGGATATTTGTTATACATAGTTACAGCCTATGTAGGTTCCTTCTGGTTACAATGTGTGTGTTTGTGTTTACTTATCGGCTTAGTAATGAGGGTGTGGGGCTGACACTTTTTCATTACTAATCCTAGAGCTAGGTGTCATTGACAGCTGCTGACACCAAGCCCTACTACTGCATCAACATGAAAAAGGGGGTGTTGAACCAAGAAATTACATCACAAAACTTTTTTTTTTTAAATATCTTTAATTAGCTATAAAAAGCAATCATTGCTGTACAAAAAAAAGCGTCAAAAACGCACGTTTTTTCCGCAGCCTTTTTCCTGCCAAGATATGCAGAAATTTCTGTAAGCAAATACTCAACGTGCGCACATAGCCTTACCCACAACACCAGTACAATATAATGTTATGGAATGGAAAATCTGCAGCATATCTAAATAAACCATAATCTTAATAGTACAGAAACATTTATTGATGACCCTATGAAAGAATAAATATTGGAAAACATTATGTTAGGCTGATGATCTGACCTGTAAAAGTGGATATTAAAAAATACCACGGCCAGGAATTATTGGTCGTCATTATTTAATTGACTATTGAAAAGACTATAAGGTGCACAACTAACAACTCTGGACCCTGTGGTTAAAGCGATTTTATTTTACTACCTTTTAAAGGGGTGATCTTTTATTTTGGCTCTCTAATTTGTGTTTAAGACTGGACTGCACCTAAAGGCTGAGTCACACATAACGATATCGTTAACGATATCGTTGCAACGTCACGCTTTTGGTGATGTAGCAATGATCCCGCTAACGATCTCGTTATGTGTGACAGCGACCAACGATCAGGCCCCTGCTGGGAGATCGTTGGTCGTAGGTAATGATCAGGACCTTTTTTTGGTCGCTGATCACCCGCTGTCATCGCTGGATCGGCGTGTGTGACGCCGATCCAGCGATGTGTTCACTTGTAACCAGGGTAAATATCGGGTTACTAAGCGCAGGGCCGTGCTTAGTAACTCGATATTTACCCTGGTTACCATTGTAAAAGTTAAAAAAAAAAAAAACACTACATACTCACATTCTGATGTCTGTCACGTCCCCCGGCGTCCACAGGGTTAAAACTGCTTTCGGCAGGAGCACTGCTAATATGCATGCGCTGCTAATATGCATGCGCTGCTGCCGAGAGCTTCCCTGCACTGACTGTCAGCGCCGGCCGTAAAGCAGAGCACAGCGGTGACGTCACCGCTCTTACTGCCGGCGCTGACACATTCAGTGCAGGGAAGCTCTCGGCAGCAGCGCATGCATATTAGCAGCGCTCTTGCCGAAAGCAGTTTTAACCCTGTGGACGCCGGCGGGGGGACGTGACAGACATCAGAATGTGAGTATGTAGTGTTTTTTTTTTTTTACTTTTACAATGGTAACCAGGGTAAATATCGGGTTACTAAGCGCGGCCCTGCACTTATTACCCGATGTTTACCCTGGTTACCCGGGTGCTGCAGGGGGACTTCGGCATCATTGAAGACAGTTTCAACGATGCCTAAGTCGTTCCCCTGATCGTTGGTCGCTGGAGAGAGCTGTTTGTGTGACAGCTCCCCAGCGACCACACAACGACTTGCCAACGATCACGGCCAGGTCGTATCGCTGGTCGTGATCGTTGGTAAGTCGTTTAGTGTAACGGTACCTTAAGTGTTTGCTGCAACCTAATATGCATGACAATGACTCCTGAAAAATATTTAGAATTGAGAGTCCTCAGTGGTTGATACCTTTTTAATTAAAAGGTATTAACCACTGAGGACTCTCAATTCGAAATATTTTTCTATCTACTGGCTAACACGGTACCAAGATATATTTCTTTCCTGTATCATAATGACTCCTGAAACATAAACTGAAGGTAAAAAGATTCTGAGCCACAAAGTACAGTGCAATGTACACCATGTTCCAAATTATTATACAAATTATATTTTTCTTAGATTTTCCTAAATGGTCGGTGCAAATGACAGTCAGTCTAATAAGTCGTCACCCATTAGAGTATACATTGAATTTTATTGAAGAAACCTCCCAATGATAACAGTATAATCTCCAAAATGAATAAAAACTCACAATGCACTGTTCCAAATAATTAGGCACAGTAGAATTTCTAAACATTTGATATGTTTTAAAGAACTGAAAATGCTCATTTGTGGAATTTGCAGCATTAGGAGGTCACATTCACTGAACAAAAAAGCTATTTAACTCCAAAACATCCTAACAGGCCAAGTTACATGGTAACATAGGAACCCTTCTTTGATATCACCTTCACAATTCTTGCACCCATTGTACATGTGAGTTTTTGGAGAGTTTCTGCTTGTATTTCTTTGCATGAAGTCAGAACAGCCTCCCAGAGCTGCTGTTTTGATGCGAACTGCCTCCCACCCTCATAGATCTTTTGCTTGATGATACTCCAAAGGTTCTCTATAGGGTTGAGGTCAGAGGAAGATGGTGGCCACACCATGAGTTTATCTCCTTTTATGCCCATAGCAGCCAATGATTCAGAGGTATTCTTTGCAGCATGAGATGGTGCATTGTCATGCATGAAGATGATTTTGCTCCTGTAGGCACGTTTCTGCTTTTTATACCATGGAAGAAAGTTGTCAGTCAGAAACTCTATATACTTTGCAGAGGTCATTTTCACACCTTCAGGAACCTTAAAGGACCCTACCGGCTGTTTCCCCATGATTCCGGCCCAAAACATTACTCCTCCTTGCTGACGTCGCAGCCTTGTTGGGACATGGTGGCCATTTACTAACCATCCACTACTCCATCCATCTGGATCATCCAGGGTTGCTCGACAGTCATCAGTAAACAAGACTGTTTGAAAATTAGTCTTCATATATGTCTGAGCCCAATACAACCATTTCTGCTTGTGAACACTGTTTAAGGGTGGCCGAATAGTAGGTTTATGCACCAAAGCAAGCCTTTGAAGGATCCTACACCTTGAGGTTCGAGGGACTCCAGAGGCACCAGCAGCTTCAAATAACTGTTTGATGCTTTGTAATGG
Organism: Ranitomeya variabilis; assembly: GCF_051348905.1. Classification (NCBI taxonomy): domain Eukaryota; kingdom Metazoa; phylum Chordata; class Amphibia; order Anura; family Dendrobatidae; genus Ranitomeya; species Ranitomeya variabilis. The sequence goes on along the minus strand of NC_135236.1, from coordinate 230,204,615 downwards.
TATTTGGGCTGCTGCTCTCTTAATCCAATGAATGTGTCTGGCAGAAACCTTCCTCATTATGCCTTTATCTGCATGAACTCTGTCTGTGCTCAGATTCAGTCACAAATCTCTTCACAGTATGATGATCACTCTTAAGTTTTCGTGAAATATCTAATGTTTTCATACCTTGTCCAAGGCATTGCACTATGTAACGCTTTTCGGCAGCAGAGAGATCCTTTTTATTTTCCATATTGCTTGAAACCTCTGGCCTGCTTAATAATGTGGAACATCATTTTGAAGTAGTTTTCCTTTAATTAGAATCACCTGGAAAACTAATTATCACGTGTTTCAGATTGATTTCAGTGATCCACTGAGCCCTGAGACACAATACCATCCATGAGTTTATTTGAAAAACAAAACAATTAAATCTATATGACACTTAAATCCAATCTGCATAATAATTTGGAACATGGTGTAAGTGGGGTCATAATTAACCCCGCGTACAAACAGATTTGGGGAATGATGTAGTTTTTTAGATGCACTGCATTTGTATCATTTATATGTAGTGGTTGAAATACCCAACCAAAGCTGCATCAAAATCTGTGGTACATGTAAAATGTGTAGACTTTGTCCCAGATTTTGGTGTGACTTTCATCACACTCACCAGTATGCCTTCTCCGGCCTGATAAATGGCTGCGTCCTATTTAGGGATGAGCGACCCCTGACTGTAAAGTTCTGGGTTCGTACCAGAAATCTAGGGTCCGGTGCTGAACTCTGAACGTGGACTTCTCCTGGAAGTCTGTTTCACAGTTTGGGAGTACGGGAAGGAGAGCAAGAGAGATTTCCAGCTCCAGAGATCATGTCCCCATTGATTTCAATGCTGTTCAAGTTCGGGGACAGTTTTGGTGCCTGGACTGACCTTTGGACTAAAGCTTGGTTGGGTGCCAGAACCTGAACTTCCATGGGTCTGTTCATCCCTAATCCTATTGAACACCTTTCCTCACTGTAAATTCTCATCCATGAGCAAAGGTCATTAATTTACCAAATTATAACTTTTATTATAGGAACATGTGAAGCAACAAGCAGTTTCTCGGAGCAAAAAGAAGGAAAAGAAGGCCAGCAAGGAAAGTGATGAACAGAAGCTGCAGGTGGGTATTTTCTCACGACATTTCCCCTCAGGTATAGATGGCATGTGTGAGAGATTTGCTTGGTGAACTTCAGCATGGTGTGCAGTGGTGCTTGGGATTTTAATTTCTTTTTACAGCTATTTTTCTGTTACCAACCACTGCTGCAGTCTATTAGAGGTGGCTGGTCTCCTAGGCAAGGAGTGCAGCGATTACAAAATGTGTGTGGACTCGGGCAGGTACATTGTCCTGCGCCTCTCTGACACTGCAATGTCAGATTCGCCTCTGCTTACATTATCGGAGAGTGCACTCTCCCCTCTCTTACACTCCCTTCAATCCCAGCAGGCATGAAGCCAGGAGACAGGCAACTGGTGCGCTCCTGAAGATATTTTGTGAAAATGCCTTTGAGCCTAATGACCGAAATTGTGCAATATTTTGACATAAATCTGCACCTATTCATAGTAGGTATCGATGGCTAGTATCAGTTCTTACGTTCTGGTAAATCGAGAGCGTATTGTTAAAGCAATAGCCAGGAATGGCGACTCAAGCATATTAAAAAAAAAACAAAAAAAAAAACTGGTCACTAACCCTGGTGACATCGTCTGGTCCTATGCTACTCTGTGCAGCCCAGCATCCTTTGATGACTTCTAATCCTATGTGCCAGCTGCAGCCTGTGACGGACAAGATGTCCTAATTACCTCGAGAGGCAGCAGTTACCAGGGTAGGTGAGCATTTTTTTTGTTACTTTTTTTTAACTTTGTTGCAGATTATGGTGGGATTGTTGCAGTTTTTGTATCCCCCATTGAACTCAATAGAGATAGTCTGCAAAAAATGAATTTACATAGAGAAAGTCTGCAATAAATGAATTTACATACTGAAGATTTAAGTCTGCACTATTTGGCAAATTCCACACAGATTATTTGTATGTTTCCCAATCACTTTGGATAAGATTATCTAAAGCGTCATCCACTTTGCTGATGCTGCATATCGATTTTTTTTTTTTGCGATGGGTCCTTATGGTGGACTGATCTACACCGTGGCAAATTTTAGCAACAAGTGCAGTGCGCACTTGGCCTTGTACAACAATATAGATATTCTTTTTAAGCCATGTTGCCTTTTTGTTTGTTGGCCTGAACCTCCTCATATGGGATATTTTAGTTCACGTTTGTAAAATTCCTTCCATGAGCAAATTCAAACTTGGTAAAAAAAAAAATACAAAATCTGGATAATGGAAATTGCTCCGTAACCATTTTGTCCCTGTTTTGCACCATGACTATGTAGCAGGAAACGATGATAAATGGCTATGAAGGGGGATCAGACTGGCATCACGATACAGCACCAACATCTTCATCAGATGCAAAAGGTGGACAACCCAACTCCTTCCAGCTCATTCACCGAAGGGAATATCTGGACACTATGCAAAGACCTTGGAAAGTCATCTTCCCACTTGAGGTATGGGATGGTAAGAACATCCTTAAGTGTGACTCTTCTTTTTGTCTCATTTGATGCTTCATTTACTATTTTGTTCCACTGTTGGGATCTCAGGAAGACCTAAAGGAACTGGCTTCAACCATTATATTGAAAAGACTGGAGAAAATAAGTGAGGCAAGCAACCACAACCAATCAGTCAGTGACCAACATTTACCCACATGGTTGGAACGATGTGAGGAAAGCAGGTTTAAGTCATCTGATGCCTCATGGACGGTCTTATTCCAGGACCCAGTAAGTACGTGCTCATGTCATCTGCTTTACATAACACCTCTTTACTCCATATATCATTGAATGCAGAAATGAGACAAGAATGCTGCTACATCCATAACTGCCAAAGAGAATAGCTCGATGTGAATTTTTATATAATCTTTAGTATTAGAAATTACAGCATACTGACGCGTTTCAACCACATGGGTCATAGCATAAATGATGCCTGTAAAACTACAACCATTCATCCAAAGTTGCTGGAAATCTTCTGTAGCCACTGCTCAGGATTTTTAGGCTGCGTTCACACCAAATGCATTTACGTCTCCGTTTTTGTATTCTTTCTTTAGAATATAGATTATGGTTGTGTCACTGCGCCGTTTAAAAGTTGTGAGCTGAATTACAGAAACAATATTTTCATCCTTTCTAGTCTCCAGACCCCTATTTATTGTTACTGAAGAGAGGATTACCAGGCAACCCCAAAGAACAGACAAAAAGAAAGTCCGATTCGGCGGGTAAGTCACAAGCGGCTATTGCCGAAGTAATGAAGATAGCGTCTGCTACTAACTGCTTCTGTGGAAAACCCGGGTCTGACCCGATCCGTCCAATACCGTTCTGCATGTGACAAGTTGTTCCAGAGTTTTCAGGTACATTTGTTCTATATCTGTAGCCACATTAAAAAAAAACTGTGATATTCCTGTCACCTTCACCTTTAGACATGATGGGGATGGCCAATTCAAAAAAAGAATTGCAGAAGCAAAGGATGGGTAACAAATGAAATGCTGCCCCCTCACAAGCTCCACTTTGTGGACTGATTGAACGATTTTCGGCTGGTTAGCACTTTAAAGTGTATGGGCCCGTGAAAAACTTGGACAGCAGACTCATGTATGACACCACTCACCTGACTGCTGTTTGGTTTTCTCTGACTGTTTGCTACCAATAGTTTGTGAATCCTTCATCCGTTCTTCTCGCATGCAAAAAAAAACGGATGAAACATTGATGGAAAAAATTGACACTGATAAAAATCTTATGAAAAACCTGGATTTTTTTTTACTTCACCATACCATGAGAGAGGAAAAAAGCCAGCTCTCTGAATGAGGCCTACCCTCCTGGCTCCTTTGCTGACTGCTCCGATTGTTAACCAGGCAATAACTGTTGCGTCACCTGACCGCAGAGGCCCATGATTGGCTGCAGCAGCTGAGTGACCTGAATGGCTCGTCACTTGTGTGCTGCAGCCAGTCATAGGCCTCTGCGGTCATAAATGGTTCCGGTGCCTCTGGAGCCAAGGTCCACAAGTAGGTGAATATGTATTAGTTGCTCACACTGATCACAAAATCACAATGTTACTAGCAGGAGCTATTACAAATCAGCATACAAAGTACATACAATGATTCCAATTATCTACTTCCTTGCTAATACTTTAGCCTGCAAATCAGGGAGTGACAACCTTCATGTTTATAAACATTCAATGAGTGAAACCCTTTAATTGTATAGTTTGGAAATTATCCTAACCGCCTTCAGTTTGATATCTTTACCCAAAATGTTTCTTGCTCAGGTTCCTTGATCAAGAATCCAACTGAAAGGAAAAAAGGGAAAGTTGAAGTGAGTAATACTGATTATAATTTTACTGTACTCCAACATCATCTTCCTCGTCTACAGGGGAACTATATTATAATAAATCAGCCGATGTGTCTAAGAAACATGTCACAAGATGTCATTGCTCGGGGGCCATGAAGTTTGATCCCTACTAGTTCCAAAAGGGCTCGCTCAGACGAGCTTATTATATGGAGGCGTGCTGTCCGCGTGCCCCGCTGACTGTACACAGGGACACATGTACCCATTATAGCACATGGCGGATTTACCTAACACACTGGTGCATGACATTAGCAGGCAGCGTCTATGTGGACGAGCGCACAGCCAGTCACGTACACAATGTTTGGCATGACTAGCAGGAGTTTAAATATGGCATACTGCAATGAGATATAATTTGATGACCAGTTGGGGGGTCACCTCAGGGACCCCCTCAGAATGAAGGGGCTTCAGTTCTATCTTCGTGTGGTATCCCCTTCACTGGTTTTCCCTGCATGGCACTTTTGGCCTCTCTCTCTGCAGGGAATACAGTATGCCTGTGATGTGTACTGACCACACAGACGGTTTCATTTCCATATATATATATATATATATATATATATATATATTTTTTTTTTTTGCAGCAGGGAACAGGTCACAGTGAAATCGGAATGTAATATACGGTATACATTTAAAGAGTTATTCCCATCTTTTAAAGAGTTGGCATATTGTTACAATTAGCAATCTCTTTATGATCAGTGGCTGCAGTGTTCAGTTGGGTCTGCAGTGTTGAGTTGGGTCGGCAGGGGCTGGGTTGGAGGGGCTGGGTTGGATGGGCAGGGGCTGGGTTGGATGGGCAGGGGCTGGGTTGGATGGGCAGGGGCTGGGTTGGGGCGGCAGGGGCTGGTTGAGCGATGCTTTCCTTACAAGCTTTGCCATCCTCTCTGCTGCGTACCACAGCATTGCCCTATTATTCGGATACAGTGCCCCATGTGGCGATGCAGTGCCCTGCACGGTTAGTATGTTGAAGTGCCTTTGATTGGGGAAAACTCCAACACAAAGACTGTACTAATTGCCTTTTGAAATTGATAATGTAGGGTTAGGTGACAACTCATCCTTCATCCTCTCTACACTGCTGCATTAGGGGATCTTTACTTTTTTTTTCAATATGCTTTATAGAATGAAAGTTGCTGTCAGCAGGTTCCTAGATAGCCCTTTCCTTGGTGTTCTTGTTCTTGCTGCCGAGCAGATTTCTTATTTTATTTATTTTTTATTATTATTATTATTATTATTATTATATGCATGCAGTAAAACACAATGTGGCTAGTATAGAATTGACACCAATAATGGATACCCGGGATGAACATTTGCACTGGAAACCTTTTAATGATGTCATGTATTTTTTGTCTGTTGACTTTTTAGTGTTTTCGGTACTTTGTGCAGCTTTTCCACACACAAACATTTAGAAACCATTTTTGTGTCCCTGATTGCCTCCTTCGCTATTTTTGCATAGTCCTACATATCTATGTTAATTACATGGCAGCTTTTCAGACATTGTAGTCAGAATTACATTGACTACAATCTTCGTGCACACCTGCATTTCACCATAGACTGTGATATCATCATCTATATGCAGTATACTTGTCGGGAGGTTTGTTTGTTATTTTTTACTGTCCGGCACACAAAATTGAAGCCAAATGGTCAAAGATTTGCTAACGTCTAACAGAAACGCGAAGGATCCAGCCATCTACTACTGTTGAGTGCTTCCTGACTCTTCTCTGACTACTTATGTCAGGGAAAAATGAGGATCAGGCAGTTGAATTTTAACATGCCCAATCATTTTGTTCTTGAGGATATAAACCACTAGTGGTGCCTAACATCTTATTACTCTGCATTCATGTGCGGAAACGTCACAAAATATAGCTGAATTGTTCATCCAACAGCTGTCAATGTAGAGCCATATGGCTGGCTGTATGTGATTAACAGAGGTTTTTTTGCTTGATAAAATATCAGCCTTACAGTACATGTGACATTTTAACATTATAGGTTCAATTAATAATGTTTCTATAGGGTACATCCATTGGTTTCCCATTCATATGAAAGATTATTAGAAGATGAGGTTGGAATATAATCTACAGCATCATAAGTGGGCAAATCACAAACCAATATGGCGTAGTTCACATCGTAATGCTCCGTGTTATAAACCTCATTGTCTTAATTTGTTGGTGTTTGCCTTTTTATTTTGGAGCAGTGACTGAGGGATCTGATCATTGCCTACCAGTGAGTCTGTCAGTGGCCGGCTGCATGTGCATGGTGCTTGCATTGCTGTGGAGAAGTGTACGGCTCTGTTCACACCTGTGTCACAGCCTCTCTCCATATCCTCCATTGCGGATTCAGCCTGTCTTTACAGGGAGAGTAGCCCAGCATGGACTTCACCCAACAGTCCGGTTACTGTAGCCTGGCAAATGTGGCAGAGCATTGCCCCAGATTTGAACAGAGCCTTCATGTGATACTGATTGTTGTGTTCCCATTTTATTCTACTGACCTAAAATGTAATCTTTTGGGTTTGTGATTTATGGGCTCAGAAATTCCAAATCATCGTTGCTCTGTAATGCGATTTTACATTTTAGGAATTTCTCTTCCCAAATCTTAATTCAAGAGAATTTATCAGAAACAGACTTTTTAAGATGAAGTTTATAATTAATCTGTATTTATTTATTTATTTTATTTTTTTTTCATATGTACTCTTGTTTGGCTGAATTTTTTTTTCTTTTTCTTCACATGTAATTTTATAAGTTAAAATTTATTTTAAAATAACATATATTATCCTGCTGATTTCTAACTTTTGTCTGTAGGCTATTCCATCCCCGGAATTTATCAAGGATCGTCTTGAAATATATGAAATTTTGAAAAGGGAACACGATGCTTTAATCGCAGACCGAGCTGCAAAACAAAGCAAACCTATTAAAATCATTTTGCCTGATGGAAAGACCATTGATGGACAGTCCTGGAGAACAACCCCATTTGAAGTAGCTGTAGGAATAAGGTAACTTTTATTATTTTTTATTATTATTATTATTACTATTATATTTAAGTGGATATGTAACAAATTTCACAGTACAATACTAAAGTGATCTTATAGACCTGATAAGGCTGGTGTACTTACTGTAAAAAATAGAGTCCATGTCAGAGTGGCTGTATAATCTTTTATGAAAATGTAACTCAATCTCCTCCTGCTGCGTAAACCTCCCAATGCTCAGTACAAGCTGCAGCAGACAGCCAGTCATGCTGGGTGGACGAAGACTGAATAAACTTGGACTCTTAGCTCTCTCACACTTTACCTGGACTCCTAAACTGCTCATTTTAAAAGCCTGAATATACAGCCCTTCTGACATGACTTTTAAAAGTAAATACACCAGCCTCATCAGCTCTAAGAGATCTGTATAATAATGTATGCAGTTTAGATTGAAAAAACTAGCGACAGCCATTTTCAGCTGTTAATAGTTGAGCACCACTCAAGACACAGACTTTTTTGGAAGCTCATTATCTAAGGTCAAAATTAATTTGGCGACAATGAAAGAAATGATGTCCTCAATTGTATTTGGCTTCTCCAACCGTGATTAAAATCGTGCTGTGTAATGAGCTCCTTGTGTTCGCTCTCTTACTGGTAAATGCACATTACATAAAGATTAGTCGCCTGCATAGTCTCAGACCTGTGGAATCTTCATGTGTCTTCCAGCCGTGGATTGGCAGACAATACCGTTATAGCCAAGGTGAATGCTGAGCTCTGGGATCTCGATCGCCCGCTAGAAGGAGACTGCACTTTAGAATTGCTGCCGTTTGACAGAGAAGAGGCTCAAGCTGTAAGTTACAGATGAATATACAGTAGTATTATATTATTGTCTTATTCTAAATGGACCATAGTCTGGAACAGGCATGTGCAATCCTTTCTAGCCCGAGGGCCATATTGTCATATTGAATCATTCTGCAATAAAACTTGTAGGGGTATTATCATCTGAGACATTTCTGACCTAGGAAAAGGGAATGCCATAAATGCTGAATGGATAAAAGCCAGTGAAACCTGTGCATGAGGGAAGAATTGGGGTTCCTTCTCATCGAGTTAGCATTCCGGAGGGAAGGTGACAAGTGCACGTGGCTCTGCATGGTATGCTCAGCAGCCATAAACTACAATGGTGAAGGCCACATACATTAATACCCACCGGTACGACATATACACTTTCTGCAGGGCCAAACAAAGGTCAAGAGATTCCATTCTCTAAATATTTATGAGGGACACAAGGATGGCCAAGTACCACACCTGTTCTTTTATATGAAAACTACATTGAAACCGCCAAACTCAGGCAATTGTGTTTGCAAACAGATGGCTGGGGGCCACACAGAATGGCATTGTTTGATGCTTATGGTCCTTGGGCCACAGGTTGTACACCCTTGCTCTTGAGCCATATTGTTTTCAGCTGCGGCACAGATTCTCCTGCAGTTTACTCATTGGCCTGTAGGTATGTGCACATGGTAAGTAAACGCTGCGGGTTGGATGCTGCATACTTCTGCAGCGTCCAGATGTTATAGCTTAGTGGATGGGATTTCAAGAAAATCCATGCCCACTATGCATTCAGAGACGCTCGCAGATCACCCGCGGAGACTGACATGCAGTGCGTCTCTCCAGACCGCAGCATGTGTATTTGTCTTGCAGAGACGTGAGCCTCCGCAAGATAAATTTCACCTGTACATTGTATTGGGACACAGTGAGTCCGCGTGGTCCAGCAGCAGACATGCGCTGCGTCCAAGTGCCCCCAAGAGTACAGTACAATGCTAGTGACTAGAACAGTGATGGATTGTATTGAGTAGGGGGCTCTTCGGCTTCTCCCATCAAAATCCTCTGCAAAATCCAGAAAGGCTTCAGCTGCTTGTGAACTCAGTACTAGATATTGGAATTCAATGGAGTGCAAGCTTTCTAACTATATGTTCTGTGCAAACCTGCAGGTTTACTGGCACTCCAGTGCCCATATTCTAGGGGAGACCATGGAGAACTACTATGGAGGCTGCTTGTGCTACGGCCCCCCTATCGAAAATGGCTTCTATTATGATATGTACTTGGAGGAAAGGTAACTGTCTCTACGATTGTACAATACATGGGAAATGTTTACATACTGGAATAGTGAACACATTACTGTAACTTATGTAAAAAAAAATGCCACATATTACCTTGTATAGATTTGCTAAAAAAAAGTTATTTTAATCATGATTAACCCTGTATATGTTTGTGTATAGAGGGGTGTCCAGTAATGAGTTTCCTGTCTTGGAGAATATGTGTAAAAACATCATTAAGGAGAAGCAGCCGTTTGAAAGGTTGGAAGTCAGCAAAGAGCTGCTCCTGGAAATGTTCAAGGTAAAGTGGGCTGGAAATGTATAGATGGCTCACGGCATGATTTGTAAATGCCAATATACTACATTTACTTGTGTGGAGGCGGTCTGTTTTGCAGCGACATAGGCATGTGTCACCATAGGGTGATTTTTGTACAGTACCATAATAGGAGAATAATATGATTTATGTATCTTTCCCACTTGGATTTTGGAGTAATTTGTGAGAAAATACATTCTTATGAAACGGGGGTTACACTGAAAAATGGTATGGGCTTATAATTGCTATAGAGTGCCATAATATGCACCCATACAGCACAGATTCATTAAAGAAGCACTCCTCCTCCCATCAAAGTTTTTAAATCCTCTTAATATATTGCAGTCATCATATTATATAGCACTGTGTACTTACAATTGCTCATTTTACCCAGATAATTCTTCTCTTTTCCATTAAGTCTATGACATCATGTGATTAGAAACTGACTAGCTGAACCCTTTCTAAGCTCTGTGTACAGACGGGAGGTCAGTTTTCCCTGCATGACTCATGAGTCACTGCTCAATTCCCTGGTAGATGGAGGGGGATCATAAATCCAGGAAAAATAGACTTCCTGTTTCTACATAGAGAAGAATTTACTGGGTAGAAAGGCAAAATGATATCATGTTATATAATTTATTACACAGTACTATATAATATGATAAAAAGTTTGATGGGAGTGCTTCTTTAAAGGGAAGTTTGCATTATTTATGCTGCCCGAACAAGCAGGAAGCATGGATCTGAGACCAACTCCTGCATTACCAAAATGTATGTTTTACTCTGAAATGCTGCAGTGGTTTAAAGAAAACATTGTTGGAAGTGTGACCTTAGACTAGGTGCTTAGTCACAAAAGTATATCCCCCACTAGTTTCCCTCCCTCTCCCTGTAGACCAGGGTTAAGGAACTTTTTTTTATGCCAAGGGCCATTAGTAGAAATATCCTATCATTTGGGGGCCGCACAAAATTAGTCAAACTATTAACTCACCCTTAATGTGGTGGCTGAAGCTGCTTCTCTTCGGTGAGGCTTTGATGTTAGGTGATATTCAGCATGTTGTTACTCACAACTGCTTTTCCAGGTTTGTGTCGGTCTCGGGCGCAGTCAACTCTTTGTGATTGATAAGCTTTGTAAAGCATCTACATCAAATAGGAGAAACTGGGACTGCTGTATATACATCACATAGGAGACTGCAACTGCTGCGTATATATATCACATAGGACATGCTGGGACTGCTGTATATAAATCACTGGAAAGGGCTGGGAGGCCTGGACATCACTGGGGAGGGCTGGGAGGCCTGGACATCACAAAAGGGGCCAGTATGATATAGCCCATTTTAACTTTAACACTGTAGCCATATTTAACACAAATTGTGTAATTTGCAGCAAATCATTAGTTTACGCATTTCGGCACTACTTCTAATTTATCAATGCCAGAACCTAATGATAAATTTGCCACAAATTGCACTTGTTTATTCACATTCAATATTAAGGGTATGTGCCAACAACCTGAAATAGCAGCGCTGAGTCCAACCGCTGCGTTCTAGGTTACAAGCGCAGTGGATGGGATTTATAGAAATCCTATGCCCACTCTGCTTCTATTTATCGCTGTGTAAACTCCTCGCAGTGCGGGTTTACGAGCCGCAGCATGTTAATTATCTGCAGTGGAGATGCGAGTCTCTGCTGCATAGTCTTCCCCATAGCCATTAGATGCAGTAAGTTCACTGAACACGTGGATTGAACTACGTGATTAGAACGCAGCGTTTTGGGGATGTAGCGTAAGGTTGCGACCTAAATGTATTTGTTCTGCACCTTTTTAAAAATGCTGAGACCTATCTAGACTTTGCAACATTCATTGCAACATTCCTGTAGAAATTCATACTACATATGTTGTACTTCACCCCAAATGGTTAACTATGTGCTCTTTTCATAACATATTTATTTTATTTTTTTCAAATAAACTTTATTGGGTTTTTACAATTATCGGGGAGGGGAAGGAAGTAGGCAGAAAGGAAGGGGTAAGGGAGGGGGAAGGGAAGGGAAAGTGGATAAGAGGGGAGGGGAAGAGAAGGGAGAGAAAAGGAGAGAGGAGACACTTGTGATGTACGTCAACAGGTACTCACGGTTACCAAAGGGTAGTAAATACACGTGCAACAGCTTAAACATAGTAAACAATCAGACAAATCTCCAGAGCTCGAAATAGCACTATCAACTACGGAGTACTAGGGAAAACTTCCTCCCAACGTGCCCATTTTTCAGAAAATTTTTTGAAATTATTATTAGCGATGGCAAATTTATGCTCATAGATTTTATGGAGGGCAACACGTTCTCTTGAAATGAAGGAGGTGCCGTGTTTTTCCAATTATAGGCGATGGCGTTTTTTGTGACCAGGAGTATGTGGATAACCAGCGCCTTGAGAGGAAACTGTATAGCGTTTAGTCCCACAGAGAGCAGTGCCATTTGAGGAGATAAAATAATGTTTTTTCTTAGTAGTACACCAATTAGGGCAAAGATCCTGGCCCAAAGTGATTTTATTTTAGAGCAGCTCCAGAAGATGTGGAGCAAATTGCCCCTAAGGCCGCAATCCCTCCAACAGTCCGGGGAGACGCGACCCCCCCCCCATCAGGGACAGCCTTGCAGGAGTAAGGTACCAACGAGAGACCAGTTTAAAATATGACTCTTGCAAAGTCATTGAGACTGTAGCGGAGTAGGTGTGGACCAGGGCTTTTTCCCATTCTTCTGCGTCAATTGTTAGCTGGAACTCTTGTTCCCACTTCAACATAGATGTTGATTTAACAAAATCAAAGTTATGGTTAAACCAACCAAATATATATTTGTAACTCCAGAATTCATTGTGTCAGGGTTACAAATAAGGTTTTGTGCGGCTTCAGAAAAGAAAGGTTTGTTTGATAGAAACTTTTGAATTTGGTCTTTAATGATCTGATATTCACAGAACATAGAGTAGGGCATACCGAAACTATTTTTGAGGGTATTAAAGGGTAAAAATTTCTCTCCATCAAATATATGACTCAGTTTCGTAATTTTGTACTCTGACCATATGGGGTTGACTGTCTTATTATGTAGCTCAAAGACAAAGGAGATAGCTAGGATACCCAGAGATTCGAATCTTCCTATGCCCCTTTTGGGCCTGGCCAGTTTCGACCATGCTTTAATCGCTGCTATGAATATTGGATGTGACTTGTTACTGGCATTTTTTACGTTCATTAGTTGTTTCAGAATAAGTTCTTTAGGTGTTCTGTCTAAATTAAGAGTAGTCTCAATCTCTAACCATGTGGGGGGTCTGCTTTAGACCACCAAAAGAAGCTCTGCCTAATTAGATAAGTGTAGTAGTGGGCCGAAATGTTAGGAAGGCCAATTCCTCCCGTTGATTTATTTTTATAGAGTGTTCCTATTGCCACTCTCGCTTTCTTGTTATTCCACAGGTAGGTGTTAATTAAAGATTGGATGCTGGTTAAGTGTTGGTTTGAGATAGGGATGGGGATGGACCTGAAGATATACAAGATTTTGGGGATTATGAAGGTCTTGACTGATAAGTTCTTCCCCCACCATGACAGATCCTTCCCTGAGAAGTAGTTCAGATCAAGTGAGATATTTCTAATTAGGCAGTCGATATTTGTTGGGATGAGTGAGTTAAGGCCCCGTCTCACATAGGGAGATCGCTAGCGAGATCGCTGCTGAGTCACAAGTTTTGTGACGCAACAGCGACCTCCATAGCGATCTCGCTATGTGTGACACGTACCAGCGATCAGGCCCCTGCTGTGAGATCGCTGGTCGTGTCGGAATGGCCTGGACCTTTTTTTGGTCGTTGAGGCCCCGCTGACATCGCTGAATCGGTGTGTGTGACACCGATCCAGCGATGTCTTCACTGGTAACCAGGGTAAACATCGGGTTACTAAGCGCAGGGCCGCGCTTAGTAACCCGATGTTTACCCTGGTTACCAGCGTAAATGTAAAAAAAAAAACACAGTACATACTCGCCTTCTGATGTCCGTCAGGTCCCTCGCCGTCTGCTTCCTGCTCTCACTGACTCCCGGCCGTACAGTGAGAAGTGAGAGCACAGCAGTGACGTCACCGCTGCGCTCTGCTCTCACTGTACGGCGGCTCAGTCAGAGCAGGAAGCAGACGGCAAGGGACCTGGACACCGAAAGGCGAGTATGTAGTGTTTGTTTTTTTTGGTAACCAGGGTAAACATCGGGTTACTAAGCGCGGCCCTGCGCTTAGTAACCCGATGTTTACCCTGGTTACCCGGGTGCTGCAGGGGGACTTCGGCATCGTTGAAGACAGTTTCAACGATGCCGAAGTCGTTCCCCTGATCGTTGGTCGCTGGAGAGAGCTGTCTGTGTGACAGCTCCCCAGCGACCACACAACGACTTACCAACGATCACGGCCAGGTCATATCGCTGGTCGTGATCGTTGGTAAATCGCTTAGTGAGACGGGGCCTTTAATGTTTTTAGTAATCTTGATCCCCAGGTAAGTGAAATCGTCACTCACCAGCTCCAAGAAGTCACTTTTTGTATCTTGCTAATCTGATGGGGCTCTAGGTTGAATTGTAGGAATTGGGACTTAATCTTGTTAATTTTAAAATATGATAGGTGAGAAAATAAGTCCAGTAGGTTTTGGGTTTTTGGAATTGATATTAAGGGGTCCGTCAGGGTCAGAATAACGTCATCGGCAAATAGGCCGATTTTAAATTCTCTGTTTTTCGTTTGGATGCATGAGATGTTTTTGTCCTCTCTTACTGATTGAGCTAAAGGCTCAATTGCCAGAGCGAATAGCAGAGGAGACAGGGGGCAACCCTGGCGTGTGCCATTCGTGATTGAAAAGGGTGAGGAGAGGTGATTATTCGAGAACACCCTGGCAGTTGGGTCTGAGTAGAGGGCCATTATTGCGGAAATGCATTTTGGATTAAAACCGAATTGTTGTAAAGTAAGTTTTAGATATGTATATTTTAGGCGATCAAAAGCCTTTTCCGCATCCAACGATGCAATGATTGATGGGATTTTTTTTGGAATTAATGATTTTCATCAGGTCTATAACCCTCCTCGTTCCATCGACAGATTGTCTGCCCCTGACAAACCCTATCTGGTCGTTATTTATCAGTTTAGGTAGGAAGTTGTTGATCCTGTTTGCCAGAATTTTTGAGTATAATTTCACATCTGTGTTGACTAAAGATATTGGTCTGTAGTTTGGTAGCTGGTCGGTATCTCCTTTGGCTTTTGGTATCAGGATAACTGTAGCCTCTAACATCTCTTTCGGGAATTTGCCGGATGCGGCTGCAGAGTTAAAAATTTTGGAGAGATATGGTATTAAAATTTCACTGAAGGACCTACGGTATTCGTTAGTAAAACCGTCCAGCCCTGGAATTTGAATGTTTTTAAGTTTTTTTTATGTTTTCAGAAATCTCTTCAGGTGAAAACGGAGCGGTCAAATCAGTTAGGTCTTCAGGAGTGAGTTTTGGTAAGGTGATTTTTGAAAGGAAGTTTTTAATATCAGAATCTTTTGGTTGGGTTTGATGAGGATTTTGATTGAGGTTATACAGTTCTGAGTAGAACGATGCAAGCGCATCCACAATATCTTGCGGGTGGGTAAGCAATCGCCCTTTAGGGGAGGAAATTTTTACAATCCTATTCTGGATTCTCTGTCTTTTCAACCTGTTTAACATGTATTTGGTTGGCTTATTTAATGATTCGTAGTGTTTAAATTTTGAGGATTTGATTGACGAGTCATAGAATAAGAAAATCAGAGCTCTCAATTCCTGTCTCAGGGTTATAATTTCGGATTGTATTTTGGTTGAGTGGGTAGACGAGTTATTTAATTCTGATTCTTTAAATTTTTATCTTTGATTGTAAGTCCTTTATTTTAGCCCTATTTTGCTTTTTTTCTTTAGATGAGATTTGAATTAGGACCCCCCTAATCACGGCCTTATGGGCATTCCAGAGAGTAAATGGGTCGATTGAATCCAACTCGTTTTCTCGGAAATAGTTCTTGATGGTCTGATTAATAGTGTTCTTGTGGACTGGGTTACTAATAATAGATGAATTACACTTCCATGAGACGTGAGTTTTAGAGGCGGGGCCATAAGTCAACTCTGCGATGACAGGTGAATGATCCGATATTGTTTTGGGCAGTATTGAAATTTGTTTAAATTTGGTTAAGGAGAAGACGTCGGAGATTATCAGGTCAATTCTGGAGGCAGATTGGTGCTCATCAGAAAAATGGGTAAACTCTATAGAAGTGGTGTTGAGGCATCTAAAAACATCGTACATCTCATTTTGGTGAAGCCAATTGTTTAGCGTTAGAGCTTTGTGTCTGTTTGGGGCTGAGGACTCAAGGTGGCCATCAGGGACCACATTGAAGTCTCCTGCCATTATTAGGTCCCCCTTCTTGATCTCCGACATCTTCCTCATGAGTTTGTTCAAAAATTTGATGTGGCCTATATTCGGGACGTAAACGTTAACAATCGTGAAGAGGTGATTATTAATTTTGCAGACAAGAATGTGAAAATTGCCTTTTTGATCCCTGTACTCCTCGAGAAATTCAAAAGAGAGATTTTGATCGATTAGTGTCATTACTCCTGCTTTTTTCTTATTGCCGCTTGATTCGAAAATTTGTGAGAATTTTTCATCTGCAAACTTTGGATGGTCATTAGATTTAAACTTGGTCTCTTGTATACAAATGATGTCAGATTTAGATTTACGCAACTCGTCCCTTATAGTAAATCTCTTTTTTGGACTGTTTAAGCCCCTGACATTATATGTCATAATTCTGAAAGACATCTTTGATTAATGTTAGGGGGTTGGAGAATATACACCGAAAGTAACCTGTATGTAGTATTAGTACCAGTAAAGCACTAAGGTATTAACTGGAGATTAAAGGTTTACTCTAGGAATTGAACAACAACAAAAACAAAAAACGACGAAAATCTGAGAATACAGTATGTGAGTGAACACTGAAAAACAGAGAAATAAAAACACTTGAATCACTAAAACTTCACTTGTCCTCTCCGAAGAATCCCACCAGTGGGTTCTTCGCTGTTCGGGGGAAAGTTCGTGATTAAGCTCAGAGCTTGAGGCATCCTCCGAGATGTAAAAATTGATATCCTCAGTAACTTTTATAAGTCAGCGAAAACAGTTGTAACATTTGTAACACATAAAACCAAATAGACTATATGTTGATTAATTCGAACTTATTTTACTTTTTGTCCTTCAGGACTTTAAGACAGAAACTCTAAAACCCTATATAAGAATCCTTTTTTCAGGATATATGTTAGGGTTATGAAAATGTTACCAAGAGATTACGCCTAGAACAACCTATGTTATAGAGGCAATGAACCTTTCCCCTTCATCCGGGGTATTAATGGGGATTGTTTTGCCTTTAAATAGCACCAATAGTTTCAGCGGAAATCCCCATTTATATGGGATTCCCAAATCTCTCAGGGGAGCTGTAACCTTTTTGAAGGCGTTTCTACCTTCCAGGGTCTCTTTAGATAGGTCCGCATACAGTTTAAGGTTGTCAAAAGGCTCAGGGAATTTTTTCTCCTTTTTAATAAAATTTTGCAACTGTTCCTTAACGTGAAAAAAATGAATTCTAAAGGTACCTTCACACTAAACGATTTACCAACGATCACGACCAGCGATACGACCTGGCCGTGATTGTTGGTAAGTCGTTGTGTGGTCGCTGGGGAGCTGTCACAGACCGCTCTCCAGCGACCAACGATGCCGAAGTCCCCGGGTAACCAGGGTAAACATCGGGTTACTAAGCGCAGGGCCACGCTTAGTAACCCGATGTTTACCCTGGTTACCATCGTAAATGTAAAAAAAAACAAACAGTACATACTCACATTCCGGTGTCACGTCCCTCGCCGTCTGCTTCCCGCACTGACTGTGAGTGCCGGCCGTAAAGTAAAAGCAGAGTGCAGCGGTGACGTCACCGCTGTGCTCTGCTTTTACTTTACGGCCGGCACTCAGTCAGTGCAGGAAGCTCTGAGCAGCAGCGCGGACGCCGGGGGACGTGACAGACATCAGAGGATGAGTATGTACTGGGTTTTTTTTTACTTTTACAATGGTAACCAGGGTAAATATCGGGTTACTAAGCGCGGCCCTGCGCTTAGTAACCCGATATTTACCCTGGTTACCATTGTAAAACATTGCTGGCATCGTTGCTTTTGCTGTCAAACACAACGATACACGCCGATCTGACGACCAAATAAAGTTCTGGACTTTCAGCAACGACCAGCGATATCACAGCGGGATCCAGATCGCTGCTGCGTGTCAAACACAACGATATCGCTATCCAGGACGCTGCAACGTCACGGATCGCTATCGTTATCATTGTTAAGTCGCTTAGTGTGAAGGTACCTTTAGGATTGTATCCTGAGGGAGGTCTGCGGCAACACTTGGCTTGGGCAACCTGTGTATCCTGTCTATAGTGAGCTCTTGGGCAGAGAGGGATGGTATGACCTTCTTGAATAATGATTGAGTGCAGTCAAGAAGTTTGTCAGGAGGGACGTTTTCAGGTATGCCTCAGATTTTGATGTTATTACGCCTATTTCTATCCTCCAAATCTGCTATTTTTTTTTTTTTAAATTCGTTTATTAAAACACTAAATTCACATGAACATACACAATTTACATATTTCCATGTCAGTGCAGGTACAGCATACAGATAGATTCATCAACATAATACTTTATACACCGATCGAGTCATGCAAATTTGAAATATAATAGTATGTCACATATACTGAAAATCCTAAAACTCAAACTATCTTACTGCCTAAACAAAACAAAACAGTCTCCATCACCTTAGCACAGCAGTTTTAAAGCTCAGCGTGAGACACTCTGTTTCTCAAGTCTTTACTATACATAATCTAGGCTCTTAACTACGTGATGACACAGTGAGGTATGACGAGTTCCACAAGTCCCAGATTTTATTAAATTTATCCAAACAGCCTCTATTTTGGTATAAGGTGCGTTCATATGGCACGACTAGATTTACCAACTCTATCCAGGCCCTAAGAGACGGATGTGAAGTGCCCATCCAACGCAAGGCAATCAATTTTCTTGCCAGAAAAAGTGTCTCTCTCAAAAAAATTTGAACATGGTGACCCCACATCTCCTCCTCCAGTATCCCAAACAAACACACTGATGGGGTCAGGGGAACAGGAATTTGTACAAGGGAAGTCAACAACGAGGTCACCTCTGTCCAATATGTCATAATAACTGGACATTCCCATATCATGTGTATAAAATCCGCCTCCTCCATATGACATCTAATACATTCTGAAGACCGGGACAACCCAATTTTAAATAGTCGCAGAGGGGTTAGATATGATTGATGCAAAATATATAACTGTATCATTTTATTGTTAGCCGAGGGTGACACCCTGGTTGGGGACTCAAGGGCCATCTCCCAGTCCTCACCCTGCAGATCGGGTATCAGGACCCTCCACTTTTCCCTTATCGGCAGTAAGGTAGCATCAGCACCTACGGACAACATATAAGTATACAGTACGGAGATAAGACCCCGGGGTCCCTGTGACTTGAAGATCCCTATCAATGGGAAAGAGGACATTATTTGTGCCATTTCCACGCTACGAAACTGTGACTGAATCGCTGATCTGAGTTGAAGATATCGGAAGAACTGAGGTCTCGGTATATCATATTTATGCTGCATTTGTTCAAAGGACATTAGGGTTCCTTGTTCATAAAGATCATTAAGCGACGAAACACCATGCAATATCCAGAATTGAGCGGAGGGGTGATTCAGCAAGCTCGGGAAATATTCATTATCCCATAATGGCATTTCAGCTACAATGCCATCAAAATGAATTACCCTTTTCACTTGTCGCCAAATCAATCTTGCCAGCCGAAGCAATGGCAGTAATCTAGATACAGAGGGTTTGTTCACCTCCAAGAAACCCAACGGGCAGTTGATCTTGGCAGCCTGAGCCAGATGGTGTTCTGAGTTCGGTAAATCCCCCCCCGGCATCCATTTTCCCAGAGCTCTAAGTTGTCCAGCTAAGTAGTATAAGAAGAAATCTGGCAACGCCGCCCCTCCCATCTGTTTAGATCTATGCAAGGTGGATAATTTAAGTTTGGGTCTAGCCCTTCCCCAAATAAAAGATATAGTTAATGAGTTCAAGTTGGCAAAAAAGGATTTGGGGACCGGTACTGCACTATGTTGGAGAGAATAATTAAGCTTCGGGAGAAGTATCATTTTTATCAAATTTATGCGGCCCGAGACAGATAAAGGTAGTTTACTCCATATTGCAAATTTATGTTTAACAAGCTCCAGCAACGGGAAGACATTAAGCTGTAGATCAAGTCTACTATATCTTGGTATAATTATTCCTAGGTATTTAAAGCTAGTAACAACCGGTAATGGGGATAAAGTATTGAGGTGTGTCACCGAGCCTTGAAAAAGAGGCATCAAGGCAGATTTGTCCCAATTAATATATAATCCTGAACGCCTACCGAATCCCTCTATGGTGTTAATCACATGTGGCAGGGTCTCCTCCACCTCATCAAGAAATACCACCATATCATCCGCATATAGACCAATAGTATCCGTGCGGTCTGCTATCGTAATACCCCTAATAAGTGGGGAGGACCTCATCCGAATCGCCAACGCCTCTATCGCTAGGACAAACAAGGCCGGAGATAGAGGACATCCCTGGCGAGTCCCTCTCTCTAAGGGGAATGATTCAGAAATAGAATTATTAATAATTATCCGAGCTCTTGGCTTCAAATATAGTGCTGCAATCCATTTTTGGAATTTAGGACCAAATTGAAATCGTTGTAAACATGCAGATAGGAAGGGCCATTCAAGAGAATCAAATGCCTTAGCCGCGTCCAGCGAGGCCATGGCCCATTTATTCTCAGGTACCAACGTACTATATTGAGCTATTGACTGAACCCTCCTGATGTTAATAGAAGTACTCTTGCCCGGCATAAAACCCGTCTGGTCCGGATGTATTATATCTAATATTACCGTATTTAACCTAGTAGCTAGAATTTTAGTGAATATCTTATAGTCCACATTAACTAATGAAATAGGGCGATAAGATCCACAGTCTAGGGGGTCCTTCCCTTCCTTTTTTAAGACTATGATATTTGCTTCATAATAAGAATCCGGCAAGGAACCACCCTCCCAAATCCCCTGAAACACTTTCAAAAGAATTGGAACTAGAGCATCTCTATATTTTCTATATACTTCTATAGGGAAGCCATCCGGGCCCGGTGCCTTGCCAGAAGCCATATCTGTTATGGCCCTGTTTACCTCGTCAAGAGTAAAGTCTGCGTCTAAAAAGGCTTGCTGTGCAGCATTCAACGTAGGGAATACTAAGTCTGATAGATAATTTAGGCATTCCAAGATATCAGAATCTCCTTTGGAACTATATAGTTTTTTATAATAATCACAAAAACATTGGAGTATGTCATCTGTCGAGGTCACTACAGAGTCGTCTGACTTCCGGATTTTAAGTATGGTGTTGGATGTATTGTGCTGACGTACCATATATGCTAGGAGTTTACTGGACTGGTTTCCCAGTTCAAAGTAAGTCTGCTTAGTAAAAAATAATTTACGCTTGGATTTAGTGTCCGTATATTGACTATGAAGTCTGTGCAAGTGTAACCACTCCGTCCTGTTCTCACTTGTCTGATTAGCTATATAGGCCGCCTCCGAGTCTCTCAAACGCCTATCCATGTCATCGTCTTCCTTTGAGGTCTGTCGCTTAATATACGAGATGGTAGAAGACAAACAACCCCTCAGATATGCTTTGAGGGTATCCCAAAGAATAGTAATATTTTGCGGCATAGGGTGGGATGTAATGAAACAGTCCAGTTGGTCAACAGTCCGGTCTTCCGGGCCTATTAACTTCAGCCAGAATGGATTCACTTTCCAATTTATAATGTTCCTCACCCGACTCAGCTTAAGTTTAAGAATCACTGGACTATGGTCTGAGACACCTCTATTCCCATGACACACCTCTCCCACCCGTACCGCCAGGCTACTAGAGCCAAATATATAGTCTAAGCGAGATAAAGTGCGTCTGACAGATGAGTGACAAGTAAACTCCCTTACGTCGGCGTGGCATGTTCTCCAGAGATCTAACCAACCGGTACCTTCCATGAATATTGACAATCGAGATGGTGAAGGATTTACATCTGTGGCCTTCCCATCAAGCCGAAGTCTATCCATACATTCATCCATTAGCATATTGAAGTCTCCCATACACAAAACATGCGCATCTGGATAATTTAAGGCAAAGTCAACCGCCTTCTTGACAACTGACATCTTAGCAGGGGGAGGGTTATATATACATATTATAACATAGTCCTCTGAATTCACATTCGCGTACACAAACACAAAACGACCTTCCGGATCTCTCCGAACCTCTCTGACCTCCCATCTGATATCCTTATGAATTAACAGAGATACTCCTCTAGAGTAACTAGTGTGGAACGCATGCACAGACCATTGTACCCAAGGTTTTTGCACATAGCGGGCTGAGTCCCTAGTCAGATGTGTTTCGACCAAAGCTACTATATGAGGGTGATAACGTCGTATCTGAGAAAATACTTTGACTCTCTTACGAGGCGACCCAAGGCCCCTTACATTCCACGTCATGCATGTTATGTCAGACGCCATATCTCATCAGACTAGAATGTATAGTGTCACGTCGAACTTCTGCTACACCTGTTGTGGAGAAAAACATGGCAGTAATTTCTAAGTAGCTAACAATAAACAAAACCAAAACATTGAAAAGCAAGAAGTGCTTCATAAGGGAGCAAAAATCCATGCTCCACATAACCCAGTTCAAAAAAGGGGATACCATCTCTGAACGCAGAGTTCGGTAAAGTTGTTTCCCAGGACGCTGGCAAAGGAGCTCCCCTCACCGTTAAGGAAAATCCGGCGAGAGAGTTCCAAATTCTAGATAAATGAAGACAGCGGTCCTCTTAGGATTTCTCTCCTCCCCCGCCCGCCCCCACACACGACCGCATCCACTCCTCAGCCTCGGTTGGAGTTGCAAAAAAGGAAGAAGAGCCTTGGTATACCACTCTGAGCCTGGCAGGGTAGAGCATTGAATATAAGATATTTTTCTCTCTGAGCCGTTTTTTAATCTCCATAAATTGGGAGCGTTGTTTTTGCAATTCCATGGAGAAATCTGGAAACACAGAGATAGTGGCATTGTTATACTTGATAGGGCTTTTTTGTCTAGCCAAGCGAAGGACAGTGTCTCTGTCCTTGCAATTAAGAAGACGTGCCAGAAAGGGTCTCGGTGGAGCGCCGGGAATGGGAGGCTTTGTCGGCACTCTATGGGCTCTTTCCACAGAAAAGGTGGCGGAGAATCCATCTCCCAAAGTATCCTTAAGCCAATCCTCCAGGAATGTTTCGGGGTGTTGACCCTCCGACCGCTCCGGCAGGCCAATGATGCGAATATTATTCCGTCGTAGTCTGTTTTCAAGATCGTCCGCCTTCTGTTTCCATGCATTTATAGAGCCAGCTACCTTTGTCAATTTAGTCTCCATAGGCCCATAATTATCTTCCAAGCGAGACACACGTGATTCAACCTCTGTAATACGTCCTCCCATGGTCTGCATGTCCTGTCTGAGGCGCCCCACTTCAGAGTGCACCTCCTCTATCTTCCCCGATAGTGATGTCCTCGTCAGTGATATAGCTTGCATCAATTGCTCGGACGCCTGTTTCAGTGTCAAGTCCTCCTGATCTCCATTCTCCTCACCATCAGAGGCATAGTTTTTTGATTGGTTTTCAAGTTTACTCACAGGCGAAGGAGAAGTTTTTTTTGAACGTATACTATCAGGTGGATCCATTCGTGCAAACGTTTTAAGTTTATCAGCTGTGCCCGAGTTTTTAGAGCGGTTCATAATGAGTGTTAAGGATTAGAATATCACTGCAGTAGAATATGACTTAGTTAACAAGCCACCAAGTCACAATGCACAGCCTGCAGGGTCTTCCCTGTGCAACCTCGCCAAAGCAGCAGTATAGTGCAGAGTTCACCACTATGAATGCAAAGGAGGGGAGAGTCCCAGGAGCAGCCCCCACCACAGATAAGGCTCAGTTTCTTATATTAGTTGTAGGCTCTGTCTCCCAGAGCGCAAGTTATAGGGTCGGCCGTCCGGGGATCACGGGAGATTTATGACTCCTGTCTGGGTAGCCGTGCAGGGGAGAGGTTTTAATGTTATGGGCGGCACCGGAGCCAGCCGGCTCTGTATAATATAGTGCGGCTGCAACAAGGGGGAGTACGGGGTCCGTCTTCCAGGACTCGCACCGCACAATTCCCCTCAGTACCTCCGTTAGTTGTGGCAAGTTTCAGCCGGCTCCCTCCTGAGCCGCGTGCTGCAAGGAAAATGGCCGCCACCTCCTGTCCTCTCTGTCCTCCGTCCGCGCGCCTCGGGGATCTCACCCGACCGAAGCCGCACCTCGCGCCCTCTCTGAAGCCGGGGACCCCCAGGCACCCAGAGGATTCCAGCGGTGCTCACCGAATCCCTCCGGGGTGAGTATATAATGCAGGATTCTGCAGGATTATGGGAGCTCCAGCCTGACGCGTCTGTTCAGCTCCGTTACATCGCCACGCCCCCCAAATCTGCTATTTTTAGCCTAAGTCGGTCTACTTCTGATCTGAGTTCTCGGTTTTCGGATGTATGTTTAGCTACCGTTTTTTCTAACCCCTTAATTTTTTCTTCTTGTTTTCCCAACTTTTCAGTAAACGTATCCATTGTTTTTTGGAAATAGTTAGTCTGTTTTTCAAAGTTGGATTTCATTTCCTCCCTTAATTGTCTAGACATCTCTTTCATCTCTTTCATATGTGCATCCATCATGCTAATGAAATGGGATGTTGCATCGTCTAAACCTATTTGTGTATTTTTAATCCTCCTTCTTGCTGGGCTCGCATTTGGGGTGTAATCCTCCGATTCGGAGCCCGAGTGGTCAGACGCACCACTACTTCCTTTTCCCCCATCCTCCCGGTCTAGCCTTTTTCTCGAAACGGAGGTATCCATTTCGTTAGGATTTAGAAACAGTTCTCTTTTGGACTGTTGTAAGGAGGTTTTGTTTTGAGGTTTGTTTTGTTGGCTAGTTAGGTAAAATTTCTGGACTGATTTGTCACCAGGATTTCTTGATGGTGTCCTTGGTGACCTTGATTTATCTGGGCTTAATAGGTTCACCAAGTCCTGGGAGGGGTCATGAAAGGTGTGTGATTTATTAGACTTATGAGTATTGGATAGGGGAATTTTTGAGGCGTAGTTTTGAGAATTGATGCGACTCATTTATCCTGTTCAGGTGATTAGTTATAAGAATTACTACCAGGGTAGTCCCAGGTCTGTAAACTGGCTGTATAGAGTCTCCACCGAAGTGGTCCCGAGTTCAAGAACCGGATTATAGATTTCGCCGCCGAAGCTGGCCCCACGTCCGTAGACTGGATTTTAGAAAATACCACAGCAGTGGTCCCAGGTTTGGAGACTGGCAACGAGAGTTATTTTAGTTTAAACGGAGTGACAGAGGTAGACTAAATACACACTAGTCCTGAAAAGAAAGGAGGTTAGTGCAAGTTATTAACAGGGACGTCAGCAGGCACTATGCTTATGGTGAAATGGCGGCGGTGTTATTTTTTTGTCAAATAGACCAAAGGTCAGATTAGCTACCCAGACTGTCAGTTATAAAAGCCTATAAGACAGGATCCATGGGGTCATAAGCATGTGCATGTATGAGGGTTAGCAATGAAAGGTAACCGGTTTCTGACAACAAAAGCTGCCTCAGATTGAAGTGCAAAACTAACAAGGCACAGTGCAAATGTAGGCTATAATATATATAATATATATAGTTGATGTGATCACATCTAACAGTTGTGATCAGACGCTTCAGTTATATTTGGCTCGCAGGGTTCAGGTCCAAGCTTTCCTTAGTATTCAGGATCCCCAGGTGAGTGAGGTGGAAAACACAGGGTTAAATAGTAAGATTATTGTGCTGCACATCCGCTGAATATATCTGCTGTATCAGCTTTAACTGTGGGCTGCGCTGAATATATCTGCTGTATCAGCTTTAACTGTGGGCTGCGGGCTGTTGTCTGGATATTTACCCAGATATTCAGATAAGCCCTGGCGACTGTCTCAGAAAGGGGCCAATGAAGAAAGGTATAGGTGGATAGTATGTAGCAGACCCCTTTTTATTCGTCCCGATAGCAGTGTGGGGGAGGCGGAGCCAAAACCAGCCGCGCAGACTGCGAGCTGTTGTCCCCACTTCCTCGGGGTTGTCAGCCACAGCCGCGCCGCTGCAGTTGTATTGCAGCCAGGTATTTTCTGAGTGCTGGTCCCGGGACTCCTTACCTCAGTACAAGAGGTCGTTCTGTGTGCGGCACTTCACCGCCGGTCAGCGCTGCCCTCACAGGAGCCGTTCCGGTCTGTCTTCTGGCGGGGTCCCGGTCACTTCCACTTCTATCTTACGTTGCTCCCGCAGTTCTCACCGCTGTAGCGCCGCCTTCACAGGAGTGTTCCTCCGCTTCCGGTCCGCGGCGTCTCTTTGATCCCCGTCGTCTGCCGGGGAATTCCTCCGCGCTTGTCTCTCCTACAGGTTGCCGGCGTCCTTCTCCTCACAGGATTTTCGCGCCAGAAGACTCACTTTGCTGCCGGTTTGCTTACCGGCGGCATGGTGAGCGATGTCCCAGCTTGTTATATGAGCCGCAGCGGCCGCCGCGCTCAGTGCTGCTGACAGGCAGGGAAAGCCCCCCACAGCTCACCTCACTATGTGACTCGCCCTGCCCAACAGGAGGGGAGACTCCTCAATCTGGAAGCAGTCGGGGTGGCAGGAGATGGCGGGAGGTGTCTCTTTCTGCAATCCTGGGCTTTACCGCAGCTCCCACAGAAGCAGGATGGTGTTGCAGGCCGGGGGTCTCTGGTCTTGAGGGGGAACCACAACCCCAGCTCACCTTGCCCAAATATAAGGGCCTAAAGGGAGGCTTTGCGATTAGGCCAGTTACAGGGCCTCAGCCATGCGGTGGATCTCAAAGGTGTCCAAAGTTCCACAAAATTGCTCAATAAGGGTCTCAAAGTACTCCTTACAGTCCGTATAGGCAGTATCCAAAGAAAAAAGGTGAAAATAAGCGCTTTATAATATGGATGGTTGTTGATTTATGAGGATGCCTCCTCAGAGCTCAGCGGCAGCACACCCTACACCATTGCTGCCTAGGCCACGCCCCCCCTTCATAACATTTTTAAGAGTTTGCATTAGTAGTAAAAATATTCTGTTAAATGGTGTAAAACATAAATAAATTTAGTGCAGGTATTTCTCTCAGGAAAACGTTGCCAAATTTTGGGCACAAATGCAATAATATATGGCTTCTAATGCCAGGGCTGTGGAGTCTGTATAAAATACTCTGACTCCTACATAATAAATTGTGTACAGCAGTACAGTGCCGGATTTGTGATGTAAATGTTTTCATAAGAATTTAGGAAAGTTGTGAAATGTCCTATAAATGTCTGTTCCAGTCTATTCCTGACCTAAGGCTATGTTCACAAGTTGCGTTTTTGCAGCGTTATTTTTATGCACATTTTAATGTACTCACATTGGGGGTTTTTTTTACTAACTGATTTGGAAAACTGCCTTGTTTTTTAAATCTGCAGCATGTCCCTTCTTTCAGCGTATTTACCCATAGAAAGCAATGAGTAAGTGCCAGACCTGATACCTGTGTTTTTTCACCCAAAGCAAACGGATCCTTTTTTTTTCTTTTTAACTCTGCACCTAAATTCGTTAACTAGAATGTGCCTGAAAGTGAGCCCCACCTACCCCTAGTTTTTGTTAGTACTATTTTTTTATCACTTCAATGTTGATTGTCTTATAGAACTTTGATTTTCTTTCTCATTTAGTACAACAAATTTAAGTGCCGGATCTTAAATGAAAAAGTCGATACGCCAACCACTACTGTGTACAGGTAGGTGAAATCGCATGGTTACTGGGTCCACAGACGTTGCAGATGCCAGACAAGGGTTATATTCCAACTAGTCACAGTATGGCAAGTTAATAGTGCTGAGGGGCATCCATGTGTAATGGCAAAGATGTCCAGATCAAACAAGGCTGTAATAACCAATGCCCATGTGTGGATGTGATTATTAGCAGATATGACGTGTGTATGAAATATATGAAGATGATTCGTTTTATAACCACAGATGCCAGAAGATGTTTTTCTTTCCTATAAGTTTTTTCCACCATAGTTTCATTGAATTAAGGTCAGAGATTCTTCTGTTAAATTTAATCATAGCATCCCCTTTGGATTTAGGTTTTTATTCCACATAAATGCAAAAAAATACGGCTTTCTTCTCAATTTTAAAGTGAACCTCTCAACTGATTCATGCTAGCTGCATTTGCATCAGAGAGCCACTGCAGTGTTCTAAACATCTACGTTTAAGGGCTCATGCAGAAGAGTTTCAGTCCATGTGCAGTCGGTTAAAACATCGGCTTGCTTTCGGACCAATGTCATTCAATGAGGCAGTGCACGTGTCTGAATTTTGTTTTCCTGAGAACATGTCTCCGAAGTTCCAAGTAATACATTTTGTGTTTATTTTCTGAAAATGAGAAATGGTCAAAATAAAAAATATGCATTTCAGACCTCAAATAATGCAAAGAAAACAAGTTCATAATAATTTAGAAACAACAATACTAATGTTTTAACTCAGGAAGAGTTCAGAAATCAATATTTTGTGGAATAACCATGATTTTTAATCACAGATTTCATGCTTCTTGGCATGCTTTCCACCAGTCTTTTCACACTGCTTTTGGGTGACCTTATGCCACTCCTGGTACAAAAATGTAAGCAGTTCCTCTTTCTTTGATGGCTTGTGACTATCCATCTTCCTCTTGATTACATTCCAGAGGTTTTCAATGGGGTTCAGGTCCGGAGATTGGCCTGGCCATGACAGGGATTTGATGTGGTGGTCCTTCATCCACACCTTGATTGACCTAGCTGTGTGGCATGGGGCATTGTCCTGCTGGAAAAACCAGTCCTCAGAGTTGGGGAACATTGCCTGAGCAGAAGGAATCTACTGTTTTTCCAGGATAACCTTGTATGCAGCTTGATTCATACTTCCTGCGCAAAGATTAACCTGCCCAATTCCAGCCTTGCTGTAGCATCCCCAGATCAAAACCTGGTCGTCTTATGGTTAGACGGAGACCTGGAGAGGCGTACAAGCCACCGTGTCTTGCACCCACTGTGAAATTTGGTGGAAGATTGGTGATGATTTGGGGATGCTTCAGCAAGGCTGGAATTGGGCAGGTTGTTCTTTGCGAAGGACGTATGAATCAAGCCGCATATATTCTATTTTATTTATTTTTAATACAAAGGGAAAATTGGCTGATGCAAAAGTTTAGTCACCCTGCATGTTTAGTACCTAGTAGCACCCCCCTTTTTTGCAAGTATCACAGCTTGTAAATGTTTTTGTAGCCAGAGTCTTTCAATTCTTAGTTTGAGGGATTTTCATCCATTCTTGTAGTTCTGTGAGATTCCTGGGTCGTCTTGCATGCACTGCTATTTTGAGGTTTAGCCACAGATTTCAATGATGTTCAGATCAGAGGACTGTGAGGGCAGCAAGTATCGGCTGACTTGTCCACAACTATGGACAAAGTTACTGCGCCAAGAGGAAGGTCCTTGCTGGCTTCTCCTCATCCACTTAGACTGACTCCCATTATGTGTTCTTATGGGGAGAGACCTGCTAATCTAGCTGAGTGGACGTCCCATGGTACAGCCAGCAAGATTCAGTGAACAGGTTCCCTTTAGATTTTTTTTGTCTCTTTACCAGAAAATAAACTATAAAGCGCTATAGTATGCAGACATTGAATATATGAAATTGGAATTGCATTACTGCTATAGAAAATAAGTAAAAATGAAGGAACCTCATCTGTTAGGACCACAAACCTATCATGATGCCTTCTTTGGGGTAAAAGCCTAGAATCACATGGAGGGAGGATCAAGCTCTGTTTAAAACCGCCATAGGATGATGGGTGGAGTGCTCGGTCAGAAGGCATGTGTTACAAATGTCAAAATACTGACCGTCCCTTCCAAACAGAAAGACAAATGTGAACAGGTACAAAATAAGAGTTACTCTATTACACATGTACCTTCATTTTTACTTATTTTCTATAGTAGGAATGTAATTCCAATTTCATATATTTAATGTCTGCATCCTGTAGCATTTAAAAGAGTGCAGCATTAATTTGTTAGTGACATATAGAGTGGCTCTTAGCTTGCACCTGTTCACATTTGATGATCAGTCTTTAGATACTTATATTAAACTTTGTCATCTCATGCACAATAGTTTTCTCTACTTTACTGTTAACTCTGACTATGAAATCCCTAATTCCCTGTGTTCTCACCTAGGTGTGGTCCTCTTATTGACCTGTGTAGGGGTCCTCATGTGCGGCACACAGGGAAGATTAAAGCCTTAAAAATATACAAGGTACATATTGGGGCTTGATATAGGTTTTAACATTGCATTTTCAGATTATATATAGTTTTTATAACAATCATATTTTTCTCTTGTCTTTCTGCTGCTTGTAGTGTTATTGCTAATACCATTCATCTGATTGATTAGTCTAGAATTTCTGTAAACTCTCTCACCCCCACTTGCTGTGAGACAATACAGACAGGAATAATGTGCTTTCTGACCTATGGCAGAAGCATCAGAAAACCCCACTGTGTGAATGTGTCCGTAGCCATCGAGGTGGTTATCCAGAGCAATTAACAGTTGCTCATGTCAGTGCTGAGGACGTAACGAACCCACTCACCTGCCAACACTTGCCAGATCGGCGGGCATCGTGTACATGCCCTAAGCTGCGGGTCCTAACCTCATCAGCACTGCTCACTACCGATGTGGACGGCACTGAATAACCCCTTTAACCATATAGTGACCTCTCCTGTGTCCATACATTTAAGTACTCCTGCCCTTATCAGGTTGGTTGATAAGTGCAGACTCTGAACTGAATATCTTCTCATATATTATGTGATCGTTTTCCATTACCTTCTTGCTATAATCTTGTAGAATTCTTCTACGTATTGGGAAGGGAAAGCTGACATGGAAACATTGCAGAGAATATATGGGATTTCCTTTCCTGATAATAAGCTAATGAAGGAGTGGGAGAAATTCCAGGAAGAAGCTAAAAACAGAGATCATAGAAAGATTGGGAAGGTTGGTATCGCTCTCATTATGAAGTGGGAAATCAGTGATCACCTTGTTAAAGTGCTTGGTCGATGTAGCGTGTTCTATGAATTGGTCTGTAAATAAATAGTAAAATATATCAGATTTACCGCGAAAAAACCCTACGTATATAAAATGTACGTACACATTGAGCAGTTTCCTAATTTTCATATATTACGCACGTCTCCTGTTTATGAGGGGGCTATGTGAGTGTTAGGTGCTTACTTGGGAACTGCTCACATGTACAATAACATTTCTTATTATACATAGTAATACAGGCCGAAAGATGCAGGTTTACATAATCTGTTCATAAAATGACCCTTGGTTATTAAATCATCCTCTAATGCTGCATTTTACTTTGCTTTCAGGACCAGGAGCTGTTCTTCTTCCATGAGCTGAGCCCGGGGAGCTGTTTCTTTTTACCTCGGGGGGCTTATATCTATAACACACTGATCGACTTCATCAAGGTTAGAGCAGCATTTGGAGTTGGCCTGACTTCTATTTTCTGTAACAAGAAGTTATAAAATGTGTCATGTGGTTCTAGATGAAGACGCACATCAGTCT
This sequence comes from Ranitomeya variabilis, assembly GCF_051348905.1. Classification (NCBI taxonomy): domain Eukaryota; kingdom Metazoa; phylum Chordata; class Amphibia; order Anura; family Dendrobatidae; genus Ranitomeya; species Ranitomeya variabilis. The sequence continues at coordinate 230,173,057 of NC_135236.1, read as the reverse complement.
CCTCTATCACTTAGTATGGTGATTAAGGAATATGCGCACATTTTGTATATCTGACATCTGATAAATGTGCAAAGATGTCACTGATGGACGTACAAGGACCCAGACCCCACCTGGTGTAGTGATGCTCCTTCCTTTTGTGTGTGGTACTGGCATCGGCAGAATTAAGAGATATGAAAATATTTCAAGTCAAGCCAAAGCAGGCGGCACCTTATCGGCCATTGTGATTAGGAGGCAGGGGGTCTGTCTAGCAAAAGCATGCCATGAATGGAGAATTCAGTCCAGTGTTTTCACAGCACACTTTTACTTAGTACTAATACTTCCAGCAATTCTCCACTAATAAAGATTTGAGCACTATCTGTTTGCTCCATGTAAAAATAATAAATTAGTGTTACTCGCCCTCCGCTGCTTCTCCCGGTCTTTGTTGTCAGCCTGCAGCGGTGACCTCATTACTCCATAGCCTGTGACCACTGCAGCCAGTCGTTAGGCTCACAGTGATGCTGATGTGCAGTGAGATATATTGAATGTATACATGCATGTCAGTTTCCTATGTCTACCACAGAGATCTGACAGTGCAGTCAATCACAATTTTCTACACATTTGGGGTCCTTGCAGGATCCTGCCTTATGGTGCCTAAAAATTTTTTTTCTGTTTTTAGCTGTATATTTCCCTTTAAAGTTCTTCATATTGAGAGGTTACTCTGGCGTATAATGCACCAAGTTTGTGGCATAACTGCAATCCATTTAAAGCGCCACTCCAGTTTGTTTTTTTATTGCAGCACTGGAGCGGTGCTACTAATGTAAGATTTCTACACTTAGTCTTATATTTACCTGTGGCCATCTTCGTCTTTTATTTGTGCTGCTCCCGTCAAGTTTTCTACAGGTTGTGACCTGCTGGACCGCTCCAGTGTTTGATGCACAAGGCCGGAGGTCACTTTTTAGTAGAAGTCTATGAGAGGCAAAACAAGGTTCTCATAGACTTCCACTGAAAGTCAGGAGCTGCGGTCACAAAATAGTGATGCTGGATCAGAGGGATGCCTGGAAGGGTTAAAGACTGCAATGGGTAAGTATAAGGCCTTGGACCTTGGTAAGTATAAGACTTTGTATAAGACCTTAGATTAGTAGCACCATTCCAGCTCTGAAATATAAGAAAACCGCTGGAGTGGTGCTTTCACTGAAGTACTAGTGAAATGTTCGCTTTGCTTCTTCATCTCTTAGTTGTCATGTCAGTTACCATTCTATGCCATGGTCTTTTCTGAGGACATGCCTATTAATGGCATAAATGTGCTGCTGTTACAGGAGGAATACCAGTTGAGACATTTTACAGAAGTAGCAACACCTAACATCTACAATAGCAAGCTATGGGAAGCGTCTGGTCACTGGCAGCATTACAGTGAGAACATGTTCTCCTTTGAGGTTGAGAAAGAAATGTTTGCACTGAAACCTATGAACTGTCCTGGACATTGGTGAGTTTTTGATGTTCCTGTTCCTTTCATGTCAACATTTGCCTGTTTAGATCACATAGTATGTAGCGGTTTGTGTGTAGCACGCGTGGACCTCTACATGTGAAGTGAATTGTGATACCGGTCGAGTGAGATACAGGAACATGGACACAACACACATTCTGTAACCACTATGGACCCGAAACATCAAGACTGCCGGTTTTCACTCCGATCTTGATAAGGTGGGCTGGAGTCGGACTCCCCTGATGGGTGAAGAAGAGTATGAGACAAGTGCCGTACACCTGTGTGCATCTCGCCCCTAAAGCTTACTCTCGTCCCAGCTGGAGTAAGATTTTAGGTGTAACAAACTCGCCATGAATTTGACAAATGGCGGTCTTCACGCCCACTTTTTCGGACCTGGATAATAGCATGAGAACAGCAAATGTCGTATCATTTTTAGCACAGCTTCAGTTGTGCCAAAATTGTGTGATTTTTTTTTTTTTTTTCCTAGCTTTTAACACCAGAATGATGAATCGTGTATATGAGGGGAATTTATAAATATTGTCGTTCTACACAGTAGCCAAGAGCAAATAGCCCACTGGAGTAAGATGCCTCAGTTTTATTAATAGACGGAAGCCACATGTGTCCCTGTAAACTCTGTTGGTAATTGTTCCTTACATTGTTTAGAAGTCTTGCCAACATTATATAGTGATGAAAGGATGCAGAATATAAATAATATATTAGCAGAAGTCTCTGTTCATTAAAAGTTGCATTTGCTTAGGTTTCCTCTAAGTATTTGCAACAGAAATGTCTGCACCATTTCTGCACCACTTGGCAGGAAAAACCCTGTGTAAAACAGGTGTGTATTTGTCACGTTTTTCACCTACGTTTTTCTTGCAGATTTTTCCCTACTCATTAGTATGGGTGAAATCTGCAGCATAAACGCTGAATAATAATAATAATAATAATAATTTTTATTTATATAGCGCCAACATATTCCGCAGCGTTTTACAACTTATAGAGGGGACTTGTACAGACAATAGACATTACAGCATAACAGAAATCACAGTTCAAAACAGATACCAGGAGGAATGAGGGCCCTGCTCGCAAGCTTACAAACTATGAGGAAGAGGGGAGACACGAGAGGTGGATGGTAACAATTGCTTTAGTTATTTGGACCAGCCATAGTGTAAGGCTCGGGTGTTCATGTAAAGCTGCATGAACCAGTTAACTGCCTAAGTATGTAGCAGTACAGACACAGAGTGCTATTAACTGCATAAAGTGTATGAGAACATGATGCGAGGAACCTGATTACGAGGAACCTGATTATGGTTTGTTGTTTTTTTTTGTTTTTTTTTATTAGGCCACACAGGGACAGTTAGGTTAATGTGTTGAGGCGGTAGGCCAGTCTGAACAAATGCGTTTTTAGGGCACGCTTAAAACTGTGGGGATTGGGGATTAATCATATTAACCTGGGTAGTGCATTCCAAAGAATCGGCGCAGCACGTGTAAAGTCTTGGAGACGGGAGTGGGAGGTTCTGATTATTGAGGATGCTAACCTGAGGTCATTAGCGGAGCAGAGGGCACGGGTAGGGTGGTAGACTGAGACTAGAGAGGAGATGTAGGGTGGTGCTGAGCCATGGAGTGCTTTGTGGATGAGGGTAGTAGTTTTGTACTGGATTCTGGAGTGGATGGGTAGCCAATGTAATGACTGGCACAAGGTAGAGGCATCGGTGTAACGGTTGGTGAGGAATATGATCCTGGCAGCAGCATTCAGGACAGATTGGAGCGGGGAGAGTTTGGTAAGAGGGAGGCCGATTAGTAGAGTTACAATAGTCCAGACGAGAATGAATAAGTGAGACAAGTGAGAGTTTTTGCAGAGTCGAAAGTAAGAAAAGGGCGAATTCTAGAAATGTTTTTGAGATGCAGATAAGAAGAGCGAGCCAGTGATCGGATGTGGGGGGTGAATGAAAGCTCGGAATCAAGGATGACCCCAAGGCAGCGGGCATGTTGCTTTGGAGTAATGGTGGAACCGCACACGGAGATGGCAATGTCAGGCAAAGGTAGGTTAGTAGAGGGAGAGAACACGAAGAGTTCAGTTTTTGACAGGTTCAGTTTCAGATAGAGGGAGGACATGATGTTAGAGACAGCGGTAAGACAATCACTGGTGTTTTCTAAGAAGGTCGGCGTGAAAGCAGGAGAAGAGGTGTATAATTGGGTGTCGTCAGCATAGAGATGGTACTGGAAACCAAATCTACTGATTGTTTGTCCAATAGGGGCAGTATACAAAGAGAAGAGGAGGGGGCCTAGGACTGATCCTTGAGGAACCCCAACAGTAAGGGGAAGGTGAGAGGAGGAGGAACCAGCAAAACATACAGTGAAGGATCGGTCAGAGAGATAGGAGGAGAACCAGGAGAGAACGGTGTCCTTGAGGCCGATGGAGCAGAGCATAGTGAGGAGGAGCTGATGATCCACAGTGTCGAATGCTGCGGAGAGATCCAAGAGAATTAGCATGGAGTAGTGACCATTAGATTTAGCTGTTAGTAGGTCATTAGAGACTTTAGTGAGGGCAGTTTCAGTCGAGTGTAAAGAGCGGAAGCCAGATTGAAGAGGGTCGAGAAGAGAGTTATCTGAGAGATAGCGGGTAAGACGGGAGTGGACCAGGCGTTCGAGGAGTTTAGAGATGAAGGGAAGATTAGAGACAGGTCTATAATTAGTGGCACAATTTTGGTCGAGGGAGGGTTTTGTAAGTAATGGATGTATGATGGCATGCTTAAATGAGGAGGGAAAAATACCGGAAATGAGGGAAAGGTTGAATATTTTTGTTAGGTGAGAGGTGACAGCCGGTGAAAGGGACTGGAGGAGATGTGACGGAATGGGGTCACTGGTGCAAGTGGTCGGGCGAGAACATGCAAGGAGCCTGCTTACTTCTTCTTCTGTAACTGGTTCAAAGTCAGAGAGTGAACTAGATGCAGTGGGGGAGGGAGGACAGTGCATGGTATGAAGAGATTGGGAGATGATTTCCTGTCGAATGTGGTCAATTTTTTCTTTGAAGTAATTGGCCAGATCGTCAGCGCCGAGATCTGTGGTTGGGGCCTGCTCTCTTGGGTTGAGTAGGGACTTGAAAGTGTCGAAGAGACGTTTAGGGTTATTGGACAGCGAGGTGATGATGGTGTTGAAATAGGTTTGTTTGGAGAGATGAAGGGCAGAGTTGTATGTTTTTAGCATGAAGTTATAATGGATTAAATCTTCGGGTAGATTAGATTTTCTCCACAGACGTTCGGCGCACCTGGAGCACCGCTGCAGGAAACGTGTTTGCAGCGTGTGCCACGGTTGTCGCCGTCTGTGTCGAGTTGTTCTATGTATAGGAGGTGCAGCTTCATCCAGGGCACTTTGCAGGGATTCATTGTAATGCTTCAGAGCAGAATCAGGACACGAGATGGAGAAGATTGGGGCCAATGAGGACTGCAAGTTCTTCATAAGTTTCTGGGTGTTAATGGTCTGTATGTTTCTATAAGTGTGCTGAAAGAACAGACATGCTGCCGATTTACATCTGCTCCAAATCTGCAAGTGAAAAATAAGCAACATGTGCATGAGACTTCAGGAATCTCATTCACTTTGCTTTCAGGACAAATATGCTTAGAAAAAAAATGCACTTGGTTTTCTAATCATCTGGCAAGTTTGTGTTTATCCCATTGAAGATGCTGCCTTTTTTAATTTATTTGCTTTCATTTTTTAAACCCTCACCTGACAGCTTGATTTTTACAGGAGAGACTTTTTCTTTTTTTTTTTTTATTCAGCTCAATTTAATTTACTATAGAATGTATTACAAAATGGAAAAAAATCCTTGTAGGTGGAATTAGGGGGAAAAAACAGTTCTTCCATTGTTTTTTAGGTTGTGCACTACAAAACAGTTCATTTCTTAATTTAGCCATTTGAGTAGACTCACTGGAGCACTGAATGTGTATAAAGTAGGCAGATTTTGGAGCCAGAATCCCATGGCACCCAGCGATCCAATATAGTAGGTAGTGGGGTAATAAAGTGGAGCCCTCATTTACTACCCTTAATGCCACACTTAATAGCATATGCGGTACCTAAAGTACGTCTTTTAGACACCGATGTATCCCCCCCTCTCTGCCCAAATTCAGCGCTAGGTGCCATCTGCTAGCACACAGGCGCTGCCGTCTGCACAGCACGCACAATCCGTGCACTAGTACCATACTGCTCTACAGTCACACAGTGTGACAAACAACACTTCTACACATACATTGACACTGGTCTGTGCTCAGTACACTATATCCTCCTCTCTAACCAGCACAGTGAGTAGAAATTCACTATTTATATCATATGACCTTGTTACAATAGCAATTCCTGACGGCATACTGGAGTACTGGGTGCTACAGGTTTAGCCCGTAAGTCCCAGATCAAAGGAAAATATCATCTGATTACAATAGCATGCAATGCATGCTAGTCCTTGACCACTCCCACTTGGTGGGACATGGAACCACAGCCTGTACGTATTTCCACTTGGGCCGTGGGATAGTTCTTTGCATCTCAATACATACACCTTACCCCCACCATCCTTCCCAGGGACTAGCACAAGCGGAAGTGTTGCCCTTGCCAGGGTCACCAAACTACTTGAGTCGTGAACTTCCATCACTAGGACACCGTTTAGTCTAATGTTATATGTGAGGCCGCCCGCCTGGATAAGGAACAGCACTACAGGTGGGGTAAGCTAAGAAGGAGGAGCGTTGGCTAATGCTGCAATCCATTGATTCTGGGACATGGTCAATTCCACCATCTCTCTGTAACGAGATGGTATAGGAACCTCACTCCCGGCATTGCAGACCCCGAATCTTCTCCGCACAAATCCATTACAGAGACTGCTCTCAGCGCTCCTTCAAGCTGCACCAGCAACTCTGTGACACCACAGCAATATCTCCTTCAGACAGGACAGCCCCACCATACTTACAGAGGGAGTTTGCAATGCTGGAGCTGCCTGTAGCCTAGACATTCAATCTTTACACCGCAATCACATGTGCTTTCTGGAACTTCACACCCGCATTTCATCCACCAATTGTAGGGATTTACTCTCAGATAGGAATTGGGTAGCGTTCACACAGGCAGTTCGGTTTGGTCCAAACTGGTGCAATTTTATTGCTTCCATAAAACTCCCAATGGATTCAAAATCAAAAACAGCCTCTTTGGGGCACAGCAAATAACCAGTTAATTTACCAGGCACATATGTCAGTGCAGGCTCACCCAAACAAACCGTCCTTTCTTCCAGAGCAAAATTCACCACCAGTCTCGTTCTCCTCTTCAGCCTGAGCTCCAGTGCCAAACCGCAGTATTCAACTTCAGGCTCAGTTAACACTGAGCAGGCTGCAGCCTCCACACAGTTCCCTGCAGCTCCAACACACAGACTGCTTAACCTTCCAGCTGACCCTTGCAGTCTCCACCTAAAGCGAGCATGCGACATCTCTCTCTCAGCTACATCTCACATTTTCACTGGTCACTCACGAACAGCACACTTGATTCTGCTCCATCCAACAGACTGACACACCTAGTGAACACAGGCCCTGGTTCTAGTAAAAAGCTAGACAGGTGCATCTAATCAAGACCTGCAGCAGTAGGATTTATTTGTCCTGCCTGGCTTTGCTACAACAGTAAGTTGTTTTTAGGTTACAATACATGTTTTCATTCATTTTTCCGTTTATTGAGCACTTTTTCAGGCGGGTTATGGAGCATATCCACCTGAAAGTCGTCTGTGGCTCAGAACAGCAGTTACAGGAAGGTGCCAGCTGTGTAATACTGCCGGCACTCACCATGTATGGAGAGGACCCAGCTCTTCAGCCCACAATATACAACCCTAGCACACATCAAGTAACAGAAATAGACACATAAACTTCAAAGCTGGAAACCTGTATCTAGATGATGATCTGTTTTTGTTTCATTTTGCCTGTGGTTCATCATTGATGTTTCTTCTTGCAGTCTCATGTTTGGGCATCGTCCTCGCTCATGGAGAGAGTTGCCTTTGCGCTTTGCAGACTTCGGTGTCTTACATCGTAACGAGTTATCTGGGGCATTAAGTGGACTGACCAGAGTTAGGCGCTTTCAGCAAGATGATGCACATATTTTTTGCACAATGGAACAGGTAAAAGTGAAATAAGATTGTAATGCATGTATTAAAAGTGCGTATCATATCAAGAAAATAGAAATCTGTGCTCCACTCAATCATGCCCTGAATGAAGTAACAGTCATACTAGTATTAAAACCTGAAGTACTGGTCTTCCTAGATAGAAGAAGAGATGAAGGGATGCCTACAGTTCCTGCAGTCTGTATATGAGGTGTTTGGATTTACTTTCCAACTCCACCTTTCAACCAGACCTGACAACTACCTCGGAGAAATTGATATGTGGAATCAAGCCGAAAAGGTATTTCTAATTGTCATTGTCACTGCCAATATTCACATTTACTGTCCATGTGAAATACTTAATATATATATTGTTTCCCCATATCCAGCAACTGGAGAACAGTCTCAATAATTTTGGACAACCCTGGAAATTGAACCCAGGAGATGGTGCCTTCTATGGCCCAAAGGCAAGTATCAAGTCGGCCATTTCTGCTGTAGAGTTTCTTACCAGTGAAATATATTTATGCCTTAGTTTGTGGCAATCTTTTAAATTACATGGACAATTTTAATCCTAAGTTGAATTTTTATTGCAGATTGATATTAAGATCAGAGATGCCATTGGAAGATACCACCAGTGTGCAACAATACAGCTCGATTTCCAACTCCCAACTCGGTTTAATTTAACATATGTAAGGTAAGGGTTGTTTTTTGTATACTGTCCACATTTGTGCCATGAACCTACATGTTCACCTCTGTCCTTTATCTCCAATAAGCGCTGTCCTAGGATTAAAACTGAAAATGACGGCTTTAGGCTTCTTTTACACATACCGGGTTTTTTGCGGCCCGTTATTGTGGGCCGTGTCGCCGCAATTTTCATTATCTTCCGCAATAACATACCGCAAAAAACGTGTGCATCGCCGTTTTTCAGGGTTTACAATACTATGGAAATAGTACTGCAAAAAAAAACCGTGACCGCAAAACCGGAAGTCACGGTGCACGGCAAAAACAAGCTTCCGTTGTTTTTGCTGCCCCATTGACTTTCAATTGGGGCCATGTCCGTAAGCCGTGAAAAAGATTGAGCAGGCTCGATCTTTTTTCATGACCGTAAATACGGCCCCACAGTGCACTGTGAAATTATTGCGGCCCCATAGAAATCTATTGGGGCCGCAAAACAACGGTATGTGAAAAGAAGCCTTAGCACTCTGCCTGAACATGATCTCAGAATCTGAGATAGAGACTCCCACACACAGATGTGAACAGCGCCTTAGAAATTGACTGGATAGATCTGAATTTCTGTGTTTTGATTTTGTTATTTTTCTGCTGCAGCAAAGATGGAGATGACAAGAACAGACCCGTCATCATTCATCGTGCCATCTTGGGATCCGTGGAACGGATGATAGCAATTCTTTGTGAAAATTATGGAGGCAAATGGTATGATATCTTTACATTTTTCTGCGAACATAATTAAATTACAATAGCAAGGTGACATTAACCCCTTATTACCCCATATCCCACCGCTACACGGGAATGGGAAGAGAGGGGCTAAGTGCCGGATTTGGCGCATCTTACAGATGCACCATTTTCGGAGCGGCTGCGGACTGGTATTTGTAGCTGGGGGGACCAATATCCATGGCCCCTCTCTAGGCTATGAATATCAGCCCGCAGCTGTCTGCGTAGCCTTTCTGGCTATAAAATATAGGGGGACCCCACGTAATTTTTTTTGGGGGGTCCCCCTATTTTAATAGCCAGTAAAGGCTACGCAGACAGCTGCGGGCTGATATTCATAGCAGGCTACAAATATTGGCCCCCGGCCGTCGGCTTTCCCCCTCTGGAGCAGAAAATTGCGCGGGAGCCCACGCTGTTTTTTCCGTTTTTTTTAATTAAAAGGCTCATTAAGGCCTTTTTCACACTTGCGTCGGTATGGGTCCATCGCTATGCGTCAGGCCGACGTACTGACGCACGTTGTGAAATTTGTGCACGACGTGGGCAGCGGATGCAGTTTTTCAACGCATCCGCTGCCCTTTCTGAAGCCCAGGGAGGAGGGGGCAGAGTTTTGGCCGCGCATGCGCGGTAGAAAATGGTGGACGCGACGGACAAAAAACGTTCACTTGAACGTTTTTTCGTGCCAACGGTCCGCCAAAACACGACGGATCCATTGCACGAGGGATGCGACATGTGGCCATCCATCGCGATCCGTCGCTAATACAAGTCTATGGGTAAAAAACGCATCCTGCGAGCACATTTGCAGGATCCGTTTTTTTCCCAAAAAGACGGATTGCGACGGATTGCTAAAAACGCAAGTGTGAAAGTAGCCTTAGAAACATTGGCCTTTCTATTATATATCTATGGATATATCTATCTATAGATATATTTATAGTTAACAAAAATCCCAGAATCATAGCAATAGTCTGGACCAGAGCACACACACATAGAGTGCCCCCAGACAGATTAAGTAAGCTCCATAGAATACATATATAAACAGGAGAAAAAGGAGCTGATATATTTAAACAAATGTCTTTATTAGTACAAATATTAAAACAAGAGACAGTAATGAATTCCAATAATAGGTGTTCCGAGTCAAACACAGGAGGGGAAACTACCACCCCATTGCCCCCATCTGTAAATACATAAATAACCACAGAAGGGTAGACACGGAAGCCCCCCTGTGAAATGTAAAATTTGGCAAGCCTAAATATATCCACAATAGTACGGTAGCCAAAAAAGGACTACAGCTATAACAATATATAATGCATAGTAGCGCAATAAATGGCATGAATAGCCTTACCAATGAGGAGGGTAAAGGGGGGTAGTCTGTTGTGAATTCTGTTTGTGGGCTCCCTCTGGTGGCTACTGGTGGTACTGGCTGACTTCTGTCTTTTATTCCCAGTGCACCTGTTCCCATCAGGAAATGGGAGTTTCCTATATAGTCTGGCTTCTCAGTCATTTACTTGCCGGCTATCAATGTTACCAGAGCTCCTCTGTTACTTGCTACCTGCTCCAAGTCTGCTGATTCAGATAAGTTGGATCATCTGTACTTTTTGTGAAAGTTTTGTCCAGCGTTCATTTGGATCATTTGTACCTTTTGTCCAGCGTGCATTTATATGAATCTTGCTGCTGGAAGCTCTAGCGAACTGAAATGACCACTCCGGTGTCATGAGTTGATACCGGAGTTTAAAGTCATTTCAGGATGGTATTTTGTAGGGTTTTGAGTTGACCGCGAAGTCCACTTTTGTATTTTCTGCTATCTAGTTAGTGGGCCTCTCTTTGCTGAACCTGTATTCATACTACGTATGTGTTTTCTTCTTAACTAACCGTCATTATATGTTGGGGGCTACTATCACTTTGGGGTTTTCTCTGGAGGCAAGCCAGGTCTGTGTTTCCTCTACTAGGGGTAGCTAGATCTCCGGCTGGTGCGAGACGTCTAGGGATAAAACGCAGGCACGTTCCCCGGCTACTGGTAGTTGTGCGTGAGGTTCAGCATCGCGGTCAGCTTAGATTCCATCTTCCTAGAGCTAGTCCTGTTTTTGCCTATGTGGACTCTGGCGCCGCCCTGAGTCTTATGGATTGGTCCTTTGCCAGGCGCTGTGGGTTTAGTCTTGAGTCTCTGGAAGTCCCCATCCCTTTGAAGGGTATTGACTCCACACCATTGGCTAGGAATAAACCTCAATACTGGACACAAGTGACTATGTGTATGACTCCAGACCATCAGGAGGTGATTCGATTCCTTGTGTTGCATAACTTGCATGATGTGTTAGTACTTGAATTGCCATGGTTACAAATTCATAACCCAGTTCTTGACTGGAAAACAATGTCCGTATTAAGCTGGGGATGTCAGGGGGCTCATGGGGAAGTACCTTTGGTTTCCATTGCTTCATCTACTCCCTCTGAGGTTCCGGCATTTTTGTCTGACTACTGTGATGTTTTTGAGGAGCCTAAACTTAGCTCGCTCCCTCCTCACAGGGATTGCGATTGCGCTATAGATTTGATTCCTGGCAGCAAATTTCCTAAGGGTCGTTTGTTCAATCTGTCTGTGCCAGAGCATGCTGCTATGCGAGAGTATATTAAGGAGTCCTTGGAAAAGGGACACATCCGTCCATCCTCATCCCCTTTAGGAGCAGGTTTTTTTTTCGTGAGTAAAAAAGATGGTTCCCTGAGGCCTTGTATTGATTATCGGCTGTTGAATAAGATTACAGTCAAATATCAGTATCCTTTGCCACTGTTGACTGATTTGTTTGCTCGTATTAAGGGGGCAAGGTGGTTCTCCAAGATTGATCTTCGGGGTGCGTATAATTTGGTGCGGATAAAGCAGGGAGATGAGTGGAAAACTGCATTTAATACGCCCGAGGGCCATTTTGAGTATTTGGTAATGCCTTTTGGTCTTTCTAGTGCCCCTTCAGTCTTTCAGTCCTTTATGCACAATATTTTCCGTGAATATCTGGATAAATTTATGATTGTGTATTTGGATGATATTTTGATTTTTTCTGATGACTGGGAGTCGCATGTTCAACAGGTCAGGAAGGTTTTTCAGGTTTTGCGGGCCAATTCTTTGTTTGTAAAGGGTTCAAAGTGTATTTTTGGGGTTCAGAAGATCTCTTTTTTGGGGTACATTTTTTCCCCTTCTTCTATTGAGATGGATTCTGTCAAGGTTCGGGCTATTTGTGATTGGACGCAACCTACTTCTCTTAAGAGTCTTCAGAAGTTCTTGGGCTTTGCTAATTTCTATCGTCGATTTATAACTGGTTTTTCAAGTGTTGTTAAGCCTCTAACGGATTTGACTAAGAAGGGTGCTGATGTTGCCAATTGGTCCTCGGCTGCTGTGGAGGCCTTTCGGGAGCTTAAGCGCCGCTTTTCTTCTGCCCCTGTGTTGCGCCAGCCTGATGTTTCACTTCCTTTTCAGGTCGAAGTTGATGCTTCCGAGATCGGAGCGGGGGCGGTTTTGTCACAGAGAAGTTCCGATTGCTCGGTGATGAGACCATGTGCGTTCTTTTCTCGAAAATTTTCGCCCGCCGAGCGAAATTATGATGTTGGTAATCGGGAGCTCTTGGCTATGAAGTGGGCCTTTGAGGAGTGGCGTCATTGGCTTGAGGGTGCTAGGCATCAGGTGGTGGTCTTGACTGATCACAAGAATCTGATTTACCTTGAGTCTGCCAGGCGTCTGAATCCTAGACAGGCGCGCTGGTCGTTGTTTTTCTCTCGGTTTAATTTTGTGGTCTCATATCTGCCAGGTTCAAAAAATGTAAAGGCAGATGCCCTTTCTAGGAGTTTTGAGCCTGACTCCCCTGGTGATTCTGAGCCTACGGGTATCCTTAAGGATGGGGTGATATTGTCTGCTGTCTCTCCCGACTTGCGACGTGCTTTGCAGGAGTTTCAGGCGGATAGGCCTGATCGTTGTCCGCCTGGGAGACTGTTTGTTCCAGATGAGTGGACCAGTAGAGTCATCTTGGAAGTTCATTCTTCTGCGTTGGCAGGCCACCCTGGAATCTTTGGTACCAGAGATTTGGTGGCCAGGTCCTTCTGGTGGCCTTCCCTGTCTCGGGATGTGCGTACTTTTGTACAGTCTTGTGATGTTTGTGCTCGGGCCAAGCCTTGCTGTTCTCGGGCTAGTGGATTGTTGTTGCCCTTGCCTATTCCGAAGAGGCCTTGGACGCACATCTCTATGGACTTTATTTCGGATCTCCCGGTTTCTCAGAAAATGTCCGTCATCTGGGTGGTGTGTGACCGTTTTTCTAAAATGGTTCATTTGGTACCCTTGCCCAAGTTGCCTTCTTCATCTGAGTTGGTCCCTCTGTTTTTTCAGAACGTGGTTCGTTTACATGGTATTCCGGAAAACATCGTTTCTGACAGGGGATCCCAATTTGTGTCTAGATTTTGGCGGGCGTTCTGTGCCAGGATGGGCATTGATTTGTCTTTTTCGTCTGCATTCCACCCTCAGACGAATGGCCAGACAGAGCGAACTAATCAGACCTTGGAGACTTATTTGAGGTGTTTTGTGTCTGCTGATCAGGATGACTGGGTCGCCTTTTTGCCGTTGGCAGAGTTTGCCCTCAATAATCGGGCTAGTTCTGCCACTCTGGTTTCTCCTTTCTTTTGCAATTCGGGGTTTCACCCTCGTTTTTCATCTGGCCAGGTGGAATCTTCGGATTGCCCTGGAGTGGACACGATGGTGGATAGACTGCACCGGATTTGGAGTCATGTGGTGGACAACTTGAAGTTGTCCCAGGAGAAGACTCAGCAGTTTGCTAATCGTCGTCGTCGTGTTGGTCATCGTCTTCGTGTTGGGGACTTGGTGTGGTTATCTTCTCGTTTTGTTCCTATGAAGGTCTCTTCTCCTAAGTTTAAACCTCGGTTCGTAGGTCCTTATAAGATTTTGGAGATTCTTAATCCTGTATCGTTTCGTTTGGACCTACCAGCATCTTTCACTATTCATAATGTCTTCCATCGGTCGTTGTTGCGGAGGTACGAGGTGCCGGTTGTTCCTTCTGTTGAGCCTCCTGCTCCTGTGCTGGTGCAGGGTGAATTGGAGTATGTTGTGGAGAAGATTTTGGACTCTCGCGTTTCCAGACGGAGACTTCAATATTTGGTTAAATGGAAGGGATACGGTCAGGAAGATAATTCTTGGGTGACTGCCTCTGATGTTCATGCCTCTGATTTGGTTTGCGCCTTTCATAGGGCTCATCCAGATCGCCCTGGTGGTTCTCATGAGGGTTCGGTGCCCCCTCCTCAAGGGGGGGGGTACTGTTGTGAATTCTGTTTGTGGGCTCCCTCTGGTGGCTACTGGTGGTACTGGCTGACTACTGTCTTTTATTCCCAGTGCACCTGTTCCCATCAGGAAATGGGAGTTTCCTATATAGTCTGGCTTCTCAGTCATTTACTTGCCGGCTATCAATGTTACCAGAGCTCCTCTGTTACTTGCTACCTGCTCCAAGTCTGCTGATTCAGATAAGTTGGATCATCTGTACTTTTTGTGAAAGTTTTGTCCAGCGTTCATTTGGATCATTTGTACCTTTTGTCCAGCGTGCATTTATATGAATCTTGCTGCTGGAAGCTCTAGCGAACTGAAATGACCACTCCGGTGTCATGAGTTGATACCGGAGTTTAAAGTCATTTCAGGATGGTATTTTGTAGGGTTTTGAGTTGACCGCGAAGTCCACTTTTGTATTTTCTGCTATCTAGTTAGTGGGCCTCTCTTTGCTGAACCTGTATTCATACTACGTATGTGTTTTCTTCTTAACTAACCGTCATTATATGTTGGGGGCTACTATCACTTTGGGGTTTTCTCTGGAGGCAAGCCAGGTCTGTGTTTCCTCTACTAGGGGTAGCTAGATCTCCGGCTGGTGCGAGACGTCTAGGGATAAAACGCAGGCACGTTCCCCGGCTACTGGTAGTTGTGCGTGAGGTTCAGCATCGCGGTCAGCTTAGATTCCATCTTCCTAGAGCTAGTCCTGTTTTTGCCTATGTCCCTGCCATTGGGAACCATGATAGTAGTCCCACCGGAAAAAGAGCGCCCCGACGCGCGTTTCGCGGCACTGCCACGCCGCTTTCTCAGGGGGATAAGAGGTAAGGCAGTGCAGGACCTTCTAATAACCCCCCGACCCCGGTCACATGTGCAATTCCGGCCAATCCGAGTGGCACAAGCGGCGCATGCGCACTGCGACGGACGGGTCAGGCACGGGGGCTGGGCGTCAGACCAAGTGCGCAAGCGCCAGGCTGACACCTGGAGAGGACGCACAAGGCACACAGACGCCCGCCCACAAGCAGGAGTCGCCCGTACACAGTGCGATGCGCACGGCCACAAGGGTGAGCATACCAAAGCAAAAATGTAACAGCCAATGGAATGAATGGTGTTGACATATAAGGGATATAATTAGTATCGATGTCCCATATGATGAAGGTTGTACTAAAACATAGTGGCGCCGCAGTAAATACATATAAGTACCTTAACATACATCACAAATGTCATCATATACATAAAAGAGAAAAAGCGTGTTACAAAGTATAAAATATACCATTAGCAGCGCCAACAAGGTTACATACAGCCATACATGATAGAAAGAGATGGTGCAAGGTAACAATATATACACAAACATCCGTTATACATATATATGGTCCATTTCTTATCATATAAGCAGAAACAGCTAGCTCAAGTCCATGAGAATCCATATTTTCAAACGGCAAGGTGTAAAAATAATTTTGCATACGAAGCAGGGATCAGGGAAGGGCCCATAGATGGAGAATGTTACTTGTAATAAAAAGAAAAAAGTTAAAAACATAAACAGAAAAAAAACAATAATAACACGAAAAAATCCGGAAGGGCTATAATGGGACACCACAGAGACTGGTCTAAACTACGCTAAAGGTACGAGGCAAAGCTCAAGGATTCGTTAAGACCTCTAGGGGTTAAGGTATCAAGCAAGACAATCCACTTGGATTCGATCTGTGCTAGACGCTTCTTGTAGTCACCACCTCTGATGCCAAGATGGAGTACGTCAATCCCCCTAACAAGAAGCAATTTGTCATTACAATTATGATGTGACTTAAAATGGCGTGGGATTGTTTTTAAATCAGTTACTGTGGACGCCGTCTTGGCCGCGCCAATGTCCCGCACATGCTCCCGCACCCGGACTCTAAATTCACGAGTGGTAAGCCCAACGTATATCTTAGGACACGGACAGGTCGCGTAGTATATCACATTGGTAGTACTACAGGTTATACGTTGTCTGATTTGAAATATCCTGGAGCCATCACTTGATGCAAAGTCAGAGCAGCGAAGGACATTGGCGCAGGCAAGACAGCGCCCACATGGAACGCATCCCAGGCGGGGACCACCAGTACCAAAAAAGTTTGTTGGAGTCGAGACGTAGTGGCTCCTAACCAGCATATCATTAAGGTTCATACACCTTTTGGGAGTCATGAGAGGAAAATTGCCCAGGGCACCACGCAGGGAGGGCTCAGTATGGAGAACCGACCAGTGTTTTGCAAGAACGGAACGCATGTTCTCTCATTCATGATTATAGGTGGACACAAACCTGATCTGTCCACCAATGCCCCTAGCACGACGTCGAGTAGTACAGTGTAAGAGATCACTCCGTGGGGTTGTCCTGGCGCGGTCATAACCAGCTTTGATGGATCTGCGGCTATAGCCGCGAGCCAAAAATCTCTGTTTAAGAGCCCCCGCCTGTGATTCGAATTTAGTTTCGGAGGAGCAAATTCGACGCATCCTGAGGAACTGTCCGACCGGGACGGCCCTCACAGTAGCTGGATAGTGAGCGGAGGTAGCATGTAGAAAAGAGTTGACAGCGGTCGGCTTCCTGAAAACGTCCGTCTGGATGCGCCGATCTGAATCGACCTCCAGACGGACGTCCAGGAAGTCGACCGCAACCACACTGGAAACATATGTAAGACGTATGTTCATTGTATTGTTATTCAAACACCTCATAAAATCCTCCAGCTGGTGGGCAGACCCCCCCCCAAAAAAAAAAACAACAGAATATCATCGATGTAACGATGCCAGCACAGCACATGGGCAGCAGACGGTGGGCCCCCATCGCCAAACACATCCCTCTCCCAGGCGCCAAGGAAGAGGTTGGCGTACGAGGGCTCACACGCCGCGCCCATGGCTGTACCGCTTTTGTGTAAATAGAAATTGTCCTTGAAAACGAAGAAATTATGGGTGAGGATGTACTCCACCAGCTCGAGGATTAGCTCACACAGAGGGCCGACCAGGTCGGAGGCACCCAGGAAACGACGAACGGCGTCCAACCCATGGGAGTGGTCAATACACGTATATAGACTCTCGACGTCGGCTGTGACCAGAATTGTATCACGATCCACAAGGATGCCATCGACCCGCGACAGGACGTCCGTAGTGTCTTTAATATAAGATGGTAAGGTCTCAACCAAAGGTTTGAGATAATAGTCAATAAATTGACAGACAGGATTGCACATCCCTTCAATACCAGACACTATGGGACGCCCCGGAGGGTCGAGGGCATCTTTGTGGACTTTGGGCAATAAATAAAAAGTTGGAACCCTAGGTGACCTGACCATCAATCCCTCAAATACCTGTTTAGTAATGATATTTCCCTCAAGGGCCCCAATAAGAATATTTTGTAAATCCCGCAGAAAGGGAACAGTGGGGTTGGAGGACAGCTTGAGGTATGTGTGGGGATCCTTGAGTTGTCGGAAAGCTTCCTGCTCATACTTCACACACGGCCAGACCACCACGTTCCCCCCCTTGTCCGCCGGTTTGAATACTACATCTTTCCAGGATTGTAATTGTTTGATGGCAGAACGTTGCCTAGCCGTCAAATTATCATATATTCGCCGAGATGACAATTTTTTGAGATCCTCGCTCACCAATTTGGTGAAGATCTCTACCGCCGGAGACAAGGACAAGGGGGAAAACCTGGTAGATCTGGGACAAGCGGAAGGAGGGAACTTACTTGGATCAGAGATGTCTTGTTCCTCAAGCTAATCCTCCAAGTCACGGAGAGTTTCCCTTTCAATATCGCTCATTTCTTCAGCAGATTCCCTGCCGATATGAAGCTTTTTAAGAATTAATTTGCGGGAGAACAAATGGAGGTCCTTCACTGCTGAGAAATAGTCAAAGGAATTAGTGGGAGAGAAAGTCAGGCCCCTACCGAGGACATCAACCTGATCCTCTGAGAGAACATGTGCAGACAAATTAAGCACCTGTAGACCCCCCTGCGTGCTTACCTGAGCAGACCCCCCTGTTGTTTTGGTTTTGGCAACCTGTCTCGTAGTCATTCTCTTATTAGGGTATCCTGAAGTGGTAGAACCGCCATTTTGAGAGGTGGTAACCACATCGTCATCACGGGTAGATCTACTGGAACGTGTAGAAGTGGATCTAGATTGATAGGCGTTCCTGGATCTCGCACGGGATATATATATTTATAGATAGATATATCTATAGATACATAGATGTATCTATCCATATATCTGGCTGCTTTCACACATCAGGTTTTTGCCGTCAGGCACAATCCGGCGAGTTTTGTAAAAAACGGATCCATTTTTTTCCGCCGGATCCGGTTTTTTCTCATAGAGTTGTATTAGCGCCGGATTGCGCCTGATGGCCACACGTTTCATCCGTTTTTTGCCAGATCCGTCAAAAAAGCTGTTTCCGCCGGACGGAAAACACATGCAGAGGAACATTTTTTATGTCCGGCAAAAAAACGCACAGCGACGGATCCGGCAAAAAACGTATGAAACTGAGATGTGAAATGATGAATCCGGCCTCCGAATCTGTTTTTTCATGCATGTTTCCATTCAAATCATGCACATTTTCCGTTTATTTATTTTTTTCCAAAAACTGCATCAAAACCGCGCAAAAGCCGCACCAAAAACAGCATCATAACTGCACCAAAAACTGCATCAAAACCGCACCAAGAACTGCATCAAAACCGCACCAAGAACTGCATCAAAACCGCACCAAGAACTGCATCAAAACCGCACCAAGAACTGCATCAAAACCGCACCAAGAACTGCATCAAAACCGCACCAAGAACTGCATCAAAACCGCACCAAGAACTGCGTCAAAACCGCACCAAGAACTGCATCAAAACCGCACCAAAACTGCACCAAGTTTTGATGCAGTTTTTGGTGCGGTTTTGATGACATTTTTGGTGTGGTTTTTGCGCGTTTTGATGCAGTTTTTGGTGCAGTGTTGATGCAATTTTGGTGCTGTTTTGATGCAGTTTTTGGTGCAGTTTTGATGCGTTTTAATGCAGTTTTTTGCGGGGTTTTGATGCATTTTTTTATTCGCTTTTGGTGCGGTTTTTGCACGGTTTTTATGCATTTTGGTGCGTTTTTGAAAGCTAAATAAAGCCGTATTATTGAACAAAAAAAAAAAGATTTGTGATGTCACTATTGTCCAACATCCTCTTTTACATTTGTCCAACCCACACTCCATTACACACACAGACAGACATATAGATGATAGATGAAATGGATAGACAGATCTACATATAGATAGATCTATAGATGCATACATCTATCTATTCCTATATCTAATAGAAAAAATTGGAACAGCACAAATCCTTTACTTATCTTCGGGTGCAAGGCCCAGGCAACCCGTCCCTTGGTTGCTTTCAGTCCATATAAGTCACAAAAATAGGCAGCACTCCATATTCTCAAGATAATCTGCAGGTCTTTATTGAGCCCACATCTCGAGATGTGGGCTCAATAAAGACCTGCAGATTATCTTGAGAATATGGAGTGCTGCCTATTTTTGTGACTTATATTCCTATATCTATCTATAGATATATCTATTGATAGATGTATGGATAGCGTAGGGTGTGTGTCCACTGTCCAGATTACATCCGAATTAGCTGCAGATTGGATGCTGCGTACTTGTAGTCCCATCGGATGATGCCTGCACACACACCCCAAAAGACCCCCCGCACACACCCGAAAAGCCCCACACACACACGAACAGTCCCGCACACATCCGAACAGCCCGCAGACCCAGCACACACATACACGCACATAGCCACTGCCCACATTCCGCCCACACACTTTCCTCCTCCCGAACTGCAGCGTTTCTCGGACCCACATCCGCAGCAAAACTGTAGATCTTTTTTACATCTGCGGTTTTGCTGCGGATGTGCCCGACTCAATGAAAGTCTAAGGGTGCAGAAACGCTGCAGTTCCGCACAAAAGAAATGTCATGCTGCGAGAAAAAAAAGCTGCGTTTCGGTGCGGCTTTTTCCGCAGCATGTGCACAACAAGTCTGCGGCTCCCATAGACTTACATTGGTTGTGCACTACACTGCAGATTTAATGCAATTCTGTGCGGCAAAAAACCCTGCGGATCTGCAGTCAAATCCGCAACGTGTGCACACAGCCTTAGCATTTAGTGAACCTAGCAAAAAAGCGAAGCAAAAAACAAGTGTGGGATTGCACTTTATTTGCAATTTCATTGCACTTTGAATTTTTTTCACATTTTCTGTTACACGACATGGTAAAACCAATGGTGTCGTTCAAAAGTAGAACTTGTCCCGCAAAAAATAAGCCCTCACATGGCCATATTGACGGAAAAATTATGGCCCCGGAAAGAAGGGGAGCGATAAACGAAAAAAGCTCCAGGGGTGAAGGGGTTTAGAAACATGGATATGGACATATCTATGGAAATAGACATAGATATATAGATATATCTGTATGTATTCACCTGTCTATTTGTTATCTATCTATCCATCTATATGTGTGTAATGGAGTGTGGGTTGGACAAATGTAAAAGAGGAGGTTGGACAGAAATGACATCACAAATCTTTTTGAAGATAGAGGAGGGAGGGGTTGGGGTGTGTTTTGGAGTGGGTGGGCCAGGTGCAGAGTTACAGGAGAGTGCAATGCATCATGGAACTAGTAGTATTAGAGCACAATAACTCAGGAGAAAGGAAGTTGTCGATTAACCCCATGAGAGCTGGATCCAGCACTAAAGATGTGCTGCTACTGCATGATAAAAGGTAATATTGCTAAAATAAACACAGTAGATGTTTTCAGTGGCACATAATAGCAAGATTTATGAAAAAAAAAAGTTATAGTAGTGGACAACTTCTTTAACTTTTGTATATTCTCTTTCGGCATACAGATACTGTTAAATTCTTGAAATTAATGTGGTTTTCCTACTCACATACAAATTTACCTGTGATTTTACACTGGTGGGCTATGATGGATACATGTGCAATGAGGCTGTTCACATTTCCTCTTTTTGCATAAAGAGTTGTCCACACAGAATCATAGAGACACTTTCAATTTTTAATCCGAGTCATGGAACAAGGTCACTAATGCAATATTTTTTAGATTTTACCATGAAATAAAGAAACATTAACAATCTCTGATGAAAATCTGGTCAAAATATCTGATAAAATTCAGACTAAAGGTACCTTCACACTGAGCGACTTTAGAACGATAACGATAGCGATCCGTGACGTTGCAGCGTCCTGGATAGCGATATCGTTGTGTTTGACACGCAGCAGCGATCAGGATCCTGCTGTGACATCGTTGGTCGGAGCTAGAAGGCCAGCACCTTATTTAGTCGCTGGATCACCCGCTGACATCGCTGAGTCGGCGTGTGTGACACCAATTCAGCGATGTCTTCACTGGTAACCAGGGTAAACATCGGGTTACTAAGCGCAGGGCCGCGCTTAGTAACCCGATATTTACCCTGGTTACCATTGTAAATGTAAAAAAAAACAAACACTACATACTCACATTCCGGTGTCTGTCACGTCCCCCGGCGTCCGCTTCCCTGCACTCCTGCATCCTGTGTCAGCGCCGGCCGGCCGTAAAGTAGGGCACAGCGGTGACGTCACCGCTCTGCTTTCCGGCGGCGCTTACACAGGATGCAGGAGGAGTGCAGGGAAGCGGACGCCGGGGAACGTGACAGACACCGGAATGTGAGTATGTGTTTTTTTTTTTTTACATTTACAATGGTAACCAGGGTAAACATCGAGTTACTAAGCGCGGCCCTGCGCTTAGTAACCCGATGTTTACCCTGGTTACCCGGGGACTTCGGCATCATTGGTCGCTGGAGAGCTGTCTGTGTGACAGCTCTCCAGCTACCACACAGCGACGCTGCAGCGATCGGCATCGTTGTCTATATCGCTGCAGCATCGCTTAATGTGACGGTCCCTTTAGGTGCAGACGGCCTTGAGCTGATTATGCAAATGACACTGGTCAAATTCTGATCAGTGTGGTCATAGTGTGCTCCGATTCTCTTGTATGAGAACATGGAGATAAAATGTCCCCATCTTCTCCATCCTCTGAGGCTGCGGAAATCAGACTGCATTTCAGAGTGCAGTCTGATGTTTCCCACACGTGGACTTGTACGGCCATGTGCAATCTGACTATCGAATCAAGCTCTGGTATGCTGCTTTTGTTTTGTTTTTTGTTTGTTTGCTATGTTTTGTTTTGTTTTTTAAAGACTGAGGAAAAAATTAATATGTAAATATGTGCACAGCCCCATAGAACAACATGGGATCAAGTGCTACCCATCAAAACAATGCATGGCACTCGTCTGATTATTATGGCCATCTGCACAAGCTCTTACACCGAAAGGGGGAGAGGCGAGTATAGATTTCTCAGGAGCTTTGATGGGCTTGTATCAGTTTAGCAAAAGCACTCCGCTACATAAAGGCTTTGAACACAGACCGTTTTCTCTTTAAAAAATCAAAATGAAAAAAAAAATGCATATTTTTTCTACTGCAAAATAAATTCAATAAATCTGCTTGTATTTAATAAAATTGTGTTTTGGTTTTGTTTTGTTTTTTGTTTGTTTTTTTAATGGCTTTGATTCAGAAAATGTCATACTTTCCTTACTGTTGCCCATTCACTTGAGCTCTGCTTCTTTCTGAGCTCTGCTTTAATGGAGTCCTGACACTAGCATGTGATCACTTCAACCAATCACTGGCTATTCTGGGACACCACGGTGGCTAGTGACTGGCTGCAGCAATCATACAGTTTGTTGTGTTGTCATTGCTGAAATACAGAGCCCGGCAAGTGATTGTGAAGTGACTGGGGATTGGTACGTAGAGTATGACCTGTATAGTTGACTTACAACCATCCAAGTGGTTTCCAATCAAAAATCTTGACAATTCTTGTAAATGTACGAAATAAAGTAATGATTTCTTTCTTTTTTTTTGCACTAGGCCATTTTGGCTTTCACCACGACAAGTCATGGTAGTCCCTGTTGGACCAAGCTGTGAAGACTATGCCCAGCAGGTATGTATGTATTTATATGACCAAGCTATGAATATAAATCTTGTGAAATCAGATGTATATCTAGCAGTCCCTAAAGCAGTCCTATACACAAAAACAATAACTATTGTACACACTTACCTAGAGTTGTGCCTGCTTGGTTGCCTACTGGGTCTCTTTATTTTACCAATCAGTACAGATCAGATCCCCATCGATCTAATATCTATTAGGTGGACAGTTGATAAATGATCGTAGCTGAAACTGCGGTAATATAGTGACTTGGCACTAAACATGGCTTCTCCCAGTAATCACTTCTATAATTTTGTCCTGGATGCTGATTGCAGTTTTACAGTTACAGAAAAATAACTTAACTTAAAATTGGAAATTATTTGCAGATAATTTGGCTGATAATTGGTGTATGTAGCAATAATGATTGTATTTATGCTGATCCTTTAGAACAATAGAAATCTGTCTCTCAAGTCAGTAGGTGTACAAAAATAATTATGGACGTTTCCCAATGGCTAGGAATCACATCTGATGTGTCATAAGAAATTACCAACAATTTAGATATAATGTTACACAGCATTATATACAAAGAAAGTATTTTAAACACGAGGGGGGAACCTTTAGTTAGTTGCTTTAGTTAGTTGCAGAATGTTTGGACATCCGCTTTCAGGACCACAGATCCATGCTCCAGCCAGTGCCGGCATACTGTATATTGGCATTGTGATAAAAGTATACCAAAGTGTGGGAGACTCCTCATGTTTTTTTTACATCAAGGTGAGAAAATACCTGGCTGGACAAACCCAGAGAGACAATATAGAACATGTCTTGATATCTATGTATGTGTTTTCATTTTAGGAGCCTCAAAAAAAAAAAATCCTTGTAGCTTCTAAAGTGGTCTATAACCATGTGTCATTCTTTTTTTTTTAATGGAAAATATGTATGTGTATGTATATGTGTGTGTATGTATGTATGTATGTGTATATATATATATATATATATATATATATACACTACGTATATCCTTCTCTAGAGCCAATTGTCAGATGGTATGGATTGATAATTATTGCCCAGTAATTCCATCTGCTTACTATTTACTGTAATTTTAGGTGTGCAAAGAATTTTTCGATGCAGGTTTTATGGCTGATGTGGACTTGGATAACAGCTGCACATTGAATAAGAAGATAAGAAATGCCCAACTGGCTCTGTACAATTTTATATTTGGTTAGTTCAGATCATTCATTGTGCTATATGCACT
Organism: Ranitomeya variabilis; assembly: GCF_051348905.1. Taxonomy (NCBI): domain Eukaryota; kingdom Metazoa; phylum Chordata; class Amphibia; order Anura; family Dendrobatidae; genus Ranitomeya; species Ranitomeya variabilis. Next base: position 230,148,512 of record NC_135236.1, on the reverse strand, counting down.
ACATGTTAACGCAAAGTAGGCCTGTAACAGCATGACAGACAGCATGAGAGCTCTGATCCCAATGACTTGCTGCAGCGGCCACGTGCGGTAGATGTGACTTGAATACTGTAGTCACGTAATCCGTGTGCAGATAATCAGCAGAGAAGCCGCACTGGAGCGACAAAAAAAAAAAGAAAAAAAAAATAGATTTATTCTAACACTGCAATGGGAATCCGAATTGGTATCAAAACATGCAGTATATAAAAATACATTTACATTTTTTTACTGTTTTTTTTTTTTTTTTTTTCAACCTAAAATTCTAAACAAAAGCTTTTAATTCTGTTCTCTATGAAAGTTTGATTCTGGTAGGACTTTTTTTTTTTTTTAAGATAAAAAAAAAAAAATAGCAATAGTACTTTGGGGTCATCTCTGGAGAATGTGTTTATTTTTTGTTTGTTTTTTTACTAAACTTGATCGGGCGAATTTTGCCTGTAGATTGTTGCAATGAAAATGTCCTGTTCTTTATTTTAAAGCTTGTCATGTGAATCTACCGTAGTCCATGAATGAATGGATGTATGGCTAACATGTGAACTCTGTTCATCTAGTGGTTGGCGAGAAGGAGAAGGCAAACAGCGCAGTCAATGTGCGAACACGAGACAACAAGGTGCATGGAGAAGTGTCTATAGCCTCCGCTGTAGAAAAGCTTGCCAAATTAAAAAAGGTGCACAGTAAAAACGCAGAAGAGGAATTCTGAAGAAAAATCTGCTAACTTTAAAAATAAAAGATTTTGTGGCCACTGTGAAAAACAGACTGAAAATAAACAAAAAATCTTTAGTAATTTATTAAGTCTGAATAGTTGTAATGTGATAATTACTTCTGTTGTGATAATGGTTGACTATTTAAATAGCATGTGCGGTCTTAACCTGCTAACGACCAAGCGCCCTAAATTTACGGTGCTTTGTCCTGGTCTATACACAGTGCTATTGTAAATTTATGGTGCAGGGTCCAACTCCTGCTCCTGCCATCAGGGAACAGGTACGGCCAGGGACCTTGAGGAGGCGAGAAGAGGTAATAAACTGCTTCCATTTAACCAGATTCATTGCACTCAATGAGCGCTATGTAATGTACAGAACCACTGGCAGTGCCTATACCGCTATGGGACATGATTGCTGGGGCTGCTCCTGGTACATCAGTGCTGCTGAACCCTAGCAGTTGTAGATCAGCTCTGCTAGTGGTGTGGTGCACAGCAAGGTATGTTTTCCCCTGTAACTGGGGTCTTATTGACCGGCTGGTGGGCAAATTTTAGCCTGGGGGCAAGCACATAGCACTGACCCATGAACCTTTAACCTGCTTACCACAGGCTGCCGTATAAAACAGCAGTGGTAACAAGGTTTAAAAATGGTGGTTAGTGCTGTTTTCGTATTGGGATCACACTCACAATTGCAATTCTATATACATTATCAAGCTGTTAGTAACCGCTTGATCATTTAGACTGACTAATAATTAGCATTGTCATTTATTTTGCATTCGATGAGTTGGTACAGCAGATTAATGGTTGTCTGTCTTAGACTCGGAAAATCGGCAACTCAAATACAAATCTAGTAGTCCACTACAACAATCACCGTTGAGTGGTCTCCAGACATTGCACTCTATATATACAAATATGTTCACCAAAGATCCAACACTTACTACATAGATACAGGAACAGAACCAAGTTTACTTCAGATATAAAGGAATAGAACCAAGCTGGTGTAAAGAGGCGAAGATAAGCATAAGTGCACTACGTCTGCCCATCAGTCAATAGCTCAGCGGTGCCTCTGAATACTGCAGTTGTATTTTTTTAAATGTACATCCTAGGCCAAAGCGAGATCATAATATCTTTTCTGAATTAGGAACCGACCGGTGGAATTTAATGTTCAAAATGGAGAACCCCACAGCCTCCATTTGTACCAGTTATACAATGATTGGGTTTTTGCGTACATTCCCACTTGTCTCTTCCTAAAAAAGGAAAAACAAATGCAAATCCCTAAGGCCTCATTCACACATCCGTGTTTAAACACATATGTGAAAAATGGTGCTGGTGTCATCAGGGTTTTGCACCAGTGTACAATCGGTGTGTACCATCAGTCATCAGTATTTTTCATGTATTGATAAATTACAAAGATTCTTCTATCCTTTGCCATGTTAGGCTACGTTCACATTTGCGGTCGGCACCGCAGCGTCGGGCGCCGCAGCCTCGCCGCATGCGTCATGCGCCCCTATATTTAACATGGGGGCGCATGGACATTCGTCGCACTTGCGTTTTGCGCCGCATGCGTCCCTGCGGCGCCCGCGTCCGGGCGCAGAGGACGCAGCAAGTTGCATTTTTGCTGCGTCCAAAATCAATGAAAAAAAGGACGCATGCGGCGCAAAACGCAGCGTTGTGCATGCGTTTTGCTGCGTTTTTGTTTGCGTTGTGCGTTGCGGCGCACAACGCAAATGTGAACGTAGCCTTAAATACATGCAGCTCATGGACTGTACGCTGATTATACACTGATGCCATCGGTGAGTTATACGTGTTTTTCATAGACCCATAGACTTGTGTTGGCCCTTGTCATCCATGATACCGGAGAAAAAGGGGCATGTCTCTGAGTTTTACATAGACATACGGTCTGTGAAAAAACACGGACATGTGAATAGCACCATAGATTATAATAAGGTACGTGTTGTAAAAATGGATAAAACACAGACGTTTGAATGAGGCCTTAGGCAGATACAAAAGAGTCTTTACAGATTTAGTAAATATGCCCGAAACACGTAGATAAGATTTTACACTCAATACCACACACATCCTCACACCACAATGCACTGTTAAGGTACCTTCACACTAAACGATATCGCTAGCGATCCGTGACGTTGCAGCTTCCTAGCTAGCGATATCGTTCAGTTTGACACGCAGCCGCGATCAGGATCCTGCTGTGCCATCGTTGATCGGATCAGAAAGTCCAGAACTTTATTTAGTCGCTGGATCTCCCGCTGACATCGCTGAGTCAGCGTGTGTGACGCCGATTCAGCGATGTCTTCACTGGTAACCAGGGTAAACATCGGGTTACTAAGCGCAGGGCCGCGCTTAGTAACCCGATGCTTACCCTGGTTACCAGCCTAAACGTAAAAAAAAACAAACACAAACACTACATACTTACATTCCGGTGTCTGTCCCCCAGCGCTGTGCTTTCCTGCACTGGCTGTGAGCGCCGGCCAGCCGTAAAGCACAGCGGTGATGTCACCGCTCTGCTTTACGGCTGGCCGGCGCTGACAGTGCAAGGAAGCAGAACGCCGGGGGACAGACACCGGAATGTAAGTATGTAGTGTTTGTTTTTTTTAACGTTTACGCTGGTAACCAGGGTAAACATCGGGTTACTAAGCGCGGCCCTGCGCTTAGTAACCCGATGTTTACCCTGGTTACCAGGGGACTTCTCATAGTTGGTCGCTGGAGAGCTGTCTGTGTGACAGCTCTCCAGCGACCACACAGCGACGCTGCAGCGATCGGGATCGTTGTCTAGATCGCTGCAGCGTCGCTAAATGTGACGGTACCTTAACACACACACACACACACACACACACACACACACAGACACACATCTATAAACACATATGTAAACAATTCAGGGTCAGTCCTCACACAATATCACCCCTGTGTAATGCGTGGTGCAAAAAAAAAAGTTTATTTGGTCATTTACACAGAAACAAAACTAATTAAAAAAGAAATAATTTAGATAAAGTGCTTTTTAAAGTGCTTTGCTATCTCGGGTCCTTGCATTCAGAATAAATGGAGCAGATGTGCACATGATCGACCTTTCCTCTATTCAGATGGGGCTCTTTACAGCACTGTTCTCAGGATTGATGGGGTCCCAGTGGTCAGGCTCCCAACAATCAGGAAGTTATCCCCTATAGGATTATTACAGGATAACCTAAATATGGTACAACCCTTTTTAATAGTGGCAGCCACTGCTTCTTGGGAGAAGATGGACACTGGGAATCTCAGATTAATCTCTGCATGCTATTAAAGGGATTTTCCAGGACTAATTTATTTTGTTTACTGTGCCTAAGAATTAACAGACAGGTTTTAGACACAGCTGATTGTGAACAACCAACATCTCTTGCAACATTGCGTGATGATTTACCCTGTTTTAAGAGTTTGATAATCCTCTCCTTTGTTTCAATTACACAGTTACATAGTTATTAAGGTTGAAGGAAGACTTTAAGTCCATCTAGTTCAACCCATAGCCTAACCTAACATGCCCTAACATGTTGATCCAGAGGAAGGCAAAAAAAACCCATGTGGCAAAGAGTAAGCTCCACATTGGGGAAAAAAATTCCTTTCCGACTCCACATACGGCAATCAGACTAGTTCCCTGGATCAACGCCCTATCAAGGAATCTAATATATATACCCTGTAACATTATACTTTTCAAGAAAGGCATCCAGTCCCTTCTTAAATTTAAGTAATGAATCACTCATAACATCTTACAGCAGAGAGTTCCATAGTCTCACTGCTCTTATAGTAAAGAATCCGCTTCTGTTATTATGCTTAAACCTTCTTTCCTCCAGACGTAGAGGATGCCCCCTTGTCCCTGTCTCAGGGTTGAGCGACTTTTGCTTTTTTAGGATCGAGTCGGGTTTCGTGAAACCCGACTGTCTCGAAAGTCGGATCGTGTGAAATCGGCCGATTATTGTGAAAAGTCGGGGGGCCGACCGAAACACGAAACCCAATGCAAGTCAATGGGGGTTTTATTTTTTGATTTTTTTTTCCTCTCTCTCTCTCTCTCTCTCTCTCTCTCTCTCTCTCTCTCTCTCCTCCGTCCCTGCAAAGTTTGTGTTTCACTGTGCAAATCGCTATATCCCAAACGTTAAGATGGCGGTTTTACCCCCTGTGACGCGGCACAAAGCAAGCCGGAACCTATGTCATCACGCTGCCCACACTCCTTCATTGGCTGAAAAAATGGCGGGGAAAGCGTCAAATGAAACGCGACTTTGGCGCTAAGATCGCCGACCGCATGGCCGATCCCACAGTGGGATCGGGTCGGGTTTCATGAAACCCGACTTTGCTGAAAGTCGGCGACTTTTGAAAATGTCCGATCCGTTTCGCTCAACCCTACCTATGATTAAAAAGATCATCAGAAAGGTCTTTGTACTGTCCCCTCATATATTTATACATTAAAATAAGATCACCCCTTAGCCTTTGTTTTTCCAAACTAAATAGCCCCAAGTGTAATAACCTATCTTGGTATTGCAGACCCCCCAGTCCTCTAATAACCTTGGTCGCTCTTCTCTGCACCCGCTCTAGTTCAGCTATGTCTTTCTTATACACCGGAGACCAGAACTGTGCACAGTATTCTAAGTGTGGTCGAACTAGTGACTTGTATAGAGGTAAAATTACGTTCTCCTCATGAGCATCTATGCCTCTTTTAATACATCCCATTATTTTATTTGCCTTTGTAGCGGCGGCCTGACACTGGCCATTAAATGTGAGTTTGTCGTCCACCCATACACCCAGGTCTTTTTCATTGATGGTTTTGCCCAGAGTTTTAGAATTAAGCACATAGTTATACATCTTATTACTTCTACCCAAGTGCATGACCTTACATTTATCCCCATTAAAGCTCATTTGCCATTTATCAGCCCAAGCTTCTAGTTTACATAAATCACCCTGTAATATAAAATTGTCCTCCCCTGTATTGATTACCCTGCAGAGTTTAGTGTCATCTGCAAATATTGAAATTCTACTCTGAATGCCCCCTACAAGGTCATTAATAAATATGTTAAAAAGAAGAGGGCCAAATACTGACCCCTGTGGTACCCCACTGCTAACCGCGACCCAGTCCGAGTGTGCTCCATTAATAACCACCCTTTGTTTCCTATCCCTGAGCCAGCTCTCAACCCACTTACACATATTTTCCCCTATCCCCGTTATTCTCATTTTATGTATCAACCTTTTGTGTGGCACCGTATCAAAAGCTTTTGAAAAGTCCATATACACTACGTCCACTGCATTCCCTTGGTCCAGTCCGGAACTTACCTCTTCATAGAAGCTGATCAAATTAGTCTGACATGAACGGTCCCTAGTAAACCCGTGCTGATACTGGGTCATGAGGTTATTCCTCTTCAGATACTCCAGTATAGCATCCCTTAGAATGCCCTCCAGGATTTTACCCACAGCAGAGGTTAAGCTTACTGGCCTATAATTTGCGAGTTCAGTTTTTGTCCCCTTTTTGAATATTGGCACCACATTTGCTATACGCCAGTCCTGTGGTACAGACCCTGTTATTATGGACTCTTTAACCCCTTCCCGACCTTTGACGCCACGTAGGCGTCATGAAAGTCGGTGCCAATCCGACCCATGACGCCTATGTGGCGTCATGGAATGATCGCATCCCTGCAGATCGGGTGAAAGGGTTAACTCCTATTTTACCCGATCTGCAGGGAGAGGGGGAGTTGTACTTCAGCCCAGGGGGGGTGGCTTTGCCCCCACGTGGCTACGATCGCTCTGATTGGCTGTTGAAAGTGCAACAGCCAATCAGAGCAATTTGCAATATTTCACCTATGAAAATGGTGAAATATTGCAATCCAGCCATGGCCGATGCTGCAATAGCATCTGCCATGGCTGGAAATCATGTTCTGCCCCCCCCCCACCGCCCCCGATCTCCTCCCCAGTCCTCCGTTCTCTCCGGTACCCCCCTCCGTCCCCCTGTCCGCTCCCCCGTGCTCCTGTCCGCTCCCCCGTGCTCCTGTCCGCTCCCCCTGTCCTCCGATCCCTCCCCCTGTGCTCCGATCCACCCCCCCACCACCCCCTCATACTTACCGAGCCTCCCGAAGTCGGTCCGTTTTCTCCCTGGGCACCGCCATCTTCCAAAATGGCGGGCGCATGCGCAGTGCGCCCGCCGCATCTGCCGGCCGGCAAAGTACATTTTGATCGCTGTGGTAGGTTCTATCACAGCGATCAAAATAAAAAAATAATAAATAAACCCCCCCCCTTTATCACCCCCATAGGTAGGGACAATAATAAAATAAAGAAAATATATATATTTTTTTTTTCCACTAGGGTTAGGGTTAGAACTAGGGTTAGAACTAGAACTAGGGGTAGGGTTAGGGTTAGGGGTAGGGTTAGGGTTATGGCATGTGCACACAGTGCGGATTTGGCCGCGGATCCGCAGCGGATCGGCCGCGGATCCGCAGCGGATACACAGCGGATCCGCAGCGGATCGGCCGCGGATCGGCAGCGGATACACAGCGGATCGGCAGCGGATCGGCCGCGGATCGGCCGCGGATACACAGCGGATCCGCAGCGGATCGGCCGCGGATCCGCAGCGGATCCGCAGCGGATCGGCAGCGGATCCGCAGCGGATTGGCAGCGGATCCGCAGCGGATTGGCCGCGGATCCGCAGCGGATAGGCAGCGGATTGGCCGCGGATCCGCAGCGGATTGGCCGCGGATGCGCAGCGGATTGGCCGCTGCGAATTCGAAGCAGTTTTCCATCAGGTTTACAGTACCATGTACACCTAAGGAAAACCAAATCCGCTGTGCCCATGGTGCGGAAAATTCCGTGCAGAAACGCTGCGTTGTATTTTCCGCAGCATGTCAATTCTTTGTGCGGATTCCGCAGCATTTTACACCTGTTCCTCAATAGGAATCCGCAGGTGAAATCCGCACAAAAAAACACTGGAAATCTGCTGTAAATCCGCAGGTAAAACGCAGTGCCTTTTACCTGCAGATTTTTCAAAAATCGTGCGGAAAAATCTCACATGAATCCGCAACGTGGGCACATAGCCTTAGGGTTAGGGTTGGAATTAGAGTTAAGGTTGGAATTAGGGCTAGGGTTTGAAATAGGGTTAAGATTAGGCTTGTGGTTAGGGTTACGGATAGGGTTAGGGGTGTGTTGGGGTTACAGTTGTGGTTAGGGTTGGGATTAGGGTTACGGTTGGGATTAGGGTTAGGATTAGGGTTGGAATTAGGGTTACGGGTGTGTTGCGGTTAGGGTTGTGGTTAGGGGTGTGTTGGGGTTAGGGTTGTGATTAGGGTTATGGCTACAGTTGGGATTAGGATTAGGGGTGTGTTGGGGTTAGTGTTGAAGTTAGAATTGAGGGGTTTCCACTGTTTAGGCACATCAGGGGTCTCCAAACGCAACATGGCGCCACCATTGATTCCAGCCAATCTTGCGTTCAAAAAGTCAAATGGTGCTCCCGCCCTTCCAAGCCCCGACGTGCGCCCAAACAGTGGTTTACCCCCACATTTGGGGTACCAGCGTACTCAGGACAAACTGGGCAACAACTGTTGGGGTCCAAATTCTCCTGTTACCCTTGTGAAAATAAAAAATTGCTTGCTAAAACATCTTTTTTGAGGAAAGAAAAATGATTTTTTATTTTCACGGCTCTGCGTTGTAAACTTCTGTGAAGCACTTGGGGGTTGAACGTGCTCACCACACATCTAGATAAGTTCCTTGGGGGGGGTCTAGATTCCAAAATGGGGTCACTTGTGGGGGGTTTCTACTGTTTAGGCATATCAGGGGCTCTGCAAACGTAACATGATGCCCGCAGACCATTCCATCAAAGTCTGCATTCCAAAACGTCACTACTTCCCTTCCGAGCCCCGGCATGTGCCCAAACAGTGGTTTACCCCCACATATGGGGTATCAGCGTACTCAGGAGAAACTGGACAACAACTTTTGGGGTCCAATTTCTCCTGTTACTCTTGCAAAAATAAAAAATTCTGGGCTAAAAAAATATTTTTGAGGAAAGGAAACACATTTATTATTTTCACGGCTCTGCGTTATAAACTTCTGTGAAGCACTTGGGGGTTCAAAGTGCTCACCACACATCTAGATAAGTTCCCTTGGGGGTCTAGTTTCCAAAATGGAGTCACTTGTGGGGAGTTCCTACTGTTTAGGCACACAGGGGCTCTCCAAACGCGACATGGTGTCCGCTAATGATTGGAGCTAATTTTCCATTCAAAAAGCCAAATGGTGTGCCTTCCCTTCCGAGCCCTGCCGTGCGCCCAAACAGTGGTTTAACCCCACATATGGGGTATCATCGTACTCAGGACAAACTGGACAACAACATTTGGGGTCCAATTTCTCCTATTACCCTTGGGAAAATAAAAAATTCTGGGCTAAAAATCATTTTTGAGGAAAGAAAAATTATTTTTTTATTTTCACGGCTCTGCGTTATAAACTTCTGTGAAGCACCTGGGGGTTATAAGTGCTCACTATGCATCTAGATAAGTTCCTTGGGGGGTCTAGTTTCCAAAATGGGGTCACTTGTGGAGGAGCTCCAATGTTTAGGCACACAGGGGCTTTCCAAACGCGGCATGGTGTCCGCTAACGATGGAGATAATTTTTCATTCAAAAAGTCAAATGGCGCTCCATCCCTTCCGAGCCTTACCATGTGCCCAAACAGTGGTTTACCCCCACATGTGAGGTATTGGTGTACTCAGGAGAAATTGCCCAACAAAATTTAGGATCCATTTTATCCTGTTGCCCATGTGAAAATGAAAAAATTGAGGCTAAAATAATTTTTTTGTGAAAAAAAAGTACTTTTTCATTTTTACGGATCAATTTATGAAGCACCTGGGGGTTTAAAGTGCTCACTATGCTTCTAGATAAGTTCCTTGGGGGGTCTAGTTTCCAAAATGTGGTCACTTGTGGGGGAGCTCCAATGTTTAGGCACACGGGGGCTCTCCAAACGCGACATGGTGTCCGCTAAAGATTGGAGCCAATTTTTCATTCAAAAAGTCAAATGGCGCTCCTTCCCTTCCGAGCCCTGCTGTGCGCCCAAACAGTGGTTTACCCCCACATATGAGGTATCAGCGTACTCAGGACAAATTGGACAACAATGTTCCTGGTCCAGTTTCTCCTTTTACCCTTGGGAAAATAAAAAAATTGTTGCTAAAAGATCATTTTTGTGACTAAAAAGTTAAATGTTCATTTTTTACTTCCATGTTGCTTCTGCTGCTGTGAAACACCTGAAGGGTTAATAAACTTCTTGAATGTGGTTTTGAGCACCTTGAGGGGTGCAGTTTTTAGAATGGTGTCACTTTTGGGTATTTTCAGCCATATAGAACCCTCAAAATGACTTCAAATGTGAGGTGGTCCCTAAAAAAAATGGTTTTGTAAATTTTGTTGTAAAAATGAGAAATCACTGGTCAAATTTTAACCCTTATAACTTCCTAGCAAAAAAAAAATTGTTTCCAAAATTGTGCTGATGTAAAGTAGACATGTGGGAAACGTTATTTATTAACTATTTTGTGTCACATAACTCTCTGGTTTAACAGAATAAAAATTCAAAATGTGAAAATTGCGAAATTTTCAAATTTTTTGCCAAATTTCCGTTTTTTTCACAAATAAACTCAGAAATTATCGACCTAAATTTACCACTAACATGAAGCCCAATATGTCACGAAAAAACAATCTCAGAATCGCTAGGATCCGTTGAAGCGTTCCTGAGTTATTACCTCATAAAGGGACACTGGTCAGAATTTCAAAAAACGGCAAGGTCATTAAGGCCAAAATAGGCTGGGTCATGAAGGGGTTAAAGATTAAAAATAATGGTCTATCAATGACTGTACTTAATTCCTGCAGTACTCGGGGGTGTATCCCATCCGGGCCCAGAGATTTGTCAATTTTAGTGATTTTTAGACGCCGCCGTACTTCCTGCTGGGTTAAGCAGATGACACTTAATGGGGAATTTTTGTTATCACTAATCATATTGTCTGCCATGGGATTTTCTTGTGTAAATACTGATGAAAAAAAGCCAATTAGCACATTGGCTTTTTCCTCATCCTCATCCACCATTTCACCCAGACTATTTTTAAACCCTTCATGACCCAGCCTATTTTGACCTTAATGACCTGGCCGTTTTTTGCAATTCTGACCAGTGTCCCTTTATGAGGTAATAACTCAGGAACGCTTCAACAGATCCTAGCGGTTCTGAGATTTTCTCGTGACATATTGGGCTTCATGTTAGTGGTAAATTTAGGTCGATAATTTCTGAGTTTATTTGTGAAAAAAACTGAAATTTGGCGAAAATTTTGAAAATTTCGCAATTTTCACGTTTTGAATTTTTATTCTGTTAAACCAGAGAGTTATGTGACACAAAATAGTTAATAAATAACATTTCCCACATGTCTACTTTACATCAGCACAATTTTGGAAACAAATTTTTTTTTTGCTAGGAAGTTATAAGGGTTAAAATTTGACCAGTGATTTCTCATTTTTTGCAACAAAATTTACAAAATCATTTTTTTTAGGGACCACCTCACATTTGAAGTCAGTTTGAGGGTTCTATATGGCTGAAAATACCCAAAAGTGACACCATTCTAAAAACTGCACCCCTCAAGGTGCTCAAAACCACATTCAAGAAGTTTATTAACCCTTCAGGTGTTTCACAGCAGCAGAAGCAACATGGAAGGAAAAACTGAACATTTAACTTTTTAGTCACAAAAATGATCTTTTAGCAACAATTTTTTTATTTTCCCAAGGGTAAAAGGAGAAACTGGACTACGAACGTTGTTGTCCAATTTGTCCTGAGTACGCTGATACCTCATATGTGGGTTCTGTTTGGGCGCACGGCAGGGCTCGGAAGGGAAGGAGCGCCATTTGACTTTTTGAATGAAAAATTGGCTCCAATCTTTAGTGGACACCATGTCGCGTTTGGAGAGCCCCCGTGTGCCTAAACATTGGAGCTCCCCCACAAGTGACCCCATTTTGGAAACTAGACCCCCCAAGGAACTTATCTAGAAGCATAGTGAGCACTTTAAACCCCCAGGTGCTTCACAAATTGATCCGTAAAAATGAAAAAGTACTTTTTTTTCACAAAAAAATTATTTTAGCCTCAATTTTTTCATTGTCACATGGGCAACAGGATAAAATGGATCCTAAAATTTGTTGGGCAATTTCTCCTGAGTACGCCGATACCTCATATGTGGGGGTAAACCACTGTTTGGGTGCATGGCAAGGCTCAGAAGGGAAGGCGCGCCATTTGACTTTTTGAATGGAAAATTAGCTCCAATTGTTAGCAGACACCATGTCGCGTTTGGAGAGCCCCTGTGTGCCTAAACATTGGAGCTCCCCTACAAGTGACCCCATTTTGGAAACTAAACCCCCCAAGGAACTTATCTAGATGCATAGTGAGCACTTTAAACTCCCAGGTGCTTCACAGAAGTTTATAACGCAGAGCCGTGAAAATAAAAAATAATTTTTCTTTCCTCAAAAAAGATTTTTAGCCTGGAATTTTTTATTTTCCCAAGGGTAACAGGAGAAATTGGACCCCAAATGTTGTTGTCCAGTTTGTCCTGAGTACGATGATACCCCATATGTGGGGGTAAACCACTGTTTGGGCGCACGGCAGGGCTCGGAAGGGAAGGCACGCCATTTGGCTTTTTGAATGGAAAATTAGCTCCAATCGTTATCGGACACCATGTCGCGTTTGGAGAGCCCCTGTGTGCCTAAACATTGGAGCTCCCCCACAAGTGACCCCATTTTGGAAACTAGACCTCTTAAGGAACTAATCTAGATGTGTGGTGAGTACTTTGAACTCCCAAGTGCTTCACAGAAGTTTATAACGCAGAGCCATGAAAATAAATAATTTTTCTTTTCTCAAAAATGATTTTTTAGCCCACATTTTTTTAATTTCCCAAGGGTAACAGGAGAAATTGGACCACAAAAGTTGTTGTCCAGTTTCTCCTGAGTACGCTGATACCCCATATGTGGGGGTAAACCACTGTTTGGGCACATGTCGTGGCTCGGAAGGGAAGTAGTGACGTTTTGAAATGCAGACTTTGATGGAATGCTCTGCTGGCGTCACGTTGCGTTTGCAGAGCCACTGATGTGCCTAAACAGTAGGAACTCCCCACAAGTGACCCCATTTTGGAAACTAGACCCCCCAAGGAACTTATCTAGATGTGTGGTGAGCACTTTCAACCCCCAAGTGCTTCACAAAGGTTTATAACGCAGAGCCGTGAAAATAATAAATGTTTTCTTTCCTCAAAAATATTTTTTTAGCCCAGAATTTTTTAATTTTCCCAAGGGTAACAGGAGAAATTTGACCCCAAGAGTTGTTGTCCAGTTTCTCCTGAGTACGCTGATACCCCATATGTGGGGGTAAACCACTGTTTGGGCACATGTCGTGGCTCGGAAGGGAAGTAGTGACGTTTTGGAATGCAGACTTTGATGGAAATGTCTGCGGGCATCATGTTATGTTTGCAGAGCCCCTGATGTGCCTAAACAGTAGAAACCCCCCACAAGTGACCCCGTTTTGGAAACTAGACCCCCCAAGGAACTTATCTAGATGTGTGGTGAGCACTTTGAACCCCTAAGTGCTTCACAGAAGTTTACAACGCAGAGCCTTGAAAATAAAAAATCATTTTTCTTTCCTCAAAAATGATGTTTTAGCAAGCAATTTTTTATTTTCACAAGGGTAACAGGAGAAATTGGACCCCAATAGTTGTTGCCCAGTTTGTCCTGAGTATGCTGGTACCCCATATGTGGGGGTAAACCACTGTTTGGGCACACGTCAGGGCTCGAAAGGGAAGCAGTGACGTTTTGAAATGCAGATTTTGATGAAATGGTCTGCGGGTGTCACATTGCATTTGCAGAGCCCCTGATGTGCCTAAACAGTAGAAACCCCCCACAAGTGACCCCATTTTGGAAACTAGACCCCCCCCAAGGAACTTATCTAGATGTGTGGTGAGCACTTTGAACCCCCAAGTGCTTCACAGAAGTTTACAACGCAGAGCCGTGAAAATAAAAAAATATTTTTCATTCCTCTAAAATTATGTTTTAGCAAGCAATTTTTATTTTCGCAAGGGTAACAGGAGAAATTGGACCCCAATAATTGTTGCCCAGTTTGTCCTGAGTATGCTGGTACCCCATATGTGGGGGTAAACCACTGTTTGGGCGCACGTCGGGGCTCGGAAGGAAGGGAGCACCATTTGATTTTTTGAACGCAAGATTGGCTGGAATCAATGGTGGCGCCATGTTGCGTTTGGAGACCCCTGATGTGTCTAAACAGTGGAAACCCCTCAATTCTAACTCCAACACTAACCCCAACACACCCCTAATCCTAATCCCAACTCTAGATATAACCCTAACCCCCAACACACCCCTAACCACAACCCTAACCCAACACACCCCTAATCCCTAACCCTAATCCCAACCCTAACCACAACCCTAACCCCAACACACCCCTAACCCAAACCACAAGCCTAATCTTAACCCTATTTCCAACCCTAGCCCTAATTCCAACCCTAACTCTAATTCCAACCCTAAGGCTATGTGCCCACATTGCGGATTCGTGTGAGATTTTTCCGCACCATTTTTGAAAAATCCGCAGGTAAAAGGCACTGTGTTTTATCTCCGCATTTACCGCGGATTTCCAGTGTTTTTTGTGCGGATTTCACCTGCGGATTCCTATTGAGGAGCAGGTGTAAAACGGAATCCGCACAAAGAATTGACATGCTGCGGAAAATACAACACAGCGTTTCCGCGCTGTATTTTCCACACCATGGGCACAGCGGATTTGGTTTTCAGTAGGTTTACATGGTACTGTAAACCTGATGGAAAACTGCTACGAATCCGCAGCGGCCAATCCACTGCGGATCCACAGCCAAATCCGCACCATGTGTGCACATAGTCTAATCTAACCCTAACTCTAGTTCTAACCCTAACCCTAACCGTAGTGGGGGAAGAAAAAAAAATATATATATTTTCTTTATTCTTATTATTGTCCCTACCTATGGGGGTGATAAAGGGGGGGGTTCAGTTACTATTTTTTTTATTTTGATCACTGTGATAGGTTTTATCACAGTGATCAAAATGTAATTGGAACGAATCTGCCTGCCGGCAGATTCGGCGGGCACACTGCGCATGCGCCCGCCATTTTGAAAGATGGCGGCGCCCATGAAGCAGACGGACGGACACCGCGAGGTTTGGTAAGCATGAGGGGGGAGATCGGAGCACGGGGGGTGGATCGGAGCACGGGGGGTGGATCGGAGCACGGGGGTGGATCGAAGCACGGGGGGAGCGGACAGGAGGACGGGGGAGCGGACAGGAGGTCGGAGGGAAGCTGAGCACAGTACGGGGCAGAAAGGAGGACTGGGGAGGCGATTGGTGGAGGTGGGGGGGGAGCAGATTACGTTTTCCAGCCATGGCCGATGATATTGCAGCATCGGCCATGGCTGAATTGTAACATTTCACCATTTTCATAGGTGAAATATTACTGATTGCTCTGATTGATTGGCTGTTGAAAGTGAAACAGCCAGAGCGATCGTATTCACGGGGGGGGGGGGGGTGAAGCCACCCCCACCCACCCCCCCGGGCTGAAGTACCACTCCCCCTGTCCCTGCAGATTGGGTGAAATAGGAGTTAACCCTTTCACCCGATCTGCAGGGACGCGATCATTCCATGACGCCACATAGGCGTCACAGGTCGGATTGGCACTGACTTTCATGACGCCTACGTGGCGTCAAAGGTCAGGAAGGGGTTAAAGGGGCCAACACTTTCATTTTTTAGTTTCTTACTATTTATGTAGTTAAAGAATATTTTGGGATTATATTGACATCTCTCATGTTGGAGCCATGATTCATGTCAGTCCACTTGGTGCAACAGCTCTCCAAGGTGTGATCACTCCTTTTTAGATGCAGACTAACGACAGGTCTAATTTGATGAAGGTGTTATTTTTGGTAATGAAAATTTACAGGGTGATTCCATAATTTTTTCCTCAGAATTGAGTGACTCCATAATTTTTCCCTATGCTTGGTTAAAAAAAGTAACCATTACTGACTACCACATTTTTTGTTCTTGATTTCTTTTAGTGTTTCTTAAAGCCAGAAAGTTGCCATTTGAAATGACTTTAGTTTTGTGCCATGTCTCTGATCTGCTTTTTTTTCTACAAAATTAAACAACTGAATGAACATCCTCCAAGGCCGGTGATTCCATAATTTTTGCCAGGGGTTGTACTGTATATAATCACCAGTTGGGACTTCCGGCCACCGTCCCCGAATCCCATAAGGCACCACGGCAGTGTCACTTGCGCAGGCGCAGTTCGTGGCCGTTAGTGTCGTGAGTGACATACACGTCTCCGCTACTCCCATGCATGCATAGTAACGACACGTGGGGAATAGCGGTAACATCTACACAGATGTTAATTTCACCGCACTCCTGATGCGATAGCATCGGGCCTATTTCTAGTATCCCATAAAAACAAGTCTATATTTTATTCCCTGTCCTATATACAGTGCCTTGCGAAAGTATTCGGTGCCCTGGAACTTATCAACCTTTTCCGACATATCATGCTTCAAACATAAAGATACCAAATGTAAATTTTTGGTGAAGAATCAACAACGAGTGGAACACAATTGTGAAGTTGAACGAAATTTATTGGTTTTTTTAAAATTTTTGTGGAAATTCAAAAACTGAAAAGTGGGGCGTTCAATATTATTCGACCCCTTTACTTTCAGTGCAGCAAACTCACTCCAGAAGTTTATTGTGGATCTCTGAATGATCCAATGTTGTCCTAAATGCCTAATGATGATAAATATAATTCACCTGTGTGTAATCAAGTCTCTGTATAAATGCACCTGCTCTGTGATAGTCTCAGGGTTCTGTTTGAAGCACAGAGAGCATCATGAAGACCAAGGAACACAACAGGCAGGTCCGTGATACTGTTGTGGAGAAGTTTAAAGCTGGATTTGGATACAAAATGATTTCCAAAACTTTAAACATCCCAAGGAGCACTGTGCAAGCGATCATATTGAAATGGAAGGAGTATCATACCACTGCAAATCTACCAAGACCCGGCCGTCCCTCTAAACTTTCATCTCAAACAAGGAGAAGACTGATCAGAGATGCAGCCAAGAGGCCCATGAACATGCTGGATGAACTGCAGAGATCTACAGCTGAGGTGGGACAGTCTGTCCATAGGACAACAATCAGTCATACACTGCACAAATCTGGCCTTTATGGAAGAGTGGCAAGAAGAAAGCCATTTCTCAAAGATATCCACAAAAAGTGTTGTTTAAAGTTTGCAACAAGCCACCTGGGAGACACACAAAACATGTGCTCTGGTCAGATGAAACCAAAATCGATCTTTTTGGCAACAATCTCAAACAATTTGTTTGGCGTAAAGGCAACACAGCTCATCACCCTGAACACACCATCCCCACTGTCAAACATGGTGGTGGCAGCATCATGGTTTGGGCCTGCTTTTCTTCAGCAGGGACAGGAAAGATGGTTAAAATTGATGGGAAGATGGATGGAGCCAAATACAGGAGCATTCTTGAAGAAAACCTATTGGAGTCTGCAAAAGACCTGAGACTGGGACGGAGATTTGTCTTCCAACAAGACAATGATCCCAAACATAAAGCAAAATCTACAATGGAATGGTTCACAAATAAACATATCCAGGTGATAGAATGGCCAAGTCAAAGTCCAGACCTCAATCCAATCGAGAATCTGTGGAAAGAGCTGAAAACTGCTGTTCACAAACGATTTCCATCAAACCTCACTGAGCTCGAGCTGTTTGCCAAGAAAGAATGGGCAAGAATTTCAGTGTCTCGATGTACAAAACTGATAGAGACATACCCCAAGTGACTTGCAGCTGTAATCGCAGCAAAAGATGGTGCAACAAACTATTAAGTTAAAGGGGCCGAATAATATTGCATGCCCCACTTTTCAGTTTTTGAATTTTCACAAAAATTTAAAATAACCAATAAATTTCGTTCAACTTCACAATTGTGTTCCACTTGTTGATTCTTCACCAAAAATTAACATTTGGTGTACTTATGTTTGAAGCATGATATGTGGGAAAAGGTTGAAAAGTTCCAGGGAGCCGAATACTTTCGCAAGGCACTGTAGGTGGGGAATGAACATGCAATATATGTACATAATAGAGAAATGAAAACATATCCCATATAAACAGGTGTATATTATATTCCCTGTGCCTGATAGGTGGGGAATGAACATGAAATATAAGTAGATAATAGGGGAAAGATCAGATATCCCATATAAACAGGTGTATATTATATTCCCTGTGCTAGATAGGTGGGGAATGAACATGAAATATAAGTAGATAATAGGGGAAAGATCAGATATCCCATATAAACAGGTGTATATTATATTCCCTGTGGTTTATAGGTGGGGCATGAACAAGAAGTATATATAGATAATAGGTGAATGATCACATATCCCATATAAACATGTTCATTCCTCTATTATAAATAAATTTCATATTCATTCCCCACCTATAAAGCATAGGGAATATAGTATACACCTGTTTATATGGGGAATGTGTTCATTATCCTATTACCTACATATATTTCATCTTCATGCCCCACCTACCAAGCACGGATAATATAATATACACCTATTTATATGGGATATGTGTTCATTGCTCTATTATCTACATTTATTCCATGTTCATTCCCCACTTAACAAGATCAGGGAACATAATATAGACCTGTTTATATGGAATATGTGTTAATTTCTCTATTATCTACATATATTTCATGTTCATTCTCCACCTAACAAGCTCAGGGACTATAATATACACCCGTTTATATGGGATAGGTGTTGATGTCCTAATTGTCTACATATAATTCATGTTCATTTCATATCCAGGATGCACAAGAAATCTATAATATTTCTCCACCTCTTTGGCATCTAAGGCTACTTTCACTCTAGCGTCGTACGACGCACGTCGCAATGCGTAGTTTTGGATAAAAAACGCATCCTGCAAAATTGCTTGCAGGATGCGTTTTTTCTCCATAGACTAACATTTGCGACGCAGTGCGACACGTCGCAACCGTCGTGTGTCGTGTTGCGTCGGACCGTCGGCACAAAACAACATTGCATGTAACGTTTTTTGGTGTGTCGTGTCCAGCATTTCCGACCGTGCATGCGCGGCCGGAACTCCGCCCCCTCCTCCCCGGAGCTCACAATGGGGCAGCGGATGCGTTGAAAAACAGCATCCGCTGCCCCCGTTGTGCGGCGCTTTCACAGTATGCGTCGGTGCGTCACATTGCGACGTGCGTCGTACGACGCTAGTGTGAAAGTAGCCTAAGTACGCTCATTCTTTTTATTCATTCCTTTTCCTCATTCTTTTTAGTACGTCCCATGTCTCCTGGGATACGTGCACCAGCCCCAAAGTGTCAGTCCGATGCTCAAAAATCACCAAGGCTATCTTATTTTTAATGGACAACACTTTAATCCAGATTATCATCTAATATGAAAGACTGGGTGCCACGCTACTGCCAATGCCACGGTTATTAATATTCCCAGACACCATAGAAATGAATGGAACCATACGACACATGCGCTAGACTGGCAGACGCTCGAGCTGCGGCTATGCTGAATTGACGAATCACAACTCGTACTATGCAATGTGGGCGTATCTAGCTGTGACAGTGAGACTTGGAACGCATGGTGGAGTGCCCTCACTTTGCTGCGCCTGCGCAGTACAGAGGAGGTTGCGCTGCAGAGGGAAACATGGCGGCGTTGTCACCGCTGAAGCGGCTGGTCCGTGTAGTCTTGTTCCTGTCGCAGCTCTATGTGTTCTCCGGTCGTGGTGAGTGGCAGGGCAGACATGTGCCTAGTGTCTTGTGTGAGAGGTGACTGTTGCTATGGTGATCGTTCATATACACTGATATAATAGTGTGATGTCAGCACTGCTGGTCTCTGTGACTGGTGCAGAGTAAATGTGGATGATGCTGACATAACATGGGGTGTGACGTATCTGCGGCTGTAACATGGAGCGGGGTGGTGACCGCACCCATTACTGTACCCCGGGGGCACATGTGGCAGATCGGCCATGGCATTGAGGGGTGGTCCATTAACTATTGATGGCCCAGACTGCTGATCTGATATTGATAAGCTGCCATCAGGAGTGCCGATCGTTACCTAAGTATTGGGCCGCCCCTTTAAAAGGTTTTTGTTTTTTTTTTTTTTTTTTTTTTTAGCTGTGATATATTTTAGCATTTTTTGTTTTTGTCTTTTGTACAACGGGTTAACCCCTTCCTGCCATAGCCATTGTTTTCACTTTTTTTGCAAGATCTATAATGTTATTTTATTCCATCTATAGAACCATATAACTGCTTGTATTTTTTATGTAGAAAAAAAATGACAAATGTGGGGGGTAATGAAGGCCATTCTGCCATTTATGTTTTGGGTTTTGATTTTGCGATGGTCATTTTGTGGTAAAAATTTTAAAAATGACCTGGCATCATGATTCTTCTTGTCATTACAACGTGTGTGTGGGTTTTTTTTGTTGTTGTTTTGGGTGAAGTAAAATTCCCAAATTTATTTTCTAAAATAATAAAAAAGATCTGTTACTTGAGCTGTGTGAGGGCTTTGTTTTTATTGATAACATGTTGATGTTATAGATGCACTGTGATCTTCTTTTTTTTTTTTTTTTTTTTTGCAGAGGCAAAAAACGTCAATTCTGGCTTTCAGGTGTTTTTTTTTTTTCTTCC
The DNA here is from genome assembly GCF_051348905.1 of Ranitomeya variabilis. NCBI lineage: Eukaryota > Metazoa > Chordata > Amphibia > Anura > Dendrobatidae > Ranitomeya > Ranitomeya variabilis. The sequence goes on along the minus strand of NC_135236.1, from coordinate 230,128,037 downwards.
TACTGTTTATCATACACACTTAAATATTTTTAGATTTTTATGGATGCAGCAATACTGATGGTTTATTTTTTTTAAATATCTTGATTATTATTTAGACAAACAAAAGGTGATTCAAATTTTCAAAACTTTTTTGTTTTAGTTCCTTTTTTTTTTTCTTAAGTCCCACTCAATACAACTTGAACCTGCGATCATCTGATTTCTTGTCCTATATGTCCTGTATGTGGCCTCCTGGAACTGAGCTTTCCAGGAGTGGTCGTGTCAGGCGCAGGGCCTTCGGAAGGCTCCCGGCTGCTATATGCACCCCATGATCGTGTTGTGAGGTGGGATGTTGCCTCGACGGGTGCGCACCCTCAGACTACGTGCCCTAAATGCTGCTTTCACAGTCACCATCTTTTGGGTAATCTTTGGTCTCCGTTCCTGAGCCCGCTCCTTCCACACCGGACGTGCTCTGTACATGTAAGGGGTTAATAGTGAATCTGTCACTTTACATGGATGGCCAGGCCTGTACCCCTTATTTTCTAAGCTTATTAATGATTATTTGAAAATTAACCTTTGATGGAGTGAGAAATTGTTTTAGAAGAATTTTTAGGCAAGGAGATGTGTGTGGTACAGACCGTGCCGTCAGAATGACATCAATGCCTTGTTCAGTGCCACATAGAGGCTGTAGAAGCCAAACGGTACAACATTTTTTTTGATGAGACCCTATTGCAAAAAATGCTTTACAGCCAAAACCACATGCATCTAAGTAAATAATGACACAATTTAAAAGCCTTTAAGACCACTGACTGGTAGGTGAATGTCACAAGATGATCAATAATAAAGGCGTCCATCAAGGTGTGTGATATATGAGGCTAATGACATGGGCGGCTGCAGGTATCCGCTACTGTAACCAGAATTATGACTAGACGACTGGTACAGCTTATCTCCGAAACTACAACTTATGTGGAGTTTGTGGATAGTACCAATAGTGGTCCAAGAGAGGACAACAGGAGTATGTGTAACCGCTGACCATGTGGGATAAATAATGAACTCATTTTTTAGTATAGATCGGTGTATGTGTCAGTTTTGTAATAAAGTACCTTTTTTTTTTTTTATCTGAAAGCACCACTTCAGCGTTATTTTTTTCCATTGCACCGCTGGAGTGGTGCTTTAAATGAAAGTCCCCTGCGCCGTGTCTGTATGCAGATTAGCCCTTTTTAGTAGGGTTATTCTGATGTGATTTATAACCCAAGTTGGTTTATTTGGGAGTGGGGTGAAGGAAGTTTATGCTGGATTTCAGCACTTGACATTTTCTAAAATTCAATAAAAAATAACACTTACCATAGCCTTAGTCCCAGCACTTGTATGTACAATCATTTGATCACTTTCATATTACACACTATGCCTTATGTAGTGCACTGAATTATTCTATTCTACTATTTAAAGGAAACCCAGGAAGCCTTTGCCTACACCAGAACAGATGTGGGGGCTGATGGGACTGCAGAGCCCCCGTCTGTCTAACCACTTAGATGCCATGGTCACTAGTGATCCCAGCATCCAAGCAGTAATATTCCCTAGATTGGAGCCAGCAGTTGCGTGGGAAGGCAAGCTATATAATACAGCTGACTCCTGCTGTGGATGGCACAGGCTCGGCTCCTGAGCTTGCACTATACAAGACCATAGTACATGACCTTGCATTAACTAACTGCCCCCTGTGGGATATGGCACGAGATAGGAACAGGACATTATTGGAGAATACTCCTTTAGGAGTCAGAGCTGTTGGCAGCATGAGATGGAGCTTTAAGACTATGGCTAATGAGTGTATTACTACAGTTTTCTGATTTCAAACAGGACCACTTTCAAGCCCCTGTCAGTTATTTTATAGTTTTTCTTACAGATTTTTCTTGCCTGCAGTTCACTGGGGGTCAAAGCTCTGAGACCCTCATCTATTGCTCAAAAGATGGCTGAGAAGTGAGCAGCTCAGGTGGCGGCTGCGCTCGGCAGGCTATGAATAGGAAGTCATAGGTTGTATACTTCTGCCTCCTAAGTTGCTCACTTTTCAGCTGTATTTGAGCAATCTGTGGGGTCCTCAGGTTTTGGATCCCCACTGATCTACAGGCAATTAAAGTGCATCAAAAATGACTAAATAATAAGTTGCTCTTTAAAGGGAATCTGTCACCAGGTATTTTTTACCCCATCTGAGAGCAGCATAACGTAGGTGCAGAGACCCTGATTACTAGGTAACACTGGCTGCTTGCTGTCACTTTGATAAATCCTTGAATGCTAAGCCCTATATAACCCTGCCCATACCACTGATTGACAGTTGTCTGCATACACTGTGCATAGGCAGAAAGCTGCCAATCAGTGTTTGGGGTAGGTTATACAGAGCTTATGAATATAGAAGACTACATTGCAGCAGGTTTACTAGTTTTCTCGTGATGATCTCCTGCTGATAAAACTGTCTTTATGCTGCTCTCAGATTAGTTGGCTACAACCTTGTGACAAGTTCCCTTTAAGCTGTGGGGATTGGGTTTGATGCCTTACATGTTCCGTAGTGTCATCATGGTCACACTCTTGCTATAGCGCTCACAATCAGTCAGTGCTCGTATTTTATTCTCTTCTGTATATTAATATTCAACTGTCATTTTTTTCCCCAGGTTCTATGAGTTTAGAGCAATTTAAAGCAGCGGCACAAGTTGTAAAAGACCAGCCTCCATCTTCCACTATGATCCCAAGCATCAAAGTAGTTGGTAATTATTTTCAGTTTTGATGCCGCTTTATTGTTTTAATTAAAAACAATCCACACAAAGCCTCTTCAGTGGGTTATCTAATTCCATGTATGCCATGAGTGTCTGATTGGTGGGGGTCTGAAAGTTAGAACGCCGACTGACGCATAAAATGCCCATGACCCTTTCCACTTTTTTGTACAAAACAGCGCCACTCCAGACCAGGGGCTATGCCAGGAATTGCAACACACCTCAATAATAAAATTATGTATTTTTGATGTGATTCTCAGGGCTTGCTTTAAAGGGAATCTGTTAGCTGTATAAACCCTCGTAAGCAGTCGATATGGGCCTGTAGGTCACAAGAAGCTGAATAAAATGATACCTTGATATCTGTGATCTGATGTCTTATTCCTCAAAAATCCACATATTTATTACATATAAATGAGCTGTTCCAGGCTCTGGCCTGGACACTGATCTATATGAGAATCTGCCTCCAGGGATTACAGACATTGATCTATATGAGAATCTACCTCCAGGGATTACAGACACTGATCTATATGTATAAATGATTAAAAGTGGTGGCGCAAAGTGTCACTGCCAATATAGATTCCTGCAGCAGTACCAACAAGCCTCCACAAATGGCTTGTAAAAAAATAATAAATATAAATATTGGTATACACCTAAGTGTATAAAGGTACGCGCTGGACTATTAGCAAGAAGAAATAAAAACTATACAAAATAGTTCAAAGAGTGGCATTTGGTAACAGTCTGAATTAGTGCCAATAGGGTGACCGGATAAATGCCGGTACCTCCTCAATTTGTTACACACATATAAACAAAGGGTAAAAAATCATAGGTGTGTTCCTACCTCCAGATCGTGAGGCAAAGGGACACAGCGATGCTCCTGTTTTTCCTAGAGTTTCCAAATCCTTGCGGGTGAAAAGGATATAGTGAACAGGTGGCTGCCCCGGCCGGTAGCAAGCCACCGCTGACTAACCTTCTAGTAAAGATGAGATCCTGCAGAGCCGACGCCGCGTGTATACTCAGCGGTGAGTGCGGGCGGTGCGCAGGACCTGTGTGACGTAATGAGTCACGTGACCGAAATCAGGTAACCCTGAAGAAGGAGACGGGCGTCTCAGAAACGCGTTGGTTGTCTATGTCCTAGCTGCACACCGTACTCACTCCCCGGGGGATTTCGGTCACGTGACTCATTACGTCACACAGGTCCTGCGCACCGCCCGCACTCACCGCTGAGTATACACGCGGCGTCGGCTCTGCAGGATCTCATCTTTACTAGAAGGTTAGTCAGCGGTGGCTTGCTACCGGCCGGGGCAGCCACCTGTTCACTATATCCTTTTCACCCGCAAGGATTTGGAAACTCTAGGAAAAACAGGAGCATCGCTGTGTCCCTTTGCCTCACGATCTGGAGGTAGGAACACACCTATGATTTTTTACCCTTTGTTTATATGTGTGTAACAAATTGAGGAGGTACCGGCATTTATCCGGTCACCCTATTGGCACTAATTCAGACTGTTACCAAATGCCACTCTTTGAACTATTTTGTATAGTTTTTATTTCTTCTTGCTAATAGTCCAGCGCGTACCTTTATACACTTAGGTGTATACCAATATTTATACTGATCTATATGTGAATCTGCCTCCCGGGATTACAGACATTGATCTATATGAGAATCTGCCTCCAGGGATTACAGACATTGATCTATATGAGAATCTGCCTCCAGGGATTACAGACATTGATCTATATGAGAATCTGCCTCCAGGGATTACAGACATTGATCTGTATGAGAATCTGCCTCCAGGGATTACAGACATTGATCTGTATGAGAATCTGCCTCCAGGGATTACAGACATTGATCTGTATGAGAATCTGCCTCCAGGGATTACAGACATTGATCTGTATGAGAATCTGCCTCCAGGGATTATTTTGCATGAAAGGGGACATTCAGCTCCCTATGAATGTATAGTGCTATACTTTTAACAACCCAACTGAAGGCTAGTCTCCAAGGAAAATGCTTGCCATTCTCTGTGCATTGTGATCCGCTCTGGGGCCTGTGGTAGTAATAACTGTATCAAGTATTCCTTGTACCCGATCAAAATATGTAAAGTGTGTATTGAAATTGGGCAGTAAGGGGCTCCACTAGTGTTGAGCGACATACTCCTCGGATAAGGTGTTATCTGAGCATGCTCTTCGGGTGCTAACAGAGTGACATCGGCGTACTCGAATAATGCCCCCTCACCTGCATGTCTCACGGCGCCGCAACACATGCAGGGATTTCCTGTTTGATAGCCAATCCCTGCATGTGTTATGACTGTCAAACATCCGCGAGACTTGCAGCCGCGGGGACTCGAATATATTATTCAAGCACGCCGAAGACACTCAGGTAGCACAGGAGCATGCTCAGATAACACCTTATCTGAGCACGTTCGCTCATCACTAGGCTCCACAAATAATCCCCAGAAACAGGATAACATATTATTCGATCCTCATGCGTCTCCATGTACTTGCAAATTTCTGTTTAAAGGAACCTGTCACATCGAACTTGCAGTTTGACTTGTGGGCTGCAGGTTATAGAATTTAGGGAAATATCAGTATATTGTAGCCATTTAACCCCTTACCTTCGAAAAAAACAAAAAAACATTTTGACCTTCGTGACAGCCTCGTTTTTCAATCTGAAGTGTTACTTTGTGATAAATCTGGAAAGCTCAAATATCCCATGGGATCAATTTTGGAATCGGGTTCCCTTAAGGATGGAGAAAAAAACCATACTGGCTAATTGGATGTATGTGAAGGGGCCTAAATAATTCCCGGGTTTTATTCAGATGATACTCATTAGTTATTGTTACATTGTAAATAATTATAAGAAATGTTATTTTATTTCAGAAACCACAGCCACGCCTGATTACTTATCCAAATGTCCCAGCAATGGGCTCTGCACCAAACTCCCAGCCGACTGTATGACCTGTAACACCAATCACTCCTGTATCTATGGCAAACCTGTCACTTATGACTGTAAGGCCAAGCCTCAAGTCATGTGTGTGGTAAGTGACTGACCTGAATCGGTGCACGCCATGTTATTTGTTACAGTCATGTCACATACTGGCTTCATGCCTTTGCTGTGCGCTCAGAAACTGAGCCCGCGCTTTTCCTGGCCGAAGATGGCTTTGATAATTGGGAGTTTTCTCAATTAAATTGCTTCATTTTTTTTCTATCTCATTTTTTATTTTTCCGTTTGTTTTATACGCAGGATGACAACCATCAACGACAAGAAAACTTCACCTTTAACATGACTTGTCAGTTTTGCTGGCAGCTCCCGCCATCGGAGTACGAGTGTAGCAAATCCAATTCTAGCATCTGCATGACGGTATCCTGTCCTCGGCAGCGGTTTAATGCCACGTGTACTGTAAGGGATCACATCCACTGCTTGGGTGCGTGTCTGCAAGGAGATGCGTTGTCCTAGGACCCGGTCCTATTGTCATCTAGGTCTATCAATGATATAGTTATATATAATCTAGTCAGCTTCTTCATAGTGGATATATATGCTGAATGTCGCCAGTAGAATAACTGCTTCTGTCAATGGCTCTCATGGCTCCCGCTCAGTTTATTCCCTGCCGCCAGCACAAGACACAACAGCAGGGAGTGAGCATTGTTTGTGTTTGCAGTTACTTAACTCCGTAAAGCCACGAATGCTTCCTCTGTCATCCCATTATCCCCTGCAATGCGATTGCAGGGAGCTGATGGGATTGCTGTGGAAATCTGAAACCTAAACATAGCCTTTGTATCTGCAATAGATAACGGGATATTAGATACAGACAGAAATATCATAAATTACGTTATACTTATGACAGGGACTGAACATGTGACCATCTGCCTACGTGGGCGCTATAACTAAATTAGTGCATTTCCTGTGTTGGAATGCGGAATATCTGAGAACCAGCGTAGTAAGATATGGAAAGAAGTTATGGAAGAAAATACGTGACTAGTGTCTTCTCCAACCATGCTCATGTTATCCCAGTATCTGGGAGTGCTCGTATATTATGTTCGGGTCCCTGCGGCTGCATGATTTGTGGCTGTTAGAGAGCCTTAACACGTGGGGATTGCCTAACAGCCGCAAATCATGCAGCCGCAGGGACGCAAATAATACACGAGCACTCCCAGATACTGGGATACCACCCAAGCATGGTCGGATAACACATTATCCGACTACGTTCGCTCATCACTATGTGACGTATTTATAGTGTTTTGACATTTCTCTAATAATTGGAAACTCTATAACCTGCAGGTAACCGTGTGTTTCTCAAGATGCTGTACTGTAATTGGACTGGAGGCTACAAGTGGTCCACTGCCCTAACCCTCAGGTAAGGCTCGCTACAGTATGTGCTTCATTTTATCAAGGCGTAGAGCAAGAAACTAGAAGCAAAGCCACACACTGCAGACAGAAATTTACGGTGTGCGCTCACTGACGCTAGAACAGCAAGGCATAGACCAGAACAAGCTATACGACTCCTCCAGAGTTCTGGATAACGGTTTCCAAGGCCATTCTAGCCCGTTGTTTTGTCTTCCTTGCACATTCCATGCCTCACCTGCTCCTAATGAGCGATTTTCCCGTTTCAGTCATAACATTTCCATGAGACCAAATATCTGTTCTTCTGATTTCCAAGTTGTTGATAAACCTTCTGTAATATGATGCCTGCATATGAGGACCAGTGTTTGTAAAATGGAGTGGACGTAAAGATACTGTGAGCTCGGTTATTACACAGTCTGTGTCCTCTCCATCAGTTTTATGCCATAGTATGGGATTGAAAAGGAAAGAAGCAGCTCCGTTTCCAAAGTGAAAGTTTAAGTTCCTCTGGGGAGATTTTTGGCAATATAAAGTGTTGTGGACCACAAGTGCAGCAGTTATTGGTAGCAATTAGTGATGAGCGAGTATACTCGTTGCTCGGGTTTTCCTGAGCACACTCGGGTGATCTCTGAGTATTTGTTAGTGCTCGGAGATTTAGTTTACATCGCGGCAGCTGAATGATTTACAGCTACTAGCCAGGCTGAGTACATGTGGGGGTTGCCTGGTTGCTAGGGAATCCCCACATGTAATCAAGTTGGCTGATAGCTGTAAATCATTCAGCTGAGGCGATGTAAATGAAATCTCTGAGCAATAACAAATACTCGGTGACCACCCGAGCGTGCTCAGGAAAACCCGAGCAACGAGTATACTCGCTCATCACTAGTAGCAATGAATAGATTTGCAGAACCCTGGTCCAGCGGTCAGGTCACTCTTCCATAGCTTCAGTACAGGAGCCTTGCAAATCACCTTTTGGGCATCCCCGGATCCTCTTTTGTGCTGTCACACAGCTGGGGTTGGCTAAGGCTACTTTCACACTTGCGACGTGTGACGCACGTCGCAATGCGTCGTTTTGGAGAAAAAACACATCCTGCAAAGTTGCCCACAGGATGCATTTTTTTCTCCATAGACTTGCATTAGCGACGCATTTCGATGGATTGCCACACATCGCATCCGTCGTGCGACGGATGCGTCGTGTTTTGGCAGACCGTTGGCACAAAAAAACGTTCCTTGTAATGTTTTTTTTTGTGCGTCGTGTCCGCCATTTTCGACCGCGCATGTGCTGTCGAAACTCTGCCCCCCCCTCCCCAGACTGCAGTGGATGCGTTGTAAAACTGCATACGCTGCCACATCTTGCAATAAATTTCACAGGTTCCGTCGGTACGTCGACCTGACGCATTGCGACGGGCCCGTACCGACGCAAGTGTGAAAGTAGCCTAAAGGGTCAGTGGAAAATGTATAATGCCCCTCTCCAATTACTATAAAGCCCCTATCCCCTTTGAGTGGAAAGTATGTCCTTCGAGGAATGGTTAAAGGATCTGGGAATGTTTAGCTTGCAAAAAAGAAGGCTAAGAGGAGACTTATTATCTGTCTACAAATATCTGAAGGGCTGTCACAGATCAGATCCCTGTAGAAGGATCATCATTATTCTAATTTGCACATGGAAACACAAGAAGCAATAGAATGAAACTGAAAGGGAGAAGATCCAGATTAGATATTAGAAAAAACGTTTCCAGTTCATCATCCTGACAGCACCATTGGAGGACGTCCTTCTTACCCTCAGTGGGACAGGAACAACAAGCGGTTAAAAGGACCCTCCCCACTCCACCCACCAGTGTTTTTCCTGTCCCACTGTGGATAGGAACGGCAAGCTTTTCCTCCGACGGTGCTGTGCAGATGGTGGGGATCGGGGGGCCCAGCCTTTCCCTTCCCTGCCGCAAGATATCTGCGGCTGATACCTGCGATGGGGGGTCCCTCAGCCTCCCCAGTGTAGTGCTGCTCCTGGGATCGGATCCGTTCCTCCATACTGGGGGCTCTCGGTCCGGGCGCCTTTGCTGGGGGGTGTATGCGGGGGCCATCTCCAGTGGTCGGTCCCGGCATGCGGCCGCGTCCATTCCCGGCGAGCGCTCTCAGCGCGACGGCCGTGTCCATTCCCGGCGAGCGCTCTCAGCGTGGCAGCCGCTGCTGGCTCCAGGACCTGTGGCCACGTCACTTCCGGCTGACGGCCGCGTCGCTTCCGGTTGCGACGAGCGCCGGACAGAGGGACGCCGGCGACGGCCTCAGGAGAGGCCTTCCAGCATGGTCAGACCGCGTGGGACGCGGTAAGGAGGGCAGGATCAACCAGGTAAATCCTATATAAACATCTTATGGGGGTCTGTATGCCGCCGGCCATCCTGACAAAGGAGCACTCGGCTATATGGTAGATTGTCCTCACTATGGAGGAAACAGCCAGACCTGAGGGGACTGACCAGCTTCAGGGGCACGTGAGTAGACTATACTAAGCCATACCACAATGCTCACCCCTCCCCCTACTTCCCTATCTAAAGGAGTCCCGATGTATTTCTATCTATCCTAGGCAGAACCTCCTATTTCGGATTTCGGAGGATTCAGACCAGGAGGAAAGAGATGGATCATTGGGCAGAGGGAAGAGATATCTCTTCTCGGTGGCAGATACAGATGAGCTTCTTTATGCAGTTCGTAACACGCCAGAGGAGACCTCGATCCAGGATGAGATGTTTGGCGGATTACATGCCCAGGTCACAAAGGTTTTTCCAGTCAACAACCACATCCGTTCCATAATTCTGGAAGAATGGCAGGAAGCGAAGAAGAGACTAGTAGTGCCCAGAGATTTCAGACTCCGTTTGCCTTATAATCCAGAGGACATTAAAGTGTAGGATGAAGTTCCCAAGATTGATGTTCCGTTGGCAAAAGTGGCGAAGAAGACCTCAATTCCATTCGAGGGCTCCTCTGCTTTAAAGGATCCTATGGATCGCAAAGCAGATGGACTGCTCAGGAGAACTTGGGAGTCCTCCGCAGCAATAATACGGGCCAATATAGCTGCAACATCGGTACCCCGGTCAATGCATCTATGGATAGATGATTTGGAGGAACATCTCAAAGCTAAGACTTCCAGAGATGTTATTCTCAAATCTCTTCCATTACTTAAACTCGCAACAGGCTTTATGGCGGACGCTTCAGCAGAGTCTGTACGCTTCGCTGCCAGAAGCGAGTCCTTATCCAACGCTGCCAGAAGAGCCATCTGGCTAAAGACCTGGTCGGGGGACATCCAATCAAAAAATAAATTGCGCGGAATCCCATTCTCAGGGAATAAAGTATTTGGGCCCATTCTAGATGACATCCTAGAAAAAGCCTCAGATAAAAAGAAGGGGGTTCCCTGAGGAAAATACAAAGAAGTACCATCCCTTTCGTAGACCCTGACCTAGTCAGAAGACAGACTACAGGGGGAAAGGGAAGACTGGGAGGTGGTCTTATCCCAAGGGTGGAAAGGGTAGAGACTCCATCTTCCCAAGTGCAGGAAAGCCGAATAAATGACATCAAGGTGGGTGGTCGGTTACAAAAATTTCTAGGGGGTTGGCAGAAAGTATCCCAAAATCCTTGGATTCTGCAGGTAATTGCTCAGTGGTACAAGATAGAGTTCTCCAGCAGTCCCCCAGAAAGATTTGTTGTAACCCGACCCTGTCCGCCCTCAGACTCCTCTATGTGGACAAACATCCAGGAGTTGATAGAATTAGACGCAATAGTCCCAGTACCCATCTCAGAAAGAGGCAAAGGCCGTTACTCCCATTTGTTTTCAATAAAAAAAAACGTCGGGGGACTCCCGAACGATCATAAATTTAAAACCCCTAAACAGGTGGGTCCGGTACAAAAGATTCAGGATGGAATCTATAAAGTCCACAACGCCTCTCATAGACAAGGACATGGTGATGTCCACCTTAGATCTAAGCAATGCATACTACCATGTCCCAATACACACGGCCTAGCAAAAATTTCTGAGATTTGCCCTAATGAACAAGGGAATATTGTATCACTTCCAGTTCAAATGTCTCCCCTTCGGGCTTGCTTCGGCGCCCAGAATATTCACCAAACTGATGTCAGAAGTTGTGGCCTATCTAAGAAGCCAGAATGTGACCATAGTGCCATATCTGGACGACTTTCTGATAATGGCGAGATCAGAGAAACTTCTCAGAATAGACTGCAGCTTCACACTTTCCATCCTACAGGATCTGGGGTGGATTGTGAATTGGAAATAATCTTGCCTGGTCCCAGATTCCAGAATGAAATTTTTGGGGGTCATATTAGACTCCAATGTCAGAACATCTTTTTTACCAGAAGACAGACAGGAGGCCTTAATCAGGTACATACATCAATTCAGGAGAAGTACCCCCTCCATAAGAGAAGCAATGAGGATTCTGGGCTTTATGACGGCATGCATACCCTGTGTGAAATGGAGCCAATTCCACTTGCGGGGATTACAGAGAGAGATTTTGAAATCTTGGAACAGGAAACAGAGTTCCCTAGACAAGAAGATGATTGTGTCTCCATCAGTAAAGAGATCCCTAACCTGGTTGACCACACCGAAAAACCTAAAAGAGGGAGTTCCATGGATCCTAGATCCCTGTGTTACCGTTACCACAGACGCCAGTCAATTCGGATGGGGCGGTCATATAGAAAGGATATACTACCAGGGAGAATGGACTCCCCAGATTGCCGCAAGGTCGTCAAACTTCAGGGAGCTATATGCGATCTGGAAGGTGTTATACCAGGCCCAGTCACAGGTCAGGGGCAGACACGTAAGGATACTGTCTGACAATGTCACAGCAGTGGCATTTCTAAGACACCAAGGAGGTCCGAAACATGCACCACTGCAACACCTAGCAGACCAGATTTTCAGATGGGCGGAGAAATCTGTCGAATCCATCTCGGCAGTCCACCTGGAAGGCGCCAGAAATCAAGTAGCAGACTACTTGAGCAGAAAGTCTGTACATCCCGGAGAATGGGAACTGAACCCATAGATATTCAGCAGTCTGTCCCAAAAATGAGGAACTCCTCAGGTGGACCTTTTGCAACCAGGTCAAATACAAAGACCAGAACATTTTTCTCTCTCAATCCTTTAGACGGAGCCACTGCAGTAAACGCCTTGTCTCAGTATTGCGGAGAAGGTCTCCTGTACGCATTTCCGCCTCTTCCTCTGATACCGAAGACACTCGGAAAGATACGAGATGAGAGAGCAACCGTAATCCTGGTGGTTCCTTTTTGGCCAAAAAGGAGCTGGTTCTCTCTACTATCCAGAATGTCAACAGAGAGACCAATCTTTTTACCGAACAAGCAGGACCTTCTATTACAGGGGCCGGTGTTCCACAAAGACCCAGACTCTCTTCACCTGTCTGCTTGGATCCTGAACGGCGAACCCTAAGATCCAGAGGCCTGTCAGAAAAAGTCATTACTACACTCCAGGCAAGCAGAAAGCTGGTGACTTCAGCAATTTATAACAAAATCTGGAAGCGGTATTTTTCCTTTCTGGGAGAAGTCTCTGTGGATACTTCAAAACCTGACATTCCCAGAATTCTCAACTTCCTACAACTTGGTTTTGAGAAGGGCCTCCGGCCTAGTACTTTAAAAGTACAGATTGCAGCGCTTAGTGTCTTTTTTGATACGTCACTAGCCTCCCATCCTTGGATAGCAAGATTTTCCAGGGCCACTCAGAGAATGAGACCACTTGTGAGAAAATCAACTCCTCCTTGGGTACCTAAACCTGGTCCTGAATACCCTGTGTAAAACCCCGTACTTGTTGTCAGAAGATATGGGCATAGCCAATCTCTCCTTTAAAACTGCCTTTCTGATTGCCATCACGTCAGCTAAAAGATTGGGGGAGATGCAGGCTCTTTCCACTCTGGACCCATATCTTCAGATCTTTGACGATAGGATAGTCTTAAGACTTAACCCAGCCTTCCTTCCCAAAGTAGTGTCCTCAACAAATATAAATCGGGAGATAATCCTTCCCTCATTCTGCCAACACCCTAGAAACGCAAAGGAAGGGGTCTACCATAACCTTGACGTTAGGGACTGTTCTAAAATACCTGTGGGCGACAGAAGATTGGAGACGAGACACTAACTTGTTCATACAATACGGGGATCCAAATAGCGGTTGCAAGGCCGCAAAATCAACCATTGCTAGGTGGATCAAAACCATGATAAACCTAGCGTATACAGACCAAGGGAAAGATCCCCCGGATATTCTTAGAGCCCATTCAACCCAAGCTATCTCTACATCATGGGCGGAGAAGGGGGGAGCCTCAGCTGAGCAAATTTGTAGGGCGGGACTAGTCTTTCTACCTTTGCTAGACACTATAAATTAGATGTCTCATCAGATCAGTTAGCTTTTGGTAGAAAAGTATTACATGCAGTAGTCCCACCCTAGTTTAACATCCTTTGGTATTTCTCCAATCGTGCTGTCAGGAGGTGAACTGGAAAACGGTAATTAGTCTTACCGGTAATTGTATTTCCAGGAATCCATCCTGACAGCACTACTAGTTCCCTCCCACTGCAAGTTTATACTATTGACTAATGTGATGTAACATTGGTATATACTGTTAATAAACTCTCTCTCTGCATCCATCCAGATGTGGTACTTAGAAAATCACTGGTGGGTGGAGTGGGGAGGGTCCTGTTAACCGCTTGTTGTTCCTGTCCCACTGAGGGTAAGGAGGACGTCCTCCAATGGTGCTGTCAGGATGGATTCCTGGAAATACAATTACCGGTAAGACTAATTACCGTTTTTGACAGGATGATCAATGAGTGGAACAGGCTGCCATGAGAGGTGGTGAGTTCTCCTTCAATGGAATTCGTCAAACAGAGGCTGGACAGACATCTTTCTGAGATGACTTAGTGAATCCTGCTTTGAGCAGGGGGTTGGACCAGATGACCCAGGAGATCCCTTCCAACTCTACCATTCTATGATTCTATAAATGGAGCAATGGTAACTCATGCACCGTTCCACTCCCATGTTTATGGGACTGCTGGAGATAGTGGAGCTCTGATTAGTTCATAAAATGTTCTTATAGCAGTTACTTGACAGATGTTTCTTTCGGCTAGCACTGATCTAGTCATAAAGCAGGTTCACTGACACACTGACCTGGTTGCTCAGCAGACCCCACAGTGCTTGGCATATGAGAAACTCCACATCAGTCAACATTCTTTATACAATTTCTATTGTGTGAATATTTACATCTTGAATTCTGAGTTTCTGGTGCGTAGTGACGTGTAATATCTCTTTTGTTCTCTTTCCAGCATCACTCTTGGAGGCTTTGGGGCTGACCGGTTTTACTTGGGCCAGTGGAGAGAAGGACTTGGAAAGCTCTTCAGTTTTGGAGGACTTGGAATTTGGACACTGATTGATGTGTTTTTAATCTGTGTAGGATATGTTGGACCAGCCGATGGGTCGCTTTATATCTAATGGAGCCCTGCCATCAGGAGAGCAAGCCTTGGCTTTTCAGAACATTTGAGCTTCTGCTTGTTCTGTTTGTATATTTTTCTGTAATGTACAGTATCTGTACTAAATCTGCCTTTTCCTAAGGTTGGCTTTCTCAAGCAATTTTATCCATCACTGTAATCTTTATTGTATAGTTTTGTTTTCTTTTTCTATGAAAAATGTGTTTGTTTTTTTTGGCTGGTGTACATCTGCTATACTGTAATATACAGTACAGTACATGACTGAAAGTGTTGGCACCCTTGAAATTGTTCCAGAAAATAAAGTATTTCTCCCAGAAAATTATTGCAGTGACATAGATAAATTGATGACCGGTTGCAACACATGATAGTATGGGTGGTAGATAATAAGCCCCAATCAAGTTCCAAAGAAATTCGAGCTGTCCTGCAGCCTCAGGGTATATCATTGTTAGCGCGAACTACCGTATTTTTCGGACTACAAGACGCACTTTTTCCCCCCAAAAAAAGGGGGGAAAATGGGGGGTGCGTCTAATAGTCGCAATACAGGCTTACCGTGGCGGCAGAGGTGTGGCAGCAGAGGTGCGGTGGCAGAGGTGCGGCGGCAGACGTGCGGGGATGAGGAGGCGCAGTGAGCGGGGTCCCTTTCCCGGGTGAGGTGATGCAGCAGCCCGGTAAGCAGCAGAGCCGGGTGAATCCTGTTATTAGCGGTGGTGGTGGCCATCTTCCGGAGGCCGCGCGTGCGCAGATGGAGCGCTCTGCTTCCCGGGGCTTCAGGAAAATGGCCGCGGGATGCCGCGTGTGCGCAGATGGGGATCGCGGCGGCCATTTTCCTGAAGTTCTTGGCTTCAGGAAAATAGCCGCCGCGATCTTCATCTGCGCACCCGCGGCCATTTTCCTGAAGCCCCGGGAAGCAGAGCGCTTCATCTGCGCACGCGCGGCCTCGGGTAGATGGCCGCCACCACCGCTAACAACAGGATTCACCCGGCTCTGCTGCTTACCGGGCTGCTGCATCACCTCACCGGGGAAAGGGACCCCTCTGACGCCAAACCTCTCACTGCACCTCCTCATCCCAGCACCTCCTCATCCCAGCACCTCCTCATCCCAGCACCTCTGCCGTTAACCACTGCTGCAACCCTCCCATGGACACCAGGCCGTGGCGTCGCCCACCTAAGCAGGAAGGGACCCTGCTCAGGTGCACGCCATACCGCATCACCCCACCTCTGCCGACACCATGCCTCCTGTGACCCTGCTCTGCCACCGCCAGCCCTCAGGTAAGATACTGTAAATTCGGACAATAAGACGGACCCCCATCTTATAAAAAATCTTTTTTTCTGCAATTTTCACCCCAAATTTGGGGTGCGCCTTATGGTCCGGTGCATCTTATAGTCCGAAAACTACGGTATGCGTCGACATTTGAATGAAATGAGACTCTATGGCAGGAGACCCAGGAGGACCTCGCTGCTCACAGTAATAAAAAAGGTAGTTTGCAGTTTGCCAAAATGTACACAAGTAAGCTAAAATCTTTCTGGGAAAGTGTCTTGTGGACAGATCAGAGAAACATAAAGCTTTTTGGTAAAGCACATCATTCTACTGTTTACCGAAAACAGAATGAGGCCTACAAAGAAAAGAACACAGTATCAAAGTCAAATATGGTGGAGGTTCAAATATGTTTTGTGGTTGTTTTTCTGCCTCTGGCACTGGGTACCTTGACTGTGTGAAAGGCATCATGACATCTAAAGTTAACAAATGATTTTGGGTCACAATGTAGTGCCCAGTGTCCTAGGTCATGGTTCTTCTAGCAGGACAATGACCTCAACCATACTTAAGAAGCACCCAGAAATAGATGGAAAAAAAAGCTTGTTGATGGTTATATGAAGTGATTGATTGCAGTTAATTATTACAAAGAGGGTTGAGGGTGCCACCAACTTTATCCTGCCCATTTTGGGGGTTTTGTATGAAGTTATGTCCAATTTGCCTTTTTTTCTCATTTCATTCTCATGTAATTGCAATAATTTTCTGGGAGAAATACTTCATTTTCTGGAACAATTTCAAGGGTGCAAACACTTTAGGCCCTGACTGTACATAACAACATAGCATTCACTCTGAGAAAACAGCTGCATGTATAACTTGGGATGTTTTCTGTATATATAGCATTTTTTTATTTTTTTTTATACATTGTTTTGGGCTCTTCACTCGTGCAAAAAGTCTAATGCCTGTTACCACCAGTAGGAGGTGATCTGTATTTCTCTTGTTCAGGTAAAGGTGACAGGCATACTAACTCCTTGATGGTTTTAGTGTGCATGGGAAAACAATGTGAGGCTCCATGCACACTGCGTTTGAGCCCTAATTCTAGTGTATGAGCACAGTGTTAAACGTTTTAAAGGGTTTGTCTCGTTTTTAATTAAGAAGGTTTCCTGCCTTCCGATTTGCTTCTGATTTTTCTGATGGTTTGACTTGCCCTAGCGATGCCCTCTAATGTGCTGAAGCTGGGTGCTTTGGGAGCCTCTTGCAACTTTTAAAGCAGAAAGCCTGGGCTTCTTGCCTAGGTTAACCACTAACGTGAAGTTGCTAGTAATGAGCAGGAAACATTACAATATTTGGTAAATCCCTCTGTTTTTGAGAATAGAGAGTATTTTTAACTACTTCTGGATCCCCAAAGACAATAAACATTCAACGTCCAGGTTGTTCATGCTGTACTCAGAATTGACGTTCTAAAACATCATTGTATAGGAGAAAAGCAACATGCGATTGTGCAGCAGTGTGAGCGAGGAGCCAGCTCTCAGACACAGCCGGGCTCCCCATAGATAAGGCAGGGAACATCTTTGCCTTCCTGATCACTGTGTACACAATGCTGAACAAGCGCTGTATACAGAGTAGGGGCACGGTCAGAAAGCAGTATAAATCCGACCGATAACGGAACGCAGTTCATGGACTGGCCTTCATGTATTTTCTATGCACCTATAGTGCTCAGGTCGGGAGAGTCGCTGACCAGTCCTAGTATTGTGTTCACATCTCGGTCTGATTTATACGAACGTCTGACTGCAACTTAATAGGAGGTGCTAACGTCGCATTCTCATTCTGACATAGCAGTCATGAAATTGCTGGATCCTAGGAGATCCAGACAGCTTTGTTGTTCAGCTGAGAGGCTGATTTTCTCCTGTAACTGGGGATAGATTATTAGCCCCAGTTACAGAAGAAATAAGGATATTGCACCAAAATGTGTCATGGGAATTAAACAAGAACCAAGATACTGATTTCTTATATACAGTACAGACCAACAGTTTGGACTCCCCTTCTGATTTAAAGATTTTTCTGCATTTTCATGACTATGAAAATTGTACATTCACACTGAAGGCATCAAAACTATGAATTAACACAAGTGGAATTATATACTTAATTTCAGTTGTTTCACACATTTTTGTTATGTCTTATATTGTAGATTCTTCAAAGTAGCCACCTTTTGCTTTGATGACTGCTTTGCACACTCTTGGCATTCTCTTGATGAGCTTTAAGAGGTAGTCACCGGAAATGGTTTTCACTTCACAGGTGTGCCCTGTCAGGTTTAATAAGTGGGATTTCTTGCCTTATAAATGGGGTTGGGACCATCAGTTGTGTTGAGCAGAAGTCTGGTGGATACACAGCTGATAGTCCTACTGAATAGACTGTTAGCTGCTTTTTTCTTGCCATAATACAAATTCTAAGTAAAGAAAAACGAGTGGCTATCATTACTTTAAGAAATGAAGGTCAGTCAGTCCGAAAAATTAGGAAAACTTTGAAAGTGTCCCCAAGTGCAGTAGCAAAAACAATCAAGCGCAACAAAGAAACTGGCTCACATGAGGACCGCCCCAGGAAAGGAAGACCTAGAGTCACCTCTGCTTCTGAGCATAAGTTTATCCGAGTCACCAGCCTCAGAAATCGCAAGTTAACAGCAGCTCAGATTAGAGACCAGGATAATGCCACACAGAGTTCTAGCAGCAGACACATCTCTACAACAACTGTTAAGAGGAGACTTTGTGCAGCAGGCCTTCATGGTAAAAGAGCTGCTAGGAAACCACTGCTAAGGACAGGCAACAAGCAGAAGAGACTTGTTTGGGCTAAAGAACACAAGGAATGGACATTAGACCAGTGGAAATCTGTGCTTTGGTCTGATGAGTCCAAATTTGAGATCTTTGGTTCCAACCACCGTGTCTTTGTGCGACGCAGAAAAAGCGAATGGATGCACTCTGCATGCCTGGTTCTCACTGTGAAGCATGGAGGAGGAGGTGTGATGGTGTGGGGGTGCTTTCCTGGTGACACTGTTGGGGATTCATTCAAAATTGAAGGCATACTGAACCAGCATGGCTACCACAGCATCTTGCAGTGGCATGCTATTCCATCCGGTTTGCGTTTAGTTGGACCATCATTTATTTTTCAACAGGACAATGACCCCAAACACACCTCCAGGCTGTGTAAGGGCTATTTGACCAAGAGGGAGAGTGATGGGGTGCTACGCTAGATGACCTGGCCTCCACAGTCACCAGACCTGAACCCAATTGAGTTCAAAATAATCACTGCACTCGTGTATTTGTAAGTTGCATTTATCAAAAGTTTATTTGATTTCGATCAATAAAAAGAGGTACTTGGCGAATTGACGTTTCGGCCAGCTCCGTGGCCTTGATCACAATATCGCTGTAACGAGCAAAGGACAAAAACTATTACTAACAGACAGATATATATACATATTTACATAGAAAAATACATGTCAAGAGAATTTAACTGCCATGATCAGACATACTTCATCAGGATAAAGAATATATACTGCATTCAACATGGTAAAGCTCAAACAGAGTTACATAATGGAGAGTGGTTCAAAGGAGAGAGTTATACAGGTTTCTGAGATAAATGTGGAAAGAGAACATACCCTGTTGGAAATCTGTTGCTTATAAAGAAAGGACACTGTAAGACTGGTGAGTCAGGTAAAGGGATGCAGTTGTATAACCTGGAAGGAATAATCTAGAGTAAGATTGCGGTTTGAGACCATGTGTACACACCACTAGAGATCTTGACCATACCCCTAGGACTATGAACCAGCGGTCCACCCACAAAATAGGGTGTAGACATACTACAGAGAAAAGCCAGCGATAGTCCCCTTAATACACGTGTCTGGATATATCTATACATATATCTCTATACCATAGGAGTGAACTACATGCCATAAACATACTAACCAAACTGGTATGATAGAGAACGCTTGCCAGTGCACTAAAACCGTGATTCCGGCTGGAAGGAAACCTGTGGCTGTAATCAATGTTTAGATATACATGAGGATCAGTGAAAGAGCATATGAACTAGCCCGACTATAGGTATATATCGAGTCAATGGGGGTACCTGTCCTGCATGTACGAACAGAGGTGCAAATCAGGCAGTAGCCTTCCTGCGTTTTCTGGAATGACCCGGAAGGAGCAAGGAAAAATAGTGGTGCTGTGGGCAAGAATGTAGCATATATGGCTGAGACTCCAAGGGAAGTATATAGAAGGTAGATACTAGTAAGAGCACTTATTAAAGTACTGGGGGTACCTGTGTCACATATGTATTCAAGGGCACAGACGTATACAGGGGCACAGTTGCAGTCGTGAACTCCCCATCTAATGTGGTATGTAGCAGGTGGAGCTAAGGATAGCGTCCCTGTTAGTAAAGGGAAAATGCAGGCTTAAATGATAGGGTGGTGGCACACTTATCTGGATGCTGTGCTGGACTCTCACGTCTAGGTCTCCTTGTTCATGTGCAGGGGGCAAGCGTTGGTGGCGAAGTGGTGTCCAATCCTGTGTCACGGCGGTGAATAGGCTTAGGGTTAATGCTGAATCCCGGCGTTTATGTAATCCCCGGCCAGCCATGTGACCGGATGTGCGGGGCCACGTCACTTCCGGCTGACGGCCGCGTCGCTTCCGGTTGTGACGAGCGCCGGACAGAGGGACGCCGGCGACGGCCTCAGGAGAGGCCTTCCAGCATGGTCAGACCGCGTGGGACGCGGTAAGGAGGGCAGGATCAACCAGGTAAATCCTATATAAACATCTTATGGGGGTCTGTATGCCGCCGGCCATCCTGACAAAGGAGCACTCGGCTATATGGTAGATTGTCCTCACTATGGAGGAAACAGCCAGACCTGAGGGGACTGACCAGCTTCAGGGGCACGTGAGTAGACTATACTAAGCCATACCACAATGCTCACCCCTCCCCCTACTTCCCTATCTAAAGGAGTCCCGATGTATTTCTATCTATCCTAGGCAGAACCTCCTATCCCCACATCCGAGAAGAAAAAATCAGGGAAAAATAAATGCCCGATATGTGCTGCTAAATTTCCGGAAAATTGGCGGAAGCCACTATGCAAGTCGTGCACATCTAAAATTGTGGGTGATGAACAAACTGCATTATTAACCAGTATGAGGACAATTATTCGTCAAGAGGTTCAGGCATCCATCTCAAGCTTGAATCTTCCCCAGACAAGCCAGTCGGAACCGCAGACATCATGGAAAAGGCCAAGAGAATCCAGTCCCTCTTCCGAAGGAGAGATTTCGGAGGATTCAGACCAGGAGGAAAGAGATGGATCATTGGGCAGAGGGAAGAGATATCTCTTCTCGGTGGCAGATACAGATGAGCTTCTTTATGCAGTTCGTAACACGCCAGAGGAGACCTCGATCCAGGATGAGATGTTTGGCGGATTACATGCCCAGGTCACAAAGGTTTTTCCAGTCAACAACCACATCCGTTCCATAATTCTGGAAGAATGGCAGGAAGCGAAGAAGAGACTAGTAGTGCCCAGAGATTTCAGACTCCGTTTGCCTTATAATCCAGAGGACATTAAAGTGTAGGATGAAGTTCCCAAGATTGATGTTCCGTTGGCAAAAGTGGCGAAGAAGACCTCAATTCCATTCGAGGGCTCCTCTGCTTTAAAGGATCCTATGGATCGCAAAGCAGATGGACTGCTCAGGAGAACTTGGGAGTCCTCCGCAGCAATAATACGGGCCAATATAGCTGCAACATCGGTACCCCGGTCAATGCATCTATGGATAGATGATTTGGAGGAACATCTCCAAGCTAAGACTTCCAGAGATGTTATTCTCAAATCTCTTCCATTACTTAAACTCGCAACAGGCTTTATGGCGGACGCTTCAGCAGAGTCTGTACGCTTCGCTGCCAGAAGCGAGTCCTTATCCAACGCTGCCAGAAGAGCCATCTGGCTAAAGACCTGGTCGGGGGACATCCAATCAAAAAATAAATTGCGCGGAATCCCATTCTCAGGGAATAAAGTATTTGGGCCCATTCTAGATGACATCCTAGAAAAAGCCTCAGATAAAAAGAAGGGGGTTCCCTGAGGAAAATACAAAGAAGTACCATCCCTTTCGTAGACCCTGACCTAGTCAGAAGACAGACTACAGGGGGAAAGGGAAGACTGGGAGGTGGTCTTATCCCAAGGGTGGAAAGGGTAGAGACTCCATCTTCCCAAGTGCAGGAAAGCCGAATAAATGACATCAAGGTGGGTGGTCGGTTACAAAAATTTCTAGGGGGTTGGCAGAAAGTATCCCAAAATCCTTGGATTCTGCAGGTAATTGCTCAGTGGTACAAGATAGAGTTCTCCAGCAGTCCCCCAGAAAGATTTGTTGTAACCCGACCCTGTCCGCCCTCAGACTCCTCTATGTGGACAAACATCCAGGAGTTGATAGAATTAGACGCAATAGTCCCAGTACCCATCTCAGAAAGAGGCAAAGGCCATTACTCCCATTTGTTTTCAATAAAAAAAAACGTCGGGGGACTCCCGAACGATCATAAATTTAAAACCCCTAAACAGGTGGGTCCGGTACAAAAGATTCAGGATGGAATCTATAAAGTCCACAACGCCTCTCATAGACAAGGACATGGTGATGTCCACCTTAGATCTAAGCAATGCATACTACCATGTCCCAATACACACGGCCTAGCAAAAATTTCTGAGATTTGCCCTAATGAACAAGGGAATATTGTATCACTTCCAGTTCAAATGTCTCCCCTTCGGGCTTGCTTCGGCGCCCAGAATATTCACCAAACTGATGTCAGAAGTTGTGGCCTATCTAAGAAGCCAGAATGTGACCATAGTGCCATATCTGGACGACTTTCTGATAATGGCGAGATCAGAGAAACTTCTCAGAATAGACTGCAGCTTCACACTTTCCATCCTACAGGATCTGGGGTGGATTGTGAATTGGAAATAATCTTGCCTGGTCCCAGATTCCAGAATGAAATTTTTGGGGGTCATATTAGACTCCAATGTCAGAACATCTTTTTTACCAGAAGACAGACAGGAGGCCTTAATCAGGTACATACATCAATTCAGGAGAAGTACCCCCTCCATAAGAGAAGCAATGAGGATTCTGGGCTTTATGACGGCATGCATACCCTGTGTGAAATGGAGCCAATTCCACTTGCGGGGATTACAGAGAGAGATTTTGAAATCTTGGAACAGGAAACAGAGTTCCCTAGACAAGAAGATGATTGTGTCTCCATCAGTAAAGAGATCCCTAACCTGGTTGACCACACCGAAAAACCTAAAAGAGGGAGTTCCATGGATCCTAGATCCCTGTGTTACCGTTACCACAGACGCCAGTCAATTCGGATGGGGCGGTCATATAGAAAGGATATACTACCAGGGAGAATGGACTCCCCAGATTGCCGCAAGGTCGTCAAACTTCAGGGAGCTATATGCGATCTGGAAGGTGTTATACCAGGCCCAGTCACAGGTCAGGGGCAGACACGTAAGGATACTGTCTGACAATGTCACAGCAGTGGCATTTCTAAGACACCAAGGAGGTCCGAAACATGCACCACTGCAACACCTAGCAGACCAGATTTTCAGATGGGCGGAGAAATCTGTCGAATCCATCTCGGCAGTCCACCTGGAAGGCGCCAGAAATCAAGTAGCAGACTACTTGAGCAGAAAGTCTGTACATCCCGGAGAATGGGAACTGAACCCATAGATATTCAGCAGTCTGTCCCAAAAATGAGGAACTCCTCAGGTGGACCTTTTGCAACCAGGTCAAATACAAAGACCAGAACATTTTTCTCTCTCAATCCTTTAGACGGAGCCACTGCAGTAAACGCCTTGTCTCAGTATTGCGGAGAAGGTCTCCTGTACGCATTTCCGCCTCTTCCTCTGATACCGAAGACACTCGGGAAGATACGAGATGAGAGAGCAACCGTAATCCTGGTGGTTCCTTTTTGGCCAAAAAGGAGCTGGTTCTCTCTACTATCCAGAATGTCAACAGAGAGACCAATCTTTTTACCGAACAAGCAGGACCTTCTATTACAGGGGCCGGTGTTCCACAAAGACCCAGACTCTCTTCACCTGTCTGCTTGGATCCTGAACGGCGAACCCTAAGATCCAGAGGCCTGTCAGAAAAAGTCATTACTACACTCCAGGCAAGCAGAAAGCTGGTGACTTCAGCAATTTATAACAAAATCTGGAAGCGGTATTTTTCCTTTCTGGGAGAAGTCTCTGTGGATACTTCAAAACCTGACATTCCCAGAATTCTCAACTTCCTACAACTTGGTTTTGAGAAGGGCCTCCGGCCTAGTACTTTAAAAGTACAGATTGCAGCGCTTAGTGTCTTTTTTGATACGTCACTAGCCTCCCATCCTTGGATAGCAAGATTTTCCAGGGCCACTCAGAGAATGAGACCACTTGTGAGAAAATCAACTCCTCCTTGGGTACCTAAACCTGGTCCTGAATACCCTGTGTAAAACCCCGTACTTGTTGTCAGAAGATATGGGCATAGCCAATCTCTCCTTTAAAACTGCCTTTCTGATTGCCATCACGTCAGCTAAAAGATTGGGGGAGATGCAGGCTCTTTCCACTCTGGACCCATATCTTCAGATCTTTGACGATAGGATAGTCTTAAGACTTAACCCAGCCTTCCTTCCCAAAGTAGTGTCCTCAACAAATATAAATCGGGAGATAATCCTTCCCTCATTCTGCCAACACCCTAGAAACGCAAAGGAAGGGGTCTACCATAACCTTGACGTTAGGGACTGTTCTAAAATACCTGTGGGCGACAGAAGATTGGAGACGAGACACTAACTTGTTCATACAATACGGGGATCCAAATAGCGGTTGCAAGGCCGCAAAATCAACCATTGCTAGGTGGATCAAAACCATGATAAACCTAGCGTATACAGACCAAGGGAAAGATCCCCCGGATATTCTTAGAGCCCATTCAACCCAAGCTATCTCTACATCATGGGCGGAGAAGGGGGGAGCCTCAGCTGAGCAAATTTGTAGGGCGGGACTAGTCTTTCTACCTTTGCTAGACACTATAAATTAGATGTCTCATCAGATCAGTTAGCTTTTGGTAGAAAAGTATTACATGCAGTAGTCCCACCCTAGTTTAACATCCTTTGGTATTTCTCCAATCGTGCTGTCAGGAGGTGAACTGGAAAACGGTAATTAGTCTTACCGGTAATTGTATTTCCAGGAATCCATCCTGACAGCACTACTAGTTCCCTCCCACTGCAAGTTTATACTATTGACTAATGTGATGTAACATTGGTATATACTGTTAATAAACTCTCTCTCTGCATCCATCCAGATGTGGTACTTAGAAAATCACTGGTGGGTGGAGTGGGGAGGGTCCTGTTAACCGCTTGTTGTTCCTGTCCCACTGAGGGTAAGGAGGACGTCCTCCAATGGTGCTGTCAGGATGGATTCCTGGAAATACAATAAGGCTACGTTCACACGATCCGTTTTTTGCTGCGGATCCGTAGCGGAATTGCAGCTACGGATCCGCAGCCGTTTTCCATGCAGGGTACAGTACAATGTTACCCTATGGAAAACAAAACCCGCTGTGCCGACGATCCTTTTTTTCGCTGGAAAATCCGCGCGGATTTGCCAACGGAAAAAAGAAGTACCATGTCAATTCTTTCAGCGGATTCCGCTGCGGGTTTCCAACAGCACCAATAGGAAACTGCAGTTGGAAACCCGCAGTGGAATCCGCAGAAGAAAAAGGACACAAATCCGCCGAGAGAAGCACCGCCGTTTTCCACTGCGGATTTCCCCGAAAAAGGACCGGAAAAATCCGCAGTGAAAAACGGATCGTGTGAACGTAGCCTTACCGGTAAGACTAATTACCGTTTTTGACAGGATGATCAATGAGTGGAACAGGCTGCCATGAAAGGTGGTGAGTTCTCCTTCAATGGAATTCGTCAAACAGAGGCTGGACAGACATCTTTCTGAGATGACTTAGTGAATCCTGCTTTGAGCAGGGGGTTGGACCAGATGACCCAGGAGATCCCTTCCAACTCTACCATTCTATGATTCTATAAATGGAGCAATGGTAACTCATGCACCGTTCCACTCCCATGTTTATGGGACTGCTGGAGATAGTGGAGCTCTGATTAGTTCATAAAATGTTCTTATAGCAGTTACTTGACAGATGTTTCTTTCGGCTAGCACTGATCTAGTCATAAAGCAGGTTCACTGACACACTGACCTGGTTGCTCAGCAGACCCCACAGTGCTTGGCATATGAGAAACTCCACATCAGTCAACATTCTTTATACAATTTCTATTGTGTGAATATTTACATCTTGAATTCTGAGTTTCTGGTGCGTAGTGACGTGTAATATCTCTTTTGTTCTCTTTCCAGCATCACTCTTGGAGGCTTTGGGGCTGACCGGTTTTACTTGGGCCAGTGGAGAGAAGGACTTGGAAAGCTCTTCAGTTTTGGAGGACTTGGAATTTGGACACTGATTGATGTGTTTTTAATCTGTGTAGGATATGTTGGACCAGCCGATGGGTCGCTTTATATCTAATGGAGCCCTGCCATCAGGAGAGCAAGCCTTGGCTTTTCAGAACATTTGAGCTTCTGCTTGTTCTGTTTGTATATTTTTCTGTAATGTACAGTATCTGTACTAAATCTGCCTTTTCCTAAGGTTGGCTTTCTCAAGCAATTTTATCCATCACTGTAATCTTTATTGTATAGTTTTGTTTTCTTTTTCTATGAAAAATGTGTTTGTTTTTTTTGGCTGGTGTACATCTGCTATACTGTAATATACAGTACAGTACATGACTGAAAGTGTTGGCACCCTTGAAATTGTTCCAGAAAATAAAGTATTTCTCCCAGAAAATTATTGCAGTGACATAGATAAATTGATGACCGGTTGCAACACATGATAGTATGGGTGGTAGATAATAAGCCCCAATCAAGTTCCAAAGAAATTCGAGCTGTCCTGCAGCCTCAGGGTATATCATTGTTAGCGCGAACTACCGTATTTTTCGGACTACAAGACGCACTTTTTCCCCCCAAAAAAAGGGGGGAAAATGGGGGGTGCGTCTAATAGTCGCAATACAGGCTTACCGTGGCGGCAGAGGTGTGGCAGCAGAGGTGCGGTGGCAGAGGTGCGGCGGCAGACGTGCGGGGATGAGGAGGCGCAGTGAGCGGGGTCCCTTTCCCGGGTGAGGTGATGCAGCAGCCCGGTAAGCAGCAGAGCCGGGTGAATCCTGTTATTAGCGGTGGTGGTGGCCATCTTCCGGAGGCCGCGCGTGCGCAGATGGAGCGCTCTGCTTCCCGGGGCTTCAGGAAAATGGCCGCGGGATGCCGCGTGTGCGCAGATGGGGATCGCGGCGGCCATTTTCCTGAAGTTCTTGGCTTCAGGAAAATAGCCGCCGCGATCTTCATCTGCGCACCCGCGGCCATTTTCCTGAAGCCCCGGGAAGCAGAGCGCTTCATCTGCGCACGCGCGGCCTCGGGTAGATGGCCGCCACCACCGCTAACAACAGGATTCACCCGGCTCTGCTGCTTACCGGGCTGCTGCATCACCTCACCGGGGAAAGGGACCCCTCTGACGCCAAACCTCTCACTGCACCTCCTCATCCCAGCACCTCCTCATCCCAGCACCTCCTCATCCCAGCACCTCCTCATCCCAGCACCTCCTCATCCCAGCACCTCTGCCGTTAACCACTGCTGCAACCCTCCCATGGACACCAGGCCGTGGCGTCGCCCACCTAAGCAGGAAGGGACCCTGCTCAGGTGCACGCCATACCGCATCACCCCACCTCTGCCGACACCATGCCTCCTGTGACCCTGCTCTGCCACCGCCAGCCCTCAGGTAAGATACTGTAAATTCGGACAATAAGACGGACCCCCATCTTATAAAAAATCTTTTTTTCTGCAATTTTCACCCCAAATTTGGGGTGCGCCTTATGGTCCGGTGCATCTTATAGTCCGAAAACTACGGTATGCGTCGACATTTGAATGAAATGAGACTCTATGGCAGGAGACCCAGGAGGACCTCGCTGCTCACAGTAATAAAAAAGGTAGTTTGCAGTTTGCCAAAATGTACACAAGTAAGCTAAAATCTTTCTGGGAAAGTGTCTTGTGGACAGATCAGAGAAACATAAAGCTTTTTGGTAAAGCACATCATTCTACTGTTTACCGAAAACAGAATGAGGCCTACAAAGAAAAGAACACAGTATCAAAGTCAAATATGGTGGAGGTTCAAATATGTTTTGTGGTTGTTTTTCTGCCTCTGGCACTGGGTACCTTGACTGTGTGAAAGGCATCATGACATCTAAAGTTAACAAATGATTTTGGGTCACAATGTAGTGCCCAGTGTCCTAGGTCATGGTTCTTCTAGCAGGACAATGACCTCAACCATACTTAAGAAGCACCCAGAAATAGATGGAAAAAAAAGCTTGTTGATGGTTATATGAAGTGATTGATTGCAGTTAATTATTACAAAGAGGGTTGAGGGTGCCACCAACTTTATCCTGCCCATTTTGGGGGTTTTGTATGAAGTTATGTCCAATTTGCCTTTTTTTCTCATTTCATTCTCATGTAATTGCAATAATTTTCTGGGAGAAATACTTCATTTTCTGGAACAATTTCAAGGGTGCAAACACTTTAGGCCCTGACTGTACATAACAACATAGCATTCACTCTGAGAAAACAGCTGCATGTATAACTTGGGATGTTTTCTGTATATATAGCATTTTTTTATTTTTTTTTATACATTGTTTTGGGCTCTTCACTCGTGCAAAAAGTCTAATGCCTGTTACCACCAGTAGGAGGTGATCTGTATTTCTCTTGTTCAGGTAAAGGTGACAGGCATACTAACTCCTTGATGGTTTTAGTGTGCATGGGAAAACAATGTGAGGCTCCATGCACACTGCGTTTGAGCCCTAATTCTAGTGTATGAGCACAGTGTTAAACGTTTTAAAGGGTTTGTCTCGTTTTTAATTAAGAAGGTTTCCTGCCTTCCGATTTGCTTCTGATTTTTCTGATGGTTTGACTTGCCCTAGCGATGCCCTCTAATGTGCTGAAGCTGGGTGCTTTGGGAGCCTCTTGCAACTTTTAAAGCAGAAAGCCTGGGCTTCTTGCCTAGGTTAACCACTAACGTGAAGTTGCTAGTAATGAGCAGGAAACATTACAATATTTGGTAAATCCCTCTGTTTTTGAGAATAGAGAGTATTTTTAACTACTTCTGGATCCCCAAAGACAATAAACATTCAACGTCCAGGTTGTTCATGCTGTACTCAGAATTGACGTTCTAAAACATCATTGTATAGGAGAAAAGCAACATGCGATTGTGCAGCAGTGTGAGCGAGGAGCCAGCTCTCAGACACAGCCGGGCTCCCCATAGATAAGGCAGGGAACATCTTTGCCTTCCTGATCACTGTGTACACAATGCTGAACAAGCGCTGTATACAGAGTAGGGGCACGGTCAGAAAGCAGTATAAATCCGACCGATAACGGAACGCAGTTCATGGACTGGCCTTCATGTATTTTCTATGCACCTATAGTGCTCAGGTCGGGAGAGTCGCTGACCAGTCCTAGTATTGTGTTCACATCTCGGTCTGATTTATACGAACGTCTGACTGCAACTTAATAGGAGGTGCTAACGTCGCATTCTCATTCTGACATAGCAGTCATGAAATTGCTGGATCCTAGGAGATCCAGACAGCTTTGTTGTTCAGCTGAGAGGCTGATTTTCTCCTGTAACTGGGGATAGATTATTAGCCCCAGTTACAGAAGAAATAAGGATATTGCACCAAAATGTGTCATGGGAATTAAACAAGAACCAAGATACTGATTTCTTATATACAGTACAGACCAACAGTTTGGACTCCCCTTCTGATTTAAAGATTTTTCTGCATTTTCATGACTATGAAAATTGTACATTCACACTGAAGGCATCAAAACTATGAATTAACACAAGTGGAATTATATACTTAATTTCAGTTGTTTCACACATTTTTGTTATGTCTTATATTGTAGATTCTTCAAAGTAGCCACCTTTTGCTTTGATGACTGCTTTGCACACTCTTGGCATTCTCTTGATGAGCTTTAAGAGGTAGTCACCGGAAATGGTTTTCACTTCACAGGTGTGCCCTGTCAGGTTTAATAAGTGGGATTTCTTGCCTTATAAATGGGGTTGGGACCATCAGTTGTGTTGAGCAGAAGTCTGGTGGATACACAGCTGATAGTCCTACTGAATAGACTGTTAGCTGCTTTTTTCTTGCCATAATACAAATTCTAAGTAAAGAAAAACGAGTGGCTATCATTACTTTAAGAAATGAAGGTCAGTCAGTCCGAAAAATTAGGAAAACTTTGAAAGTGTCCCCAAGTGCAGTAGCAAAAACAATCAAGCGCAACAAAGAAACTGGCTCACATGAGGACCGCCCCAGGAAAGGAAGACCTAGAGTCACCTCTGCTTCTGAGCATAAGTTTATCCGAGTCACCAGCCTCAGAAATCGCAAGTTAACAGCAGCTCAGATTAGAGACCAGGATAATGCCACACAGAGTTCTAGCAGCAGACACATCTCTACAACAACTGTTAAGAGGAGACTTTGTGCAGCAGGCCTTCATGGTAAAAGAGCTGCTAGGAAACCACTGCTAAGGACAGGCAACAAGCAGAAGAGACTTGTTTGGGCTAAAGAACACAAGGAATGGACATTAGACCAGTGGAAATCTGTGCTTTGGTCTGATGAGTCCAAATTTGAGATCTTTGGTTCCAACCACCGTGTCTTTGTGCGACGCAGAAAAAGCGAATGGATGCACTCTGCATGCCTGGTTCTCACTGTGAAGCATGGAGGAGGAGGTGTGATGGTGTGGGGGTGCTTTCCTGGTGACACTGTTGGGGATTCATTCAAAATTGAAGGCATACTGAACCAGCATGGCTACCACAGCATCTTGCAGTGGCATGCTATTCCATCCGGTTTGCGTTTAGTTGGACCATCATTTATTTTTCAACAGGACAATGACCCCAAACACACCTCCAGGCTGTGTAAGGGCTATTTGACCAAGAGGGAGAGTGATGGGGTGCTACGCTAGATGACCTGGCCTCCACAGTCACCAGACCTGAACCCAATTGAGTTCAAAATAATCACTGCACTCGTGTATTTGTAAGTTGCATTTATCAAAAGTTTATTTGATTTCGATCAATAAAAAGAGGTACTTGGCGAATTGACGTTTCGGCCAGCTCCGTGGCCTTGATCACAATATCGCTGTAACGAGCAAAGGACAAAAACTATTACTAACAGACAGATATATATACATATTTACATAGAAAAATACATGTCAAGAGAATTTAACTGCCATGATCAGACATACTTCATCAGGATAAAGAATATATACTGCATTCAACATGGTAAAGCTCAAACAGAGTTACATAATGGAGAGTGGTTCAAAGGAGAGAGTTATACAGGTTTCTGAGATAAATGTGGAAAGAGAACATACCCTGTTGGAAATCTGTTGCTTATAAAGAAAGGACACTGTAAGACTGGTGAGTCAGGTAAAGGGATGCAGTTGTGTAACCTGGAAGGAATAATCTAGAGTAAGATTGCGGTTTGAGACCATGTGTACACACCACTAGAGATCTTGACCATACCCCTAGGACTATGAACCAGCGGTCCACCCACAAAATAGGGTGTAGACATACTACAGAGAAAAGCCAGAGAATAACGCATAGAGAGCCAGCGATAGTCCCCTTAATACACATGTGTCTGGATATATCTATACATATATCTCTATACCATAGGAGTGAACTACATGCCATAAACATACTAACCAAACTGGTATGATAGAGAACGCTTGCCAGTGCACTAAAACCGTGATTCCGGCTGGAAGGAAACCTGTGGCTGTAATCAATGTTTAGATATACATGAGGATCAGTGAAAGAGCATATGAACTAGCCCGACTATAGGTATATATCGAGTCAATGGGGGTACCTGTCCTGCATGTACGAACAGAGGTGCAAATCAGGCAGTAGCCTTCCTGCGTTTTCTGGAATGACCCGGAAGGAGCAAGGAAAAATAGTGGTGCTGTGGGCAAGAATGTAGCATATATGGCTGAGACTCCAAGGGAAGTATATAGAAGGTAGATACTAGTAAGAGCACTTATTAAAGTACTGGGGGTACCTGTGTCACATATGTATTCAAGGGCACAGACGTATACAGGGGCACAGTTGCAGTCGTGAACTCCCCATCTAATGTGGTATGTAGCAGGTGGAGCTAAGGATAGCGTCCCTGTTAGTAAAGGGAAAATGCAGGCTTAAATGATAGGGTGGTGGCACACTTATCTGGATGCTGTGCTGGACTCTCACGTCTAGGTCTCCTTGTTCATGTGCAGGGGGCAAGCGTTGGTGGCGAAGTGGACACAATACTGTGTCACGGCGGTGAATAGGCTTAGGGTTAATGCTGAATCCCGGCGTTTATGTAATCCCCGGCCAGCCATGTGACCGGATGTGCGGGGAGACGCCGGCGCATGCGCAGGTGTGTTTATCCCCGATGCTAGTATGGCGGAATAGCGGCGCCTGCGCACTGGATGCTGAGATGAGCGCTTGCGTAATGCCCCCAGTGGTCAGCGCTTGCGTACTAGAATATAAGCGCCTGTGTTTAGTGTTCAGCGGTCGGCACTGGTCTAATATACCTGACTCAGCTATGTCTACCAGTACAGGGTGGTGTAACAGAATATATCCGCTGTGTATAAACAAAATAGGTTGGCACCGTGCCTGAAAGAGGGAGAGGAAAAGGGGCCTGAGTATCCACAGGTAGTATGTATGGGTACAATACTGCAGGTGCTGGCCCCAATTGTTATATGTCTTGAATTTGGAAATAAAACCAAACATTAAATACACAGTTAATACAACCAATAAATATATTCAATGGTAGGAGTCCAAACTAAATAAAGCAAAGGAAACTAAAATGGAAAAAGAAGGAAGAAGAAAAAGGGGGGGGGGAAGAAAATGGAAAAAAATGAAAAAAAGGGAGAAAATGAAAAAATGAATGAAAATAAAAAAATGAAAAAAAAAGAAAAAAATATATGTAAAAATGATGAAAAATAATGAATGAAAAAAATGAATGCAAAAAAGAGATGAAATAAATGAACGAAATGGAGAAAATACAAAATGAAAAAAATGAAATGGAAAAAACTGAAAAGAAAAAAACTAAAGACTAAAAAAAGAGGTTGGGGGAATTCTTATGCCACATGGAAATAGTACACTGCAAAAAAACTGAGAAAAATAATAAAAACTGAAAAAACTGCAAAAATGAAACTTATATAGAAACTGGTGGGGTATGCGTCTTACCAGCTCGAACGTGTGTATAACAGAGGTTGTCTGTGCAAGAAGTCAATGGATCTATATAGGAGATAAAATTAGGTTAGCCAGTCTATCTCGCGGTTCAAACCACGTGGATGTAAGGTGTCGAGCGTGTATATCCAGAAAGTCTCACGCTGTTTTAATAACTTCACATGATTGCCTCCTCGCCTGGGACGAGAGACCTTTTCTATGACTTGGAACCTTAGTTGTGCTACATTGTGGTTGGCTTCTTTGAAATGGAGGGGGAGAGGGAGCCATAGCTTGCCACATCGAATTGTGGATTTATGGTTAGATATCCGGTCCCTTATTGCCTGGGTGGTCTCCCCTACATATAATAGCCCGCAGGGGCATTTTATAATGTAGACAACGAAATTCATTTCACAAGTGTAGTAGTCCTTAATTTTGTATGACTTACCAGTCCGTGGGTGTACTGAATATATTTATTGGTTGTATTAACTGTGTATTTAATGTTTGGTTTTATTTCCAAATTCAAGACATATAACAATTAGGGCCAGCACCTGCAGTATTGTACCCATACATACTACCTGTGGATACTCAGGCCCCTTTTCCTCTCCCTCTTTCAGGCACGGTGCCAACCTATTTTGTTTATACACAGCGGATATATTCTGTTACACCACCCTGTACTGGTAGACATAGCTGAGTCAGGTATATTAGACCAGTGCCGACCGCTGAACACTAAACACAGGCGCTTATATTCTATTACGCAAGCGCTCATCTCAGCATCCAGTGCGCAGGCGCCGCTATTCCAGCATACTAGCATCGGGGATAAACACACCTGCACATGCGCCGGCGTCTCCCCGCACATCCGGTCACATGGCTGGCCGGGGATTACATAAACGCCGGGATTCAGCATTAACCCTAAGCCTATTCACCGCCGTGACACAGGATTGGACACCACTTCGCCACCAACGCTTGCCCCCTGCACATGAACAAGGAGACCTAGACGTGAGAGTCCAGCACAGCATCCAGATAAGTGTGCCACCACCCTATCATTTAAGCCTGCATTTTCCCTTTACTAACAGGGACGCTATCCTTAGCTCCACCTGCTACATACCACATTAGATGGGGAGTTCACGACTGCAACTGTGCCCCTGTATACGTCTGTGCCCTTGAATACATATGTGACACAGGTACCCCCAGTACTTTAATAAGTGCTCTTACTAGTATCTACCTTCTATATACTTCCCTTGGAGTCTCAGCCATATATGCTACATTCTTGCCCACAGCACCACTATTTTTCCTTGCTCCTTCCGGGTCATTCCAGAAAACGCAGGAAGGCTACTGCCTGATTTGCACCTCTGTTCGTACATGCAGGACAGGTACCCCCATTGACTCGATATATACCTATAGTCGGGCTAGTTCATATGCTCTTTCACTGATCCTCATGTATATCTAAACATTGATTACAGCCACAGGTTTCCTTCCAGCCGGAATCACGGTTTTAGTGCACTGGCAAGCGTTCTCTATCATACCAGTTTGGTTAGTATGTTTATGGCATGTAGTTCACTCCTATGGTATAGAGATATATGTATAGATATATCCAGACACGTGTATTAAGGGGACTATCGCTGGCTTTTCTCTGTAGTATGTCTACACCCTATTTTGTGGGTGGACCGCTGGTTCATAGTCCTAGGGGTATGGTCAAGATCTCTAGTGGTGTGTACACATGGTCTCAAACCGCAATCTTACTCTAGATTATTCCTTCCAGGTTATACAACTGCATCCCTTTACCTGACTCACCAGTCTTACAGTGTCCTTTCTTTATAAGCAACAGATTTCCAACAGGGTATGTTCTCTTTCCACATTTATCTCAGAAACCTGTATAACTCTCTCCTTTGAACCACTCTCCATTATGTAACTCTGTTTGAGCTTTACCATGTTGAATGCAGTATATATTCTTTATCCTGATGAAGTATGTCTGATCATGGCAGTTAAATTCTCTTGACATGTATTTTTCTATGTAAATATGTATACAGTTAGGTCCATATATATTTGGACAGAGACAACATTTTTCTAATTTTGGTTATAGACATTACCACAATGAATTTTAAACAAAACAATTCAGATGCAGTTGAAGTTCAGACTTTCAGCTTTCATTTGAGGGTATCCACATCAAAATTGGATGAAGAGTTTAGGAGTTTCAGCTCCTTAACATGTGCGACCCTGTTTTTAAAGGGACCAAAAGTAATTGGACAATTGACTCCAAGGCTATTTCATGGACAGGTGTGGGCACTCCCTTTGTTATGTAATTATCAATTAAGCAGATAAAAGGCCTGGAGTTGATTTGAGGTGTGGTGCTTGCATTTGGAAGGTTTTGCTGTGAAGTAAACATGCGGTCAAAGGAGCTCTCCATGCAGGTGAAACAAGCCATCCTTAAGCTGCGAAAACAGAAAAAACCCTTCCGAGAAATTGCTACAGTAATAGGAGTGGCAAAATCTACAGTTTGGTACATCCTGAGAAAGAAAGAAAGCACTGGTGAACTCATCAATGCAAACAGACCTGGGCGCCCATGGAAGACAACAGTGGTGGATGATCGCAGAATAATCTCCATGGTGAAGAGAAACCCCTTCACAACAGCCAACCAAGTGAACAACACTATCAAGGAGGTAGGAGTATCAATATCCAAATCTACCATAAAGAGAAGACTGCATGAAAGTAAATACAGAGGGTTCACTGCACGGTGCAAGCCACTCCTAAGCATCAAGAATGATGCAGAAATGAATGAAGAAGAAAGGCTAGACTGGACTTTGCTAAAAAACATCTAAAAAAGCCTGCACAGTTCTGGAAGAACATTCTTTGGACCGATGAAATCAAGATCAAACTCTAACAGAATGATGGAAAGAGAAAAGTATGGCGAAGGTGTGGTACAGCTCATGATCCAAAGCATACCACATCATCTGTAAAACATGGCGGAGGCAGTGTGATGGTTTGGGCGTGCATGGCTGCCAGTGGCACTGGGTCACTAGTGTTTATTGATGATGTGACACAGGACAGAAGCGGCTGAATGAATTCTGAGGTATTCAGAGACATACTGTGTGCTCAGATCCAGCCAAATGCAGCCAAACTGATTGGTCGTCATTTCATACTACACATGGACAATGACCCAAAACATAAAGCCAAAGCAACCCAGGAGTTTATTAAAGCAAAGAAGTGGAATATTCTTGAATGGCCAAGTCAGCCACCCGATCTCAACCCAATTGAGCATGCATTTCACTTGTTAAAGACTAAACTTCAGACAGAAAGGCCCACAAACAAACAGCAACTGAAAACCACCGCAGTGAAGGCCTGGCAGAGCATCAAAAAGGAGGAAACACAGCGTCTGGTGATATCCATGAGTTCAAGGCTTCAGGCAGTCATTGCCAACAAAGGGATTTCAACCAAGTACTAAAAATGAACATTTTATTTAAAATTATTGAATCTGTCCAATTACTTTTGGTCCCTTTAAAAACAGGGTGGCACATGTTAAGGAGCTGAAACTCCTAAACCCTTCATCCAATTTTGATGTGGATACCCTCAAATGAAAGCTGAAGTCTGAACTTCAACTGCATCTGAATTGTTTTGTTTAAAATTCATTGTGGTAATGTCTATAACCAAAATTAGAAAAATGTTGTCTCTGTCCAAATATATATGGACCTAACTGTATATGTATATATATCTGTCTGTTAGTAATAGTTTTTGTCCTTTGCTCGTTACAGCGATATTGTGATCAAGGCCACGGAGCTGGCCGAAACGTCAATTCGCCAAGTACCTCTTTTTATTGATCGAAATCAAATAAACTTTTGATAAATGCAACTTACAAATACACGAGTGCAGTGATTATTTTGAACTCTATGACTTGTGGGATCTAGTATCCAGTTCACTGGCACCGTAAACAATACTGATTGAGTGCTAGCTTTCAATTCTCTCCATACTGAACCCAATGGAGATGGTTTGGGGTGAGCTGGACCGCATAGTGAAGGCAAAAGGGCCAACAAGTGCTAAGCATCTCTGGGAACTCCTTCAAGATTGTTGGAAGATCATTCCCGGAGACTACCTCTTGAAGCTCATCAAGAGAATGCCAAGAGTGTGCAAAGCAGTCATCAAAGCAAAAGGTGGCTACTTTGAAGAACCTAGAATATAAGACATATTTTCAGTTATTTCACACTTTTTTGTTAAGTATTTAATTCCACATATGTTAATTCATAGTTTTGATGCCTTCAGTGTGAATTTACAATTTTCATAGGCATGATAATACAGAAAAATCTTGAAATGAGAATGTGTGTCCAAACTTTTGGTCTGTACTGTGTATATATATATATATATATATATATATATATATATATATATATATATATAGTGAAAATTAATAGCCCACTGCACACCTCATTCTACTTAGTGTGCTTCTGATTAGGTGATCACCTAAACCAAATCTTATTTCACAAAGGAAATTATAAAAAACACTGCTGTGCTGTTCACAATCCTCTTGAAATAGGACAGGCTGGATGGCAAAACAAGTGCTAGTAATATCCCAAAAGTAATAGGAATGAAAAAATAACTTTTAACCATGCCAAAGGAGTTCAAAAGAAAAGTCTTGAGTGAGGAAAATAAAGGCTCAATTCTGCCTTTACTAGCAGAGGGACACATAAAACAAAGAACTACTTAAATTTTTGTACCAGGAGTGGCATAATGTCACCCAAAACCAGTGTGAAAGACTGGTGGAAAGCTTGCCAAGACACATGAAGGCTGTGATTAAAAATCATGATAATTCCACAAAATATTGATTTCCGAACTCTTCTTGAGTTAAAACATTAGTATTGTTGTTTCTAAATGAATATGAACTTGTGTTTTTTGCATTATTTGAGGTCTGCAAGCAATGCATTTTTTTGTTATTTTGACCATTTCTCATTTTCAGAAAATAAATACAAAATGTATTCCTTGGAACTTCAGAGACATGTTGTCAGTAGTTTATAGCATAAAAGAACAATTTACATTTTACTCAAAAATATACCTATAAAGAGAAAAATCAGACAAACTGAAAATTTTGCAGTGGTCTCTTAATTTTTGCCAGAGCTGTATAGCTCTGGCAAAAATTAAGAGACAACCCCATCAAAACCCTGTCATGGGCAGTACACTCTCCAGAACTGAACCCCATTGAAAACCTCTGGAATGTAATGAAGAGGATGATGGATAGTCAAAAGCCATCAAAGTAGAACTGCTTACATTTTTGTGCCAGAAGCAGTTTGAAAGACTGGTGGAAAGCATGCGAAGACGCATGAAAGCTGTGATAAAAAAATCATGGTTATTCCACAAAATATTGATTTCTGAACTCTTCCTGAGTTAAAACATTAGTATTGTTGTTTCTAAATGATTACGATCTTGTTTTCTTTGCATTATTTCAGGTCTGAAAGCACTGTTTTTTTAATTTTGACCATTTTTCTTTGTCAGAAAAAAAATACTAAATTTATTGCTTGGAACTTCGGAGACATGTTGTCAGAAGTTTATAGAATTAAAGAACAATTTACATTTTACTCAAAAACTAGCTGAAGAGCCCAGCGTTGCCCGGGCATAGTAACAAACTGTGGTTAGTTATAACAAATTATAATGATTATATTGCACATAAAAACATTTCACATCATATATTCAACACTACAGATTTGCAACACAAATTAACTAAATGATTATCCAAATACTGATAGTATTTTATTTTCTACTCATTCAAGAGCCTTTTGGTAAACATTTTTGTTTTTTCCTTCCGATGCAAAGATGAACAGATTTCCCACATCATCTCGTCAGTCAGAGCCACCGGACTACTACCCCTAATATCCCACATCATCCCGTCAGAGCCACCGGACTACTACTCCTAATATCCCACATCATCCCATCATCCAGAGCCACCGGACTACTACCCCTAATATCCCACATCATCTCGTCAGTCAGAGCCACCGGACTACTACCCCTAATATCCCACATCATCCCGTCAGAGCCACCGGACTACTACTCCTAATATCCCACATCATCCCATCATCCAGAGCCACCGGACTACTACCCCTAATATCCCACATCATCTCGTCAGTCAGAGCCACCGGACTACTACCCCTAATATCCCACATCATCCCGTCAGAGCCACCGGACTACTACTCCTAATATCCCACATCATCCCATCATCCAGAGCCACCGGACTACTACCCCTAATATCCCACATCATCCCATCATCCAGAGCCACCGGACTACTACCCCTAATATCCCACATCATCCCGTCAGAGCCACCGGACTACTACTCCTAATATCCCACATCATCCCATCATCCAGAGCCACCGGACTACTACCCCTAATATCCCACATCATCCTGTTAGCGAGAGCCACCGGACTACTACCCGTAATATCCCACATCATCCCATCATCCAGAGCCACCGGACTACTACCCCTAATATCCCACATCATCCCATCATCCAGAGCCACCGGACTACTACCCCTAATATCCCACATCATCCCATCAGCCAGAGCCACCGGACTACTACCCTTAATATACCACATCATCCCGTCAAAGCCACCGGATTACTACCCCTAATATCCCACATCATCCCGTCATCCAGAGCCACCGGACTACTACCCCTAATATACAACATCATCCCGTCAGAGCCAACATTGTCAGGTTGATGCTGTTACACTGATTAAAATGATACCTGAGTTGGAGAAATCCATCTTGTGTTTCTTTTTTTTTTATCTGTGTTTGAAGTTTTAAGTTAATGAGGATGCTTCATGCTAAAGAGAAGTTCCTGATTCTGGGCTCCCCCTGCAGCTTGTGTCAGAGGGTGGTCTGTGTCGGCACGGTAATAAATTGTGTTATTTCCAGCTTTACAGAAGGACGATAACACCATAGAAATAATAAGAATAATAGGACTCAGTTACCACAACTGTCTGCAAGGAAAACTGTTGCTCAAAGCAACCAATCACAGCTCAGCTTTTATAAACAGCTCTGGTGTAATGAAAGATGGTTAGTGATTAGTTGGGGCTATGTGGAGTGGGTGTGGCTGATACACACACATACACTCATTTTATAGATAGATGGATAGATAGATTAGACCTATAAAGAGAAAAATCAGACAAACTGAACATTTTGCAGTGGTCTCTTAATCCCATATGACACACTATCCGGTCGAGGTGACCTGGGACTTAATTCCCAGTGATGGGATAGTACGTCATATGCAATCGGCCGCGCTCACGGGGGGAGCGCGGCCGGGTGTCAGCTGAATATCGCAGCTGACATCCGGCACTATGTGCCAGGAGCGGTTACGGACCTCCACCACTGGCCTCCAAAAAGATATATGCAGACCCCGGTACAGTCCTCTCAAGAGAAACAAGACAGTCTGGAGGGGGAAGTAACATCACTCCTAGACAAGCACGTCTTGGAAGAAGTTCCTATAGAGTAAAGGAGGGAAGGATTTTATTCCCCTCTTTTTCTCATAAAAAAAACAGACAATTCTTGGAGGACAATAATAAATGTAAAAGGCCTCAACAAATTTCTTATAATACCATCGTTCAAGATGGAAACCATAAAATCAGCGGTGAAACTTCTATATCCCCAGTGTTATCCCCAGTGTTACATGTCCGTCCTCGACCTCAAGGACGCTTATTATCACATCCCAATCAGACAACAAGATCGTCAGTTTCTCAGAGTGGCAGTTCAGATGGGGTCCCAGTTGCTTCACTTTCAGTAAAGGGCTGTCATGGTTCCCAATGGCAAGGGAACGTAAGAAACATATAAATAACGAACGAGCTCTCGGGTGATGGAAACTCGAGTTGACCGTGAGCTAAATCTACCACACAACTAATAGTAGCCAGGGAGCATACCTACGGCTTCCTATATGCCACGCGCCAGCCGGAGGACTAACTACGCCTAGTAGAGGAAGAAACAGACCTGGCTTACCTCTAGGGAAATACCCCAAAAGATGATAGCAGCCCCCCACATGTAATAACGGTGAATTAAGAGGAAAAGACATACACAGTATGAAAGTAGATTTAGCAAAGAGAGGTCCACTTACTAGATAGCAGAAGGATACAAAAGAGGACTTCACGGTCAACTGAAAACCCTTTCAAAAACCATCCTGAAATTACTTTAAGACTCCTGTGTCAACTCATGACACAGGAGTGGCAATTTCAGCCCGCAAGAGCTTCCAGCTACAGAGAAATACAAAAACTGCAAACTGGACAAAAGGTACAAAACAAAAGGACAAAGTCCACTTAGCTGATCAGCAGACTAGTAGCAGGAACATGCAACCGAAGGCTCTGGTTACAATGATGACCGGCAAGGAAATGACTGGAGAGCAAGGCTAAATAGGAAACTCCCAAACGCTGATGGAAGCAGGTGAACAGAAGCAGCAAAGTGCAAACAAGTCACCAGTACCACCAGCAACCACCAGGGGAGCCCAAAAAGCGGATACACAACAGTACCCTCCCCTTAAGGAGGGGGCACCGAACCCTCACAAGAACCGCCAGGGCGATCTGGATGAGCCCTATGAAAGGCACGAACCAAATCCGAGGCATGAACATCAGAGGCAGTTACCCAAGAATTATCTTCCTGACCATAGCCCTTCCATTTAACCAGATATTGAAGTCTCCGTCTGGAAATACGGGAGTCCAAGATCTTTTCTACCACGTACTCCAATTCACCCTCCACCAGCACAGGAGCAGGAGGTTCAGTAGAAGGAACCACCGGTACCTCATATCTCCGCAACAACGACCGATGGAACACATTATGGATAGCGAAAGATGCCGGGAGGTCCAAACGAAAGGAAACAGGGTTAAGAATCTCCAAAATCCTATAAGGACCGATGAACCGAGGCTTAAATTTAGGAGAAGAAACCCTCATAGGGACAAAACGGGAAGACAACCACACCAAGTCCCCAACACGAAGGTGGGGGCCAACACGACGACGGCGGTTAGCAAACTGCTGAGTCCTCTCCTGGGACAATTCCAAATTATCCACCACTTGTCCCCAAATCTGATGCAACCGATCCACTACCGCATCCACTCCAGGACAATCCGAAGATTCAACCTGACCAGATGAAAAACGCGGATGAAACCCTGAATTGCAAAAGAAAGGAGAAACCAAAGTGGCAGAACTAGCCCGATTATTAAGAGCAAACTCCGCCAACGGCAGAAAGGCAACCCAATCATCCTGATCCGCAGACACAAAACACCTCAAATAAGTCTCCAAAGTTTGATTAGTTCGTTCCGTCTGGCCATTGGTCTGAGGATGGAATGCAGACGAAAAAGACAAATCAATGCCCAACCTGGCACAGACTGCCCGCCAAAATCTAGACACGAACTGGGTACCCCTGTCAGAAACGATATTTTCCGGAATACCATGCAAGCGAACCACATTTTGAAAAAACAGAGGGACCAACTCAGATGAGGAAGGCAACTTAGGCAATGGCACCAAATGAACCATTTTAGAAAAACGGTCACACACCACCCAGATGACAGACATCTTCTGAGAAACAGGGAGGTCCGAGATAAAGTCCATAGAGATGTGCGTCCAAGGCCTCTTCGGAATAGGCAAGGGCAACAACAACCCACTAGCCCTAGAACAACAAGGCTTGGCCCGAGCACACACATCGCAAGACTGCACAAAAACACGCACATCTCGAGACAAGGAAGGCCACCAGAAGGATCTAGCCACCAAATCTCTGGTGCCAAAAATTCCCGGATGACCTGCCAGAGTAGAAGAATGAACTTCCGAGATGACTCTAGTGGTCCACTCGTCAGGAACAAACAGTCTACCAGACGGACAACGATCAGGTCTATCCGCCTGAAATTCTTGCAAAGCACGTCGCAAATCTGGAGAGACAGCAGACAAAACCACTCCATCCTTAAGGACACCAGCAGGTTCAGAATTGCCTGGAGAGTCAGGCTCAAAACTCCTAGAAAGAGCATCTGCCTTCACATTCCTAGAACCCGGTAAGTACGAGACCACAAAATTAAACCGGGAAAAGAACAACGACCAACGTGCCTGTCTAGGATTCAGGCGCCTGGCAGACTCCAAATAAATTAAATTCTTGTGATCAGTCAAAACTACCACCTGATGTCTGGCACCCTCAAGCCAATGACGCCACTCCTCAAATGCCCACTTCATGGCCAAAAGCTCCCGATTACCAACATCATAGTTTCGCTCGGCGGCCGAAAATTTTCGCGAAAAGAACGCACAAGGTCTCATCACCGAGCAGTCGGAACTTTTCTGCGACAAAACCGCCCCCGCTCTGATCTCGGAAGCATCGACCTCAACCTGAAAGGGAAGAGAAACATCAGGCTGGCGCAACACAGGGGCAGACAAAAAGCAGCGCTTAAGCTCCCGAAAGGCCTCCACGGCAGCAGGGGGCCAATTGGCAACATCAGCACCTTTTTAGTCAAATCCGTCAGAGGTTTAGCAACGCCAGAAAAACCAGCTATAAATCGACGATAAAAATTAGCAAAGCCCAAGAATTTCTGGAGACTCTTCAGAGAAGTAGGCTGCGTCCAGTCGTAAATAGCCCGAACCTTGACAGGGTCCATCTCAATAGAAGAAGGGGAAAAAATGTACCCCAAAAAGGAAATTTTTTGAACCCCAAAAACACACTTTGAACCCTTTACACACAAAGAATTCTCCCGCAAAACCTGAAAAACCCTCCTGACCTGCTGAACATGAGAGTCCCAGTCATCAGAAAAAATCAAAATATCATCCAAGTAAACAATCAAAAATTTATCCAAATATTCACGGAAAATATCATGCATTAAGGACTGAAAGACCGAAGGAGCATTAGAAAGGCCGAAAGGCATTACCAAATACTCAAAATGGCCCTCAGGCGTATTAAATGCGGTTTTCCACTCATCCCCCTGCTTAATTCGCACCAAATTATACGCCCCACGAAGATCAATCTTAGAGAACCACT
The DNA here is from genome assembly GCF_051348905.1 of Ranitomeya variabilis. Classification (NCBI taxonomy): domain Eukaryota; kingdom Metazoa; phylum Chordata; class Amphibia; order Anura; family Dendrobatidae; genus Ranitomeya; species Ranitomeya variabilis. Next base: position 230,083,978 of record NC_135236.1, on the reverse strand, counting down.
TAGCCCCCCTTATGCGAGCAAACAAATCAGTCAGCAAAGGCAATGGATACTGATATTTGACTGTAATTTTATTCAGGAGTCGATAATCAATACAAGGCCTCAGAGAGCCATCCTTTTTAGAGACAAAGAAAAAACCGGCTCCTAAAGGTGATGAAGAAGGACGAATATGTCCCTTTTCCAGGGACTCCTTAATATACTCGCGCATAGCAGCATGTTCAGGTACAGATAGGTTAAATTAACGACCCTTTGGAAATTTACTGCCAGGAATCAGATCTATGGCGCAATCACAATCCCTGTGAGGAGGGAGTGAACCAATCTTAGGCTCTTCAAAAATATCACGATAATCAGACAAAAATGCCGGAATCTCAGATGGAATAGATGACGAAATGGACACCATAGGAGTGTCCCCATGAGCCCCCCGACATCCCCAGCTTAACACAGACATAGCTTTCCAGTCAAGGACTGGGTTATGAGACTGTAACCATGGTAATCCAAGCACCAAAACATCATGTAAATTGTACAACACAAGGAAGCGAATCACCTCCTGATGGTCTGGAGTCATACGCATAGTCACTTGCGTTCAGAACTGTGGTTTATTACAAGCCAAAGGTGTAGAATCAATACCCTTCAGAGGTATAGGGACTTCCAGAGGCTCTAAATCAAACCCACAGTGCCTGGCAAAGGACCAGTCCATAAGACTCAGAGCGGCGCCAGAGTCCACATAGGCATCCACGGTAATAACTGATAATGAACAAATCAAGGTTACAGACAAAATAAATTTGGACTGTAAAGTGCCAATTGAAATGGACTTGTCAACCTTCCTAGTACGTTTAGAGCATGCCGATATAACATGAGCAGAATCACCACAATAGAAGCATAACCCATTTTTACGCCTATAATTCTGCCGCTCGCTTCTGGACATAACTCTGTCACATTGCATTTTCTCTGGCGTCTCTTCAGAAGATACCGCCAAATGGTGCACGGGTTTGCGCTCCCGCAAACGCCGATCAATCTGAATTGCCATTGTCATGGACTCATTCAGACCTGTAGGCGCAGGGAACCCGACCATAACATCTTTAACGGCATCAGAAAGACCCTCTCTGAAATTTGCCGCTAAGGCGCACTCATTCCACTGAGTAAGCACAGACCATTTACGAAATTTTTGGCAGTATATCTCCGCTTCATCTTGCCCTTGAGATAGGGCTATCAAAGCTTTTTCAGCTAGAATCTCCAAATTAGGTTCCTCATAAAGCAACCCTAAAGCCAGGAAAAACGCATCCACATTGAGCAACGCAGGATCCCCTGGTGCCAATGAAAATGCCCAATTTTGAGGGTCACCTCGCAGCAAAGAGATTACAATCTTAACCTGCTGGACAGGATCTCCTGAGGAGTGAGGTCTGAGAGAAAGGAATAATTTACAATTATATTTGAAATTCAAAAACCGAGATCTATCTCCGGAAAACACCTCTGGTGTAGGGATTTTAGGTTCAGAAATAGGAGCATGTATAACAAAATCTTGTAAATTTTGAACCTTCGTAGCAAGATTATTTAAACCTGCAGCCAAACTCTGAGGATCCATCTTTAAACAGGTGAGCTCAGAGCCATTCAAGGATTATAAGGAGAGAAAGGCAAAGGCTGTAATTAGAGCTGAAATACAACTGATCCAACTATGGAGCAAGCATAGGGGAAAAAGAGAAAAAAAAAAAAAATTACAGACTTCTTTTTTCTCTCCTTTCTTCTGCCAATAAGTTTAACACTGGCCGGTCATACTGTCATGGTTCCCAATGGCAAGGGAACGTAAGAAACATATAAATAACGAACGAGCTCTCGGGTGATGGAAACTCGAGTTGACCGTGAGCTAAATCTACCACACAACTAATAGTAGCCAGGGAGCATACCTACGGCTTCCTATATGCCACGCGCCAGCCGGAGGACTAACTACGCCTAGTAGAGGAAGAAACAGACCTGGCTTACCTCTAGGGAAATACCCCAAAAGATGATAGCAGCCCCCCACATGTAATAACGGTGAATTAAGAGGAAAAGACATACACAGTATGAAAGTAGATTTAGCAAAGAGAGGTCCACTTACTAGATAGCAGAAGGATACAAAAGAGGACTTCACGGTCAACTGAAAACCCTTTCAAAAACCATCCTGAAATTACTTTAAGACTCCTGTGTCAACTCATGACAAAGGAGTGGCAATTTCAGCCCGCAAGAGCTTCCAGCTACAGAGAAATACAAAAACTGCAAACTGGACAGAAGGTACAAAACAAAAGGACAAAGTCCACTTAGCTGATCAGCAGACTAGTAGCAGGAACATGCAACCGAAGGCTCTGGTTACAATGATGACCGGCAAGGAAATGACTGGAGAGCAAGGCTAAATAGGAAACTCCCAAACGCTGATGGAAGCAGGAGAACAGAAGCAGCAAAGTGCAAACAAGTCACCAGTACCACCAGCAACCACCAGGGGAGCCCAAAAAGCGGATACACAACAAGGGCTCTGCCCTTTGGGATAGCAACAGCCCCACGGGTGTTTACAAAACTGATTGCAGAGGTCGACTCACAGCACATCTCAGAGAAAAAGACACTCTGATAATACCCTACTTGTGTAGCGCCCCCACTGCCGCAGGGCCGAGGGGTACCCGGTACCGGGCCTCTAAGTCTCTGCTCTGGGGTTGTCACGGTGGCTAGACCCGGTCCGTGACCCTGCTGAGGGGCGTACAGTAATAGATATGGATGGTGGTGGTGGTGCGGTGCAGTAAATAATGAGGACACCAGGTTTCAGTCTCTTTACCTCTTTACTGAAGGTCTCTGGGTCCTCAGTCCGGAATACGGTTCACCAGGCTGCGCAAGTCCGGCCGGTCCAATGGCACCTCCAGAGTTCTCTTTGCAGGTGGAAATCTGTGCCTTCCTGCTAGCGCTATGTGTTGTGGTCCTCCCCTGCTGTGCTTACGGGATAGTCCCCACAACTGTTGTGTCTGTTTCTGATGTTCCCTCACAACTCGATTAGATGATGTTCTGCTATTCCTCCGTCCCTTCCTGATGTTACGGTTGGGACGCACCCGTATGACGGGTAGGCTCGGAGCTCTTCCGGGACCCTAGAGTCACCCCTCTCCACAGGTTGCCCCCTATGTCTTCTTAGGTGATTTAGGTGAGACAGCCCGCCTATGACTGGCTGTCCTGCCGTTGGTTTGAAGTATTGCCTGAAGCTATATATATATAGAAATACTTCCTCGGCGTTCCGGCCGCCGGCTGTGCGCCTCAGTAGGATGTTGCCTCGGTCTTACAGCACGACTCCTACTGGTATTCTCCTTCTTGCTTTGATCTCGTTTCTCACTCAGCACAATAAATCTCGCTTCTTGTCCTTTCTTAGGGCACCGCCGCTATGAAGTGCAGGCGCGGTCCCATAGCTTTCTCTCTATTTGCCAGGCCTCTGTCAGGGTCCCAAACCTGACAGGGACCCTACCGAATCTTCCCCCACAACACCCTCTGCCACAAGGTGTTGCCCGGTTCCAACCCAGTCAGCGTTCTCCCTAACTTCCTGCCTGACCCCCAGTTTTACCAGTATGTGAGGAGTGGCCTAATGAATAGAACCCTTAGCTCCCCCTGGAGGCCCTACTGTGAAATGTATTGGTGTATGTGATACCTGGTCAGATGAACTCCTTCAGTGCCATCAGACGTACCATAGCCCCCCTTAGTGGCGGAGCAACAGTACTGCAACGACCAGGACTCTGGGGCGCTGCACTCCCCCCCGGTTAAATCCAGTACTCCGGGACTGGGAAGAAAACAACAACACATGTCAGCAAAAAGACATACAATTTTTGTGAGTGCAATAACAATAAGCATATTTGAACAGAGCTTCCCTTTATGGGAGGTGAGAACACTTGAACGTTACAAACATGGTTAAATACCTTTAATTAACTTTACTATAAATAACTTTTCTTACCCAACCGGGTATTCTACTTAGTGCAAATTTTCTGAACAATAATTTAACATTGCCTTTAAGGATGTACACTCTAAATCCACTAAAGACCTTCTTATAACACACTATAAGGCTTAAGCAACTGTGCTACATTCTCCTACTTTATTTCTGCAGGACCACCTGTCCTAACGGCTCCAGACCTACTGCCTCTCCTTTCTTTTACAGGACCGCCCCTTTCAGCCCGGGCCTTCTGCCCCTCTCCTACTATACACAGTATAGAACATAACATTTTTCCTTCAGTTCAAAACTACTGAGCCTTCTCTGTATGGCTCCTAGGAGGACTCACCAACTAACACCGTCCGGGTTCACTCCCTGTCCTCATCCTTTCATCAACATTATCAACCATTTCTCACAATTAACTAGTTAGTTACATTTAACGTTTACATATCAGCATTATTACTTTCTTTCAAGGTATCATTATCACTTTACTGTTTTAAGACAGTACTACTCATAAGTGCACAGGTAAACATCCCCTTTAAGAGGGGACCACGTCTCTATGAGGTAGTGCAACTTTTCAAGCTGCAAGTCCGTATGCAGCAAGGACTCCAGTACAAGTTCCAAGACCCGTATCTTCGCAAAGAGTCCGTCTTTATGTAAAACCAGTAGAGAGCACCTTTAAGGAGGTGCAAACTATATACAAGAAGTTTGTATCATGCATTGTTCATGATTCAGCAGTCCTGGATAACTTGAGCAAAACGTAGAAAACAAACAAAAATAAGAAACAATAGGGATCCCGGGTCAACAAAGGGATCCCTTTAAGAGTAACCCTAAACGGGTTTTGCAGCAACGTAGCAGAAAACAAACAGTTTGAAGAACTATTTACAATCATTAAAGCATTTTTGCTTACTCTGATGGTGGTTGTACAGGGGGTGGTCGTTGGTTTCCGGCCGATGCAGCACCCGTGCTGGTAGTTGGTCTCTCAGGTGCCATCAGATCGGCCGGTGTCTGGATTTGAAGGCTAACCCTGCTTGCAAGCTCGGCGGCTGCTACAAGGCGGACGGTGGTGATAGTAACGAGATCTGTCAAATCTGGATCAATCGGGGTCACGGCAACAGGTGACGCTCCCTCAGGCTCACACCGGTGAACGTTCCGAGCGCACCATCCTAGTGCATTCCGGCAGCGCGTGTAGGTCACCTGATCCCCCCTTTGCAATGGGTCACCGTCTCGACTGCAGCAGGGAGTTTTTACGTTGTAACTAGTAACGAAGACATCAGTTGGTAGTCCCGGTTCCTGTATGGAGCCCCAGCCCCTCTTCGGGTGGAAGGCTAGCACAGTCCCCCGCTTTACCACGTCGTTCCTATCGAGCGCAGGCTACCTGCGTTGCGTCTTCGGCATATCAGATTGCTCTGTATGGTCTCGGATTTTCCAGTGTTGGATCAGACATTGTTTATATTGTTCCCAAGTGAGCACAGCAAGGGTGAGGCTCTCCCCCGGTGCTCCATATGGCTCGTTCCAGGGGGTGTCCCACCGAAGGATCACCCCGTCCGGGCCTACATCTATGGGTTCCCCCATCTTAGTCGGTAGTGGAGGTACCAGCTTCCCCATCTCGTCGGGGGTGAGGACTACCCGCTCCACTGAGAGGAAGCGGTTATTGTTGCTGGGGTGAGGAGCGGTCACCGGAGCGGGATCGGTCAGGGGAGCCGGATCGGTCGGGAGAGCAGAATCGGCCGGGGGAGTAGGGGTGCCGTCCATACCTGCGCCTGATATGATTCCACCGATGTCGATCTGTTCCGTTGACGAGGACACTGGGATCGGCTGCAGCCCGGACCGCGGCTCTTCCGGAGTGGCCTCTTGATGTGGCTCCGCCCTCCATGGCTCCGTGGCTGGGATAGGTAGGCTCGGCTCCTCCACTGGCGGCTCCAAGGAGTTCAGGTCCCTCACCGGCGGTGGACGCGAGTCCGCCTCTGATGGGTGAGGGCAAGCCGGGATCACCTCGCCGTTGCTCGGGCACTTGCTGTTCATCGTCGTTGTCCGGCATTCGGCGGCAACGCATGCACCTGGCTCCGCCATTTCTCCGAGGTTGAGCTCCTTCTTCACCTCGTTCCCGCCGTTGCAAATCAGGGGGCGGTTCTCCTCTGCTGCTGGGCAGGTCGTCCTCTCGCAGCAGGAGTCGGAGGGGGCGGTCACTATTTCTGGCGCCGCTTTGGTAGTCTCCTCCCATGGCACGCCCTTCTTCCTCTGTGCTCCCTGTGGCACTGCAATGGCGGCGATTTTTGGCGGGAACCTTTGGCGGTAAATGGCAGCACACAGTATTTGCAATAAAGTACAGTCCAAGCACAGTAAATCACAGTTCCAAGGCACACATGACCCGATTCCTCAGGCTTAAGTAGATCCTGTTCATGACGCCAAGTTGTAGCGCCCCCACTGCCGCAGGGCCGAGGGGTACCCGGTACCGGGCCTCTAAGTCTCTGCTCTGGGGTTGTCACGGTGGCTAGACCCGGTCCGTGACCCTGCTGAGGGGCGTACAGTAATAGATGTGGATGGTGGTGGTGGTGCGGTGCAGTAAATAACGAGGACACCAGGTTGCAGTCTCTTTACCTCTTTACTGAAGGTCTCTGGGTCCTCAGTCCGGAAAACGGTTCACCAGGCTGCGCAAGTCCGGCCGGTCCAATGGCACCTCCAGAGTTCTCTTTGCAGGTGGAAATCTGTGCCTTCCTGCTAGCGCTATGTGTTGTGGTCCTCCCCTGCTGTGCTTACGGGATAGTCCCCACAACTGTTGTGTCTGTTTCTGATGTTCCCTCACAACTCGATTAGATGATGTTCTGCTAATCCTCCGTCCCTTCCTGATGTTACGGTTGGGACGCACCCGTATGACGGGTAGGCTCGGAGCTCTTCCGGGACCCTAGAGTCGCCCCTCTCCACAGGTTGCCCCCTATGTCTTCTTAGGTGATTTAGGTGAGACAGCCCGCCTATGACTGGCTGTCCTGCCGTTGGTTTGAAGTATTGCCTGAAGCTATATATATATAGAAATACTTCCTCGGCGTTCCGGCCGCCGGCTGTGCGCCTCAGTAGGATGTTGCCTCGGTCTTACAGCACGACTCCTACTGGTATTCTCCTTCTTGCTTTGATCTCGTTTCTCACTCAGCACAATAAATCTCGCTTCTTGTCCTTTCTTAGGGCACTGCCGCTATGAAGTGCAGGCGCGGTCCCATAGCTTTCTCTCTATTTGCCAAGCCTCTGTCAGGGTCCCAAACCTGACAGGGACCCTACCGAATCTTCCCCCACAACACCCTCTGCCACAAGGTGTTGCCCGGTTCCAACCCAGTCAGCGTTCTCCCTAACTTCCTGCCTGACCCCCAGTTTTACCAGTATGTGAGGAGTGGCCTAATGAATAGAACCCTTAGCTCCCCCTGGAGGCCCGACTGTGAAATGTATTGGTGTATGTGATACCTGGTCAGATGAACTCCTTTAGTGCCATCAGACGTACCATAGCCCCCCTTAGTGGCGGAGCAACAGTACTGCAACGACCAGGACTCTGGGGCGCTGCACTTGGACGACTTCCTGATAGTGGGGAAGAACTTTTCTCACTGTCAGGAGCAGGTCAGGATAGTGATGGACACTCTACAGACACTGGGATGGCAACTAAACCTCAAGAAATCCAAGCTAGAGCCAGCAATGGTCCAGAATTTCCTGGGGATAATGGTAGACTCCGTGGCACAGGAGTGTCGCCTCCCAGAAGAAAAAGAGGAAAAGATCAAACAAATGATTATGACAGCATTAACAAAACCAGAGATGACTTTAAGAAGAGCCATGTCAGTATTGGGGTCCCTAACCTCCTGCATACCGGCAGTAAAATGGGCCCAGTTCCATGCAAGAGAACTGCAGTGGTGTGTGCTGCAGAACGACCTGGAACTTCAGGGGCAGCTAGAGCAGAAGCTCATTCTCCCACTCTCTGTACTCCAATCACTCAGATGGTGGTTACAGATAGAGTCGTCTCCGAGAGGAGTTCCCTGGACATTCACAGCCTCCAAAGTAATCACAACGGACGCCAATCCATGGGGGTGGGGAGCTCACTCAGACACACTATGGGTCCAAGATCCCCGGGCTCAAGAGGAGAAAAATCTATCCTCAAATGAGTGGGAACTCCTAGCAATAGAAAAAGCACTAGAGAGATTACTTCCACACTTGACAGGGCATCATGTGAGAGTCCTATTGGACAAGCGAACAGCGGTCGCATACATGAACCACCAGGGGGGCACCTGTTCTCGGTCACTGATGCACATAACAACAAGACTCATGTCTCTAGCCGAAAGGCATTTCCTTTCATTATCGGCCCTGCATATCCGAGGTGTGGACAACATAAAGGCAGACTTTTTAAGCAGGAACCACTTGAGGCAAGGGGAATGGTCCCTAAAAAAGTCAATTTTTCAACGGATAATACACATGTGGGGAAGACCCAGTATAGAAGTCTTTGCCTCAAAAGCCAACAAAAAAGTTCAAAAATTCTGCTCCCTGAACCCAGCAGACAGGCCGTTGGCAGTAGATGCCTTCAGCATAGAATGGACGTCAGGACTCCTGTATGCCTTCCCACCGATATGTCTAATCCCAGCAGTTCTGAGGAAGATCAGGGAGGACAAGGCCAGAGTGATTGTAATAGCTCACTTCTGGCCGAAAAGACCATGGTTTTACTGGCTGAGAGTGATGTCAGTGACGGACCCGTGGGTTCTCCCGGAAAACCAGGACGTTCTAACACAGGGTCCCTTCAACCACCCGCAGAATTCCGGGCTACACTTGACAGCCTGGCATTTGAACGGTCGTTACTAGAGAAAGAAGGGTTCTCAGCTGGTTTAATATCCACCTTGCTCAGTAGCAGAAAACCAGTAATGACCATGATCTAATCGAGGATATGGAAGAAATTCCTCTCCAGCTCAGGGCCAATACGGGAAGGGGAGGTCCCGATAGTGGCAATATTGGAGTTCCTGCAAAAGGGCTTAGATCTGGGGTTAGCTGTTAGTACCCTCAAAGTACACATTTCAGCCTTAGCAGCCTTATTCAACTGTGACCTGGCTAGCAATAGGTGGGTGGTGAGGTTTATCCGAGCCTGTAGTAGAGCTGACTCTGTTTCATCCCCTACTCCTCCACCATGGGATCTAAATTTAGTGTTGACAGCTTTGACAGAAAGCCCCTTTGAGCCGTTAAATACAGCATCAGATAAGGTACTGACATTAAAGACAGCTTTGTTAGTGGCACTTACAGTACATCGGCCCGTAGGGTGGGGGATTTACACGCGTTGTCAGCTGACCCCCCTTACACACAAATTATGGACGATAGGGTTGTATTAAAATTAGATCCGGCATATCTCCCCAAAGTGGTATCGAGATTTCATAGGGCTCAGGATATAACCCTGCCCTCTTTCTGTCCCAATCCTAGTAACAAGAAAGAGGAGAGACTCCATTGCCTAGATGTCAGGAGATGTATCCTACAGTATTTAGAGAGTACAAAATCCTGTAGGAAACAGAGGGCTTTATTTGTTTCGTTCCAGGGGTCAAGGAAGGGCTTTAAAGCCTCAAAACAAACTATAGCTAGATGGGTCAGAGAGGCCATTATTCTAGCATATAGTAGTGCAGGCAGGGTTATTAAACAGGGTCTGAAAGCCCATTCCACGAGGGCCATGGTGACGTCGTGGGCGGAGAGAGCAGATGCTACCATCAACCAAATCTGTAAGGCGGCCACTTGGTCCTCTCCGTCTACATTTTTTAAACATTATAGGCTAGACCTATCTGCTACCTCTGATCTCACATTTGGGAGAAGAGTGTTACAAGCAGTGATCCCTCCCTAAAAGAGAATACATATCTCTGTAACTCTCTCGTGGTGCCGTCATGTATGAAGAAAAGAAATTCATGAATAGCTGGTTTTTGGTCATTCTGCCTCACAAAAATCGGAATAAAAAGCGATCAAAAAATGTCATGTGCCCGAAAATGATACCAATAAAAACGTCAACTCGTCCCGCAAAAAAACAAGACCTCACATGACTCTGTGGACCAAAATATTGAAAAATTATAGGTCTCAAAATGTGCAGACGCAAAACCTATTTTTTGCAATAAACAGCGTCTTTTAGTGTGTTACAGCTGCCAATCATAAAAATCTGCTAAAATACCCGCTATTAAAAGTAAATCAAATGCCCCTTCATCACCCCCTTAGTTAGGGAAAAATAATAAAATTAAAAAGATGTATTTATTTCCATATTCCCATTAGGGTTAGGGCTAGGGTTAGGACTAGGGTTAGGGCTAGGGTTAGGGTTAGGGTTGGGGCTAGGGTTAGGGCTACAGCTAGGGTTGGGGCTAAAGTTAGGGTTAGAGCTGGGGCTAAAGTTAGGGTTGGGACTAAAGTTAGGGTTAGGGCTACAGTTAGGGTTGGGGTTAGGGTTGAGGTTGGGGTTAGGGTTGGGGCTAAAGTTAGGGTTAGGGTTGGGGCTAAAGTTAGGGTTGGGGCTAAAGTTAGGGTTAGGGTTGGGGCTAAAGTTAGGGTTAGGGCTACAGTTAGGGTTGGGGCTAAAGTTAGGGTTAGGGTTGGGGCTAAAGTTAGGGTTGGGGCTAAAGTTAGGGTCAGGGCTACAGTTAGGGTTGGGGCTAAAGTTAGGGTTTGGATTACATTTACAGTTGGGATTAGGGTTTGGGGTGTGTCAGGGTTAAGGGTGTGGTTAGGGTTATGGTTGGGATTAGGGTTAGGGGTGTGTTGGAGTTAAGGGTGTGGTTAGGGTTGGGATTAGGGTTAGGGGTGTGTTGGGGTTAGGGGTGTGGTTGGGGTTAGGGGTGTGGTTGGGATTAGGGGTGTGGTTGGGATTAGGGGTGTGTTTGGGTTAGGGTTTCAGTTAGAATTGGGGGTTTCCACTGTTTAGGCACATCAGGGCTCTCCAAACGCGACATGGCGTCTGATCTCAATTCCAGCCAATTCTGCATTGAAAAAGTAAAAGTGCTCCTTCCCTTCCGAGCTCTTTTGTGTGCCCAAACAGGGGTTTACCCCAACCTATGGGGTATCAGCGTACTCAGGACAAATTGGACAACAACTTTTGTGGTCCAATTTCTTTTGTTACCCTTGGGAAAATAAAAATTTGGGGGGCTAAAAAACATTTTTGTGGGATAAAAATGATTTTTTATTTTCATGGCTCAGCATTATAAATTGTAGTGAAACACTTGGGGGTTCAAAGTTCTCACAACACATGTAGATAAGTTACTTGGGGGGTTTAGTTTCCAATATGGGGTCACTTGTGGGGGGTTGCTACTGTTTAGGTACATTAGGGGTTCTGCAAACGCAATGTGACGCCTGCAGACCATTCCATCTAAGTCTGCATTCCAAACGGCGGTCCTTCCCTTCCGAGCTCTGCCATGCGCCCAAACGGTGGTTCCCCCTCACATATGGGGTATCAGCGTACTCAGGACAAATTGGACAACAACTTTTGAGGTCCAATTTCTCCTGTTACTCTTTGAAAAATATAAAACTGGGGGCTAAAAAATAATTTTTGTGGAAAAAAAAGGATTTTTTATTTTCACGGCTCTGCGTTATAAACTGTAGTGAAACACTTGGGGTTCAAAGTTCTCACAACACATCTAGATTAGTTCCTTGGAGGGTCTAGTTTCCAATATGGGGTAAGTTATGGGGGTTTCTACTGTTTAGGCACATTAGGGGCTCTGCAAACGCAATGTGACACCTGCAGACCATTCCATCTAAGTCTGCATTCCAAACGGCGCTCCTTCCTTTCTGAGCTCTGCCATGCACCCAAACGGTGGTTCCCCCCCACATATGGAGTATCAGCGTACTCAGGACAAATTGGACAACAACTTTTGGGGTCCAATTTCTCCTGTTACCCTTGGGAAAATACAAAACTGGGGGCTAAAAAAGAATTTTTGTGTAAAAAAAAAAAAGAATTTTTATTTTCACGGCTCTGCGTTATAAACTGTAGTGAAACACTTGGGGGTTCAAAGCTCTCACAACACATCTAGATAAGTTCCTTAGGGGGTCTACTTTCCAAAATGCTGTCACTTGTGGGGGGTTCAATGTTTAGGCACATCAGGGGCTCTCCAAATGCCACATGGCATCACATCTCAATTCCTGTCAATTTTGCATTGAAAAGTCAAACGGCGCTCCTTCCCTTCCGAGCTCTGCCATACGCCCAAACAGTGGTTTACCCCCACATATGGGGTATCAGCGTACTCAGGACAAATTGTAGAACAACTTTTGGGGTCCATTTTCTCCTGTTACCCTTGGTAAAATAAAACAAATTGGAGCTGAAGTAAATTTTTTGTGAAAAAAAGTTAAATGTTCATTTTTTTTAAACATTCCCAAAATTCCTGTGAAAGACCTGAAAGGTTAATAAACTTCTTGAATGCGGTTTTGAGCACCTTGAGGGGTGCAGTTTTTAGAATGGTGTCACACTTGGCTATTTTCTATCATATAGACCCCTCAAAATGACTTCAAATGTGATGTGGTCCCTAAAAAAAATGGTGTTGTAAAAGAAATTGCTGGTCAACGTTTAACCGTTATAACTTCCTAACATAAAAAAAGTTGGTTCCAAAATTGTGCTGATGTAAAGTAGACATGTGGGAAATGTTACTTATTAAGTATTTTGTGTGACATATCTCTGTGATTTAAGGGCATAAAAATTAAAAGTTGGAAAATTGCAAAATTTTCAAAATTTTTGCCAAATTTACATTTTTTTCACGAATAAACGCAGGTAATATCAAATAAATTTTACCACTATCATGAAGTACAATATTTCACGAGAAAACAATGTCAGAATCATCAGGATCCATTGAAGCGTTCCAGAGGTATAACCTCATAAAGGGACAGTGGTCAGAATTTTAAAAATTGGCCTGGTCATTAACGTGCAAACCACCCTTGGGGCTTAAGGGGTTAATATAGGGCCCAGGACAAGAGGAATGAATATGGGGCTCATTGCAAGGGAAGTATATATAGGGCCCGTGACAAAGGGAGTATAAATGGGGTCCAGGACGAGGGGATTGGATATGGGGCCCAGAACAAGGTGAGGTAAGATAAGGCGCCTTTACTTTTAGTTACAGTTACTTGTATTTTGCAGTTGCACAAAATGGGCATTGCTTTTTCTATATGAGTGTAGTTTCCTAACACAAACAGGTTCCTGTTGTTAAAAATTTGTAGAGCACAGTGCACATGTGGACGGAACCATGCCCACACATACTGGGCCTCCGTCTCCTGCCGGTGAGGTGGCACAGAAGGTATGGTGATACAGTATTATGGGTTCACAGGTTGGTTGGCACCCGGGTACGGTGCACTGTGTGGCATGCGGTGAATGACTATCTAAGGCTGGTTTCACATTTGCGTTTTTTGCCGCTGTGTTTTAGCGCAAAAAAAGCATGCGTTTTTTTTCCTATATTTAACATTAAAAACGCATGCGGTTTTTTTGTATGCGTTTTACGACGCATGCGTCGTTTCTATGCTTGCGTTTTGTTGCAGAAATGCAACATGTAGTAATTTCTAGAGGCCTTTTTTTGCCGCAAAAAACGTATTGCTGTCTATGTAAACGCATGCGTTTTTAAGCACATGCATTTGGTTGCGTTTTTAAACGCATGCGTTTCCATAGAAAAAAACAAGAATACACACTGATAAGCCACCCCCCAAGGTGATAAAGGGATCCAAACCCTAACCCTAACCCTACCCCTAACTCTAGGGATACTAACCCTAACCCTACCCCTACCCCTAACCCTATCCCTAACCCTAGGGATCCTAACCCTACCCCTAACCCTACCCCTAAACCTAACCCTACCCCTAACCCTAGGGATCCTAACCCTACCCCTACCCCTAACCCTGCCCCTAACCCTACCCCTAACCCTAGGGCTCCTAACCCTACCCCTAACCCTACCCCTAACCCTACCCCTAACCCTGCCCCTAACCCTACCCCTAACCCTAGGGCTCCTAACCCTACCCCTAACCCTACCCCTAACCCTAGGGATCTTAACCCTACCCCTAACTCTAACCCTAGCTATTTCTATTTATAGTGGGTTTTCTTGTTGATTTTGATGATTGGCAGCTGTCACACACTTCTCAGCATGCGTTTCAAAAACGCAAACGCAGGAAAAAAATGCATGTAAATGTGGCAAAACACTGTTTTTTTTACCGCATGCGAAAACGCATGCGTCTAAAAAATGCAGCGTTTGCACACGTTTACATGCGTTTTTTTCACCACCTGCATTTGCGTTTTAAACGCAAATGTGAAACTAGCCTAACTCCGCCTACTTTGACCACACCCTCCATCCCCATTGTGACTGCACATGAATGTTCCGTGCTAAGATTCTATCTACTTCAGGCAGCGCACCTGGTTGGTCAAAAGCATTAGAATACTCACACAGGTGTAGATGGACAAGACAAGCAGATTCGAGATCAGCACAGACACCAGTTTTCCCTTTTTTTCAAATACATATAATACACCACATTTAAAAGTCGATGGTCCACAAGAGGGAGACAATGTTTTACAAAAGAATTAATGCGGTCACAAATGCGGTATGTATGGCAGAACTACTCATTGGATACTTCAATTGAAACGCCGCCAAGTAGGGTTGAGCGAAACGGATCGGTCATTTTCATAAGTCGCCGACTTTTCGCAAAGTCGGGTTTCATGAAACCCGATCCGATCCCAGTGTGGGATCGGCCATGCGGTACACGATCTTCGCGCCAAAGTCGCGTTTCCTATGACGCTTAAAGCGCCATTTCTCAGCCAATGAAGGTGCACGCAGAGTGTGGGCAGCGTGATGACATAGGTCCTGGTCCCCACCATCTTAGTGAAGGGCATGGCAGTGATTGGCTTGCTTTCTGCGGCGTCACAGGGGCTATAAAGGGGCGTTCCCGCCGACCACCATCTTACTGCTGCTGATCTGAGCATAGGGAGAGGACGCTGCCGCTTCGTCAGAAGCAGGGATAGCATTAGGCAGGGTAAATAAACCCCAAAACCGCTTGTGCTGTAGCGATTAACACTGTCCAACACCACCTTTTCTTTGCAGGGACAGTGGAGGCTAGATTTCTGTGCAACAGCTCTGTAGGTTATAAGACTCTCTGATAGCTGCATTGCTGTGTGTACCCCGCTGTGCAAACCAACTGCTTTTTTCAAAGCACAAATCCTGTTGCTCCTTCCTTTCTGCACAGCAATCTTGTTTGTTTGTCCACACTTTTGACTTTTGTGTGCAGCAGTCCTTTTTATTGCTGCCTGCCATACTTTTCTGAGATTACTGTAGGGAGATAGTAATTGTAGTACAGTCCCTTTTTTTTTTGTTATATCTCTTCAAGCCACTTTCTGCCACAGAAAATATACTCTAATACAGTGGCCCAGATTTATTCACTAGTGTCCCTGAAAAAAAAAAAAGGGGGCAGATTAAGATTGGCAAATCTGCATCAGTGCCAGTCCTGTGTGTGGCATCTTTTTTTTTTTCTGCCACAGAAAACCTACTGTATAACAGTGGGCCTGATTTCTTCACAATTCTCCCAGAAAAAAAAAACAAGTGGGAGATTAAGATTGGCAAATCTGCATCAGTGCCAGTCCTGTGTGTGGCATCTTTTTTTTTTTTTCTGCCACAGAAAACCTACTGTATAACAGTGGGCCTGATTTCTTCACAATTCTCCCAGAAAAAAAAACAAGTGGGAGATTAAGATTGGCAAATCTGCATCAGTGCCAGTCCTGTGTGTGGCATCTGTCTTTTTTTTCTGCCACAGAAAACCTACAGTATAACAGTGGGCCTGATTAAATCCCTTGTCTCCCATATAAAAAAAGAGGGACATTTCTATTGCCAGTGTGTGCATCTGCGTCAGTCCTGTTAGTGCCATATCTGCCAGCCTCTTTCTGCCAATTAAACAGTGTAGTGTAATACAGTGGGCCTGATTTTTCCCTGCATTCTCCCACACATACAGAGGGACATTTCTATTGCCAGTGTGTGCATCTGCGTCAGTCCTGTGAGTGCCATATCTGCCAGCCTCTTTCTGCCAATCAAACAGTGTAGTGTAATACAGTGGGCCTGATTTTTCCCTGAATTCTCCCACACATAAAGAGGGACATTTCTATTGCCAGTGTGTGCATCTGCGTCAGTCCTGTTAGTGCCATATCTGCCAGCCTCTTTCTGCCAATTAAACAGTGTAGTGTAATACAGTGGGCCTGATTTTTCCCTGCATTCTCCCACACATACAGAGGGACATTTCTATTGCCAGTGTGTGCATCTGCGTCAGTCCTGTGAGTGCCATATCTGCCAGCCTCTTTCTGCTAATCAAACAGTGTAGTGTAATACAGTGGGCCTGATTTTTCCCTGCATTCTCCCACACATAAAGAGGGACATTTCTATTGCCAGTGTGTGCATCTGCATCATTCCTGTTAGTGTCATATCTGCCAGCCTCTTTCTGCCAATCAAACAGTGTAGTGTAATACAGTGGGCCTGATTTTTCCCTGCATTCTCCCACACATAAAGAGGGACATTTCTATTGCCAGTGTGTGCATCTGCATCATTCCTGTTAGTGTCATATCTGCCAGCCTCTTTCTGCCAATTAAACAGTGTAGTGTAATACAGTGGGCCTGATTTTTCCCTGCATTCTCCCACACATACAGAGGGACATTTCTATTGCCAGTGTGTGCATCTGCGTCAGTCCTGTGAGTGCCATATCTGCCAGCCTCTTTCTGCCAATCAAACAGTGTAGTGTAATACAGTGGGCCTGATTTTTCCCTGAATTCTCCCACACATAAAGAGGGACATTTCTATTGCCAGTGTGTGCATCTGCGTCAGTCCTGTTAGTGCCATATCTGCCAGCCTCTTTCTGCCAATTAAACAGTGTAGTGTAATACAGTGGGCCTGATTTTTCCCTGCATTCTCCCACACATACAGAGGGACATTTCTATTGCCAGTGTGTGCATCTGCGTCAGTCCTGTGAGTGCCATATCTGCCAGCCTCTTTCTGCCAATCAAACAGTGTAGTGTAATACAGTGGGCCTGATTTTTCCCTGCATTCTCCCACACATAAAGAGGGACATTTCTATTGCCAGTGTGTGCATCTGCGTCAGTCCTGTGAGTGCCATATCTGCCAGCCTCTTTCTGCCAATCAAACAGTGTAGTGTAATACAGTGGGCCTGATTTTTCCCTACATTCTCCCACACATAAAGAGGGACATTTCTATTGCCAATGTATGCATCTGCGTCAGTCCTGTGAGTGCCATATCTGCCAGCCTCTTTCTGCCAATCAAACAGTGTAGTGTAATACAGTGGGACTGATTTTTCCCTGCATTCTCCCACACATAAAGAGGGACATTTCTATTGCCAGTGTGTGCATCTGCGTCAGTCCTGTGAGTGCCATATCTGTCAGCCTCTTTCTGCCAATCAAACTAACTGTAGTGTAATACAGTGGGCCTGATTTTTCCCTGCATTCTCCCACACATAAAGAGGGACATTTCTATTTCCAGTGTGTGCATCTGCATCAGTCCTGTTAGTGCCATATCTGCCAGCCTGTTTCTGCCAATCAAACAGTGTAGTGTAATACAGTGGGCCTGATTTTTCCCTGCATTCTCCCACACATACAGAGGGACATTTCTATTGCCAGTGTGTGCATCTGCGTCAGTCCTGTGAGTGCCATATCTGCCAGCCTCTTTCTGCCAATCAAACAGTGTAGTGTAATACAGTGGGCCTGATTTTTCTCTGCATTCTCCCACACATAAAGAGGGACATTTCTATTGCCAGTGTGTGCATCTGCGTCAGTCCTGTGAGTGCCATATCTGCCAGCCTCTTTCTGCCAATCAAACAGTGTAGTGTAATACAGTGGGCCTGATTTTTCTCTGCATTCTTCCACACATAAAGAGGGACATTTCTATTGCCAGTGTGTGCATCTGCGTCAGTCCTGTGAGTGCCATATCTGCCAGCCTCTTTCTGCCAATCAAACAGTGTAGTGTAATACAGTGGGCCTGATTTTTCCCTGCATTCTCCCACACATACAGAGGGACATTTCTATTGCCAGTGTGTGCATCTGCGTCAGTCCTGTGAGTGCCATATCTGCCAGCCTCTTTCTGCCAATCAAACAGTGTAGTGTAATACAGTGGGCCTGATTTTTCCCTGCATTCTCCCACACATAAAGAGGGACATTTCTATTGCCAGTGTGTGCATCTGCGTCAGTCCTGTGAGTGCCATATCTGCCAGCCTCTTTCTGCCAATCAAACAGTGTAGTGTAATACAGTGGGCCTGATTTTTCCCTGCAGTCTCCAACACATAAAGAGGGACATTTCTATTGCCAGTGTGTGCATCTGCGTCAGTCCTGTGAGTGCCATATCTGTCAGCCTCTTTCTGCCAATCAAACTAACTGTAGTGTAATACAGTGGGCCTGATTTTTCCCTGCATTCTCCCACACATAAAGAGGGACATTTCTATTTCCAGTGTGTGCATCTGCGTCAGTCCTGATAGTGCCATATCTGCCAGCCTGTTTCTGCCAATCAAACAGTGTAGTGTAATACAGTGGGCCTGATTTTTCCCTGCATTCTCCCACACATACAGAGGGACATTTCTATTGCCAGTGTGTGCATCTGCGTCAGTCCTGTGAGTGCCATATCTGCCAGCCTCTTTCTGCCAATCAAACAGTGTAGTGTAATACAGTGGGCCTGATTTTTCTCTGCATTCTCCCACACATAAAGAGGGACATTTCTATTGCCAGTGTGTGCATCTGCGTCAGTCCTGTGAGTGCCATATCTGCCAGCCTCTTTCTGCCAATCAAACAGTGTAGTGTAATACAGTGGGCCTGATTTTTCTCTGCATTCTCCCACACATAAAGAGGGACATTTCTATTGCCAGTGTGTGCATCTGCGTCAGTCCTGTTAGTGCCATATCTGCCAGCCTCTTTCTGCCAATTAAACAGTGTAGTGTAATACAGTGGGCCTGATTTTTCCCTGCATTCTCCCACACATACAGAGGGACATTTCTATTGCCAGTGTGTGCATCTGCGTCAGTCCTGTGAGTGCCATATCTGCCAGCCTCTTTCTGCCAATCAAACAGTGTAGTGTAATACAGTGGGCCTGATTTTTCCCTGCATTCTCCCACACATACAGGACATTTCTATTGCCAGTGTGTGCATCTGCGTCAGTCCTGTTAGTGCCATATCTGCCAGCCTCTTTCTGCCAATCAAACAGTGTAGTGTAATACAGTGGGCCTGATTTTTCCCTGCATTCTCCCACACATACAGAGGGACATTTCTATTGCCAGTGTGTGCATCTGCGTCAGTCCTGTGAGTGCCATATCTGCCAGCCTCTTTCTGCCAATCAAACAGTGTAGTGTAATACAGTGGGCCTGATTTTTCCCTGCATTCTCCCACACATAAAAAAGGGAGATTTAAAATCACAACAAGTTCACATACACCTTCTACCTGGTTTTACAGGACCACATAACGGTTGTTAGTTTGGTTACATTTTTCCAAGAATGAGGAAGTCTGGTGGAAGAGGTCGTGGCCGTGGGCGTTCATTGCCAGCTGGTAATGATGGTAGTGGTGGTCGTGGAGCATCAGGTGGTCGTGGGAAAAGCAATACAGCCCCTAAGTCTCAAGTTGTTGATCCAGCGTCATCGTCTGGCTACACAAGGCCTCGAAGGCTCCCTTTTCTGGGAGTAGGAAATCCGCTTTTGAAGCCGGAGCAGCAGGAACAAGTTTTGGCTTTCATTGCTGACTCTGCCTCTAGCTCTTTCGCCTCCTCCTCGGAAAGTGCCAAATGTCAGAGCAGTGCGTTGTCAGTGGATGCTCCCGGTCAGGAACAAGTCGCTTCCTTGTGTCCTTCACCCAGAACAACAGTGAAGGATGCGTCAGGCGACACAACAGGTTACTCCATGGAGCTCTTTACACATACCGTGCCTGGGTTAGAAAGGGAAATTGTTAACAGGCCATGCCCATTACAAGATGAATTGGACATGGAGTGCACAGATGCACAGCCACAGCCAGATTATTATGCTGTTCCTTTGACTCAGATCAGAACATTGCCCTCGCAGTGTACAGATCCAGAATCTGACCCCGATGAGACTATGGTGCCCTATCATGAACGCAATACCACCGGCTTACACGGTGACCCGGAGGAAGGTGCACAGGACATAGAAGAGGAGGTCATAGATGACCCAGTTGTTGACCCTGATTGGCAGCCATTGGGGGAACAGGGTGCAGGTGGCAGTAGCTCTGAAGTGGAGGAGGAGGAGCCGCAGCAGGCATCAACATCGCAACAGGTTCCATCTGGCAGGCCCGTATCTGTCCAAAAACGTGTGGCAAAACCAAAACCAGTTGTAGGACAGTGTGGCCATCCGGTTAAAGTAGCTCAGTGTGCAATGCCTGAAAAGGTATCCGATAGTAGGAAGAGTGCAGTCTGGCATTTTTTTAACCAAGATCCCAATGATCAGTGCAAAGTCATCTGTAAGAAATGCTCAAGGACCTTCAGCAGAGGTCAGAATGTTAAAAATCTAAATACAAGTTGCATGCACAGACATTTAACCACCATGCACTTGCAAGCCTGGACAAACTACCAAACGTCCCTTAAGGTTGTAGCACCCTCTCACAATGAAGCTAGTCAGCAACGCGACATCCCTTCCCTCACTGTAAGCCCACCGTTTACCACACCACCTGCAGGTAATGTGGCGGTTTCGTCGCAAGGCCAAAGCAGTCAGGGAATCACCAGGTTCGTGGTAGGAAAAACTATGCAGGGCAACAGCAAGAATACCATCACCAACCCTCTCTCAGTCACCCATGTCCACCGGCACCCCCGCTAGTTCCACCCTATGCAGCTCTCCAGTCCAGCTCACCCTACATGAGACTCTCGTTAGGAAAAGGAAGTACTCATCCTCGCATCCGCGTACACAGGGTTTGAACGCCCACATTGCTAGACTATCTCGTTAGAGATGATGCCCTACCGGTTAGTTGAAAGCAAAGCTTTCAAAGCCCGGATGGACTACGCTGTACCACGCTACGAGCTAACCAGTCGACACTTTTTTTCCAGAAAAGCCATCCCAGCCCTCCACCAGCATGTAAAAGACTGCATTGTACATGCGCTCAGTCAATCTGTGAGTAGAAAGGTGCACCTGACAACAGATGCATGGACCAGTAGGCATGGCCAGGGGCATTACGTCTCCATCACGGCACACTGGGTTAATGTGGTGGATGCAGGGTCCACAGGGGACAGTAATATTGGGACAGTTCTGCCTAGCCCACGGTCTAGGAAACAGTTGGCTGTAGGCGTTCGTCACCCCTCCTCCTCCTCGTCCTCCAGCAGAAGCGAGAGCTCGTCCACAGACCGCAGTCGCACGACCACTCCATCCGCAGCTGCCACTGTTGCACACGAGGTGTCCAATTATGGAACAGCTAGTGGCAAGCGTCAGCAGGCTGTATTGGCAATGAAGTGTTTGGGCGACAACAGACACACCGCGGAAGTTCTGTCCGAGTTCTTTCAGCAAGAAACTCAGTCATGGCTGGGCACTATACATCTTGAGGCAGGCAAGGTAGTGAGTGATAACGGAAGGAATTTTATGGCTGCCATAGCCCTTTCACAACTGAAACACATTCCTTGCCTGGCTCACACCTTAAACCTGGTGGTGCAGTGCTTCCTGAAAAGTTATCCGGGGTTACCCGACCTGCTGCTGAAAGTGCGCAGACTTTGCTCTCACATCCGCCGTTCGCCTGTACACTCCAGCCGTATGCAGAACCATCAGCGGTCTTTGAACCTTCCCCAGCATCGCCTAATCATCGACGTTGCAACAAGGTGGAACTCCACACTGCACATGCTTCATAGACTGTGCGAACAGAGGCGTGCTGTTATGTATTTGTGGGAGGATGCACATACACGGGCAGGCAGTTGGATGGCAGACATGGAGTTGCCAGCTGTGCAGTGGTCGAAGCTCCAAGACCTGTGTCAAGTCCTTCAGTGTTTTGAGGAATGCACACGGCTGGTTAGTGCAGACAACGCCGTAATAAGCATGAGCATCCCCTAATGCGTCTGCTGATGCAAAGTTTGACGCACATAAAGGAGCAGGCGTCTGCAGCCGAGGACGAGGGAAGCCTTGATGACAGTCAGCCATTGTCTGCTCAGGGAAGTCTACAGGACGAGGTGGCGGGCGAAGAGGAGGAGGACGAGTGGAATGATGGGGATGAGTATTTTTTGGATGAGGAAGCTTCTCAGGGGGCAATAGAAACTGCTGGCGGTGCAAGGCCGGGTTCAGGGTTTTTGAGGGAGACAAGTGACGTTGATTTGCCAGAAAGTGCTCCTCAACCCAGCATATGCACTGACTTGACAACTGGAACATTGGCCCACATGGCGGATTATGCCTTGCGTATCCTCAAAAGGGACCCATGCATTATAAAAATGATGACCGATGACGGTTACTGGTTGGCCTGCCTCCTTGATCCTCGCTATAAAGGCAAATTGCAAAATATCATGCCACATGAGAACCTCGAACAGATATTGGCAACCAAACAAGCTACTCTTGTAGACCGTTTGATTCAGGCATTCCCCGCACACAGCGCTGATGATGGTTCTCACAGGAGCTGCAGGGGCCAACAGGGCAGAGGTGTTAGAGGTGCACAAATCAGAAGTGGCGTAGGACAGAGGGGTTTTCTGACCAGGTTGTGGAGTGATTTCGCAATGACCGCATACACGACAAGTACAGCAGCATCCATTCAAAGTGACAGGAGACAACATTTGTCCAGTATGGTTACTATTTTTCCTCCATTACCGATGTTCTCCCTTAACCGTCATTCCCCTTTGATTACTGGGCATCCAAAATAGACACCTGGCCTGAATTGGCCGAATATGCATTGCAGGAGCTTGCTTGCCCAGCAGCTAGTGTGCTATCAGAAAGAGTATTCAGTGCTGCTGGTTCAATACTGACCGAAAAAAGGACTCGTCTGGCTACCCAAAATGTTGGTGATCTAACCTTCATTAAAATGAACCACTCATGGATTTCAAATTATTTTGCCCCACCTTTCCCGGATGACACCTAGCTTTCCTGTAAAAAGGTCTTGCTTTGGGACTGGTGTTACTGACTGTTCCAATCTCTTAATTTGCAGCTGCTGTTTGTCCAGCATACGACATGTTTACACCTCCCTAAATGGCCTAACTCCCCCCACGGGGCCGTGGTCTCGCCACTTGTCGCAAGCACCCGTCAGAGTGCCGTTTGTCTGAAGAGGTGGGTGTGCCCACTTTTGGTTGACGGCACTGGCACTAGGTCCCTCATAGTACAATGAAGTGTCTCTGGCGGTGGTGGCGCGCACCCAACGTCAGACACACCGTTGTAACATGAGGGGCCCTGGGCTTGTACCGCCGGCCAGGAGAGAGTGTCCCCCCCCAAGGTCAAACAGTGCTCTAACACTTGCAAAATTATCTGTCGCTGCTCCACCACTGTTTAGTCTATGCGCTGAAATCCTTCAATGCCTGGCACAGACAATAACAATTTGTTGACATGTATGATGCTAGGTAAAATAGTCAGGGGCCCTGTCCTACATTTACACCAGTAAATACTTTGCGCCAAATTACAATGTCTGAAAGTCAGCATAGGAGCACACCCCTGTACCTAAGTATGCCACCCCTTTTTTTTGGTGGGGGGATTTCTTTTTTGGGGGGGATACATTAACATCAATTTAGTTTTTGGGACTCGGAGTACTTACTGTGTCAGACCCTCCTTCCAATTGTCCTCCGCTGACCACACCAATGCTGCCTGTGTACCCCTGCCACCTAATGGAAGCTGCATAGAGCCTATTTTATTATTTTAGGCCTAGGAAGTCTGTCTGCGGTCCCTCCTTCCAATTGTCCTCCGCTGACCACACCAATGCTGCCTGTGTACCCCTGCCACCTAATGGAAGCTGCATAGAGCCTATTTTATTATTTTAGGCCTAGGAAGTCTGTCTGCGGTCCCTCCTTCCAATTGTCCTCCGCTGACCACACCAATGCTGCCTGTGTACCACTGTAGCCAAATTTAAGCTGCATAGAGCCTATTTTATTATTTTGGGCCTAGGAAGTCTGTCTGCGGTCCCTCCTTCCAATTGTCCTCCGCTGACCACACCAATGCTGCCTGTGTACCCCTGCCACCTAATGGAAGCTGCATAGAGCCTATTTTATTATTTTAGGCCTAGGAAGTCTGTCTGCGGTCCCTCCCACCAATTGTCCTCCGCTGACCACACCAATGCTGCCTGTGTACCCCTGCCACCTAATGGAAGCTGCATAGAGCCTATTTTATTATTTTGGGCCTAGGAAGTCTGTCTGCGGTCCCTCCTTCCAAATGTCTTCCGCTGACCACACCAATGCTGCCTGTGTACCCCTGTAGCCAAATTTAAGCTGCATAGAGCCTATTTTATTATTTTGGGCCTAGGAAGTCTGTCTGCGGTCCCTCCTTCCAATTGTCCTCCGCTGACCACACCAATGTTGCCTGTGTACCCCTGTAACAAATTTAAAAATGCATAGAGCCAACTTTTTTAGTTAACACATACTACCTTTGTCTGTCTGCGCCACTCGATCACGCTGTCCTCCACTGAAAAAGCTGAGCTTCAACCTTCAGTCTCTCATTAAGTAGTTGTTAATGTAACACTGCAGTTTCCCTCCTACTTTGGTTGGGGCCTAGTAACGGTGTCTGACGCTCCTTGGTGTTCTCCTCCTCCTTGGTGTTCTCCTCCACTGACCACACCAATGTTGCCTGTGTACCCCTTTAACAAATTTAAAAATGCATAGAGCCAACTTTTTTAGTTAACACATACTACCTTTGTCTGTCTGCGCCACTCGATCACGCTGTCCTCCACTGAAAAAGCTGAGCTTCAACCTTCAGTCTCTCATTAAGTTGTTGTTAATGTAACACTGCAGTTTCCCTCCTACTTTGGTTGGGGCCTAGTAACGGTGTCTGCCGCTCCTTGGTGTTCTCCTCCTCCTTGGTGTTCTCCTCCTTGGTGTTCTCCTCCTTGGTGTTCTCCTCCAGGTTTCCTTGTCTGAGCTTCAACCTTCAGGCTCTCATTCAGTATTTTTTAATGTAACACTGCAGTTGCCCTACTACTTTGGTTGGGGCCTAGTAACGGTGTCTGCCGTTCCTTGGTGTTCTCCTCCTCCTTGGTGTTCTCCTCCAGGTTTCCTTGTCTGAGCTTCAACCTTCAGGCTCTCATTAAGTATTTTTTAATGTAACACTGCAGTTGCCCTACTACTTTGGTTGGGGCCTAGTAACGGTGTCTGCCACTCCTTGGTGTTCTCCTCCTCCTTGGTGTTCTCCTCCAGGTTTCCTTGTCTGAGCTTCAATTTTCAGGCTCTCATTAAATATTTTTTAATGTATCACTGCAGTTGGCCTACTAGTTTGGTTGGGGCCTAGTAACGGTGTCTGCCGTTCCTTGGTGTTCTCCTCCTCCTTGGTGTTCTCCTCCAGGTTTCCTTGTCTGAGCTTCAACCTTCAGGCTCTCATTCAGTATTTTTTAATGTAACACTGCAGTTGCCCTACTACTTTGGTTGGGGCCTAGTAACGGTGTCTGCCGCTCCTTGGTGTTCTCCTCCTCCTTGGTGTTCTCCTCCAGGTTTCCTTGTCTGAGCTTCAACCTTCAGGCTCTCATTAAATATTTTTTAATGTATCACTGCAGTTGGCCTACTAGTTTGGTTGGGGCCTAGTAACGGTGTCTGCCGTTCCTTGGTGTTCTCCTCCTCCTTGGTGTTCTCCTCCAGGTTTCCTTGTCTGAGCTTCAACCTTCAGGCTCTCATTAAGTATTTTTTAATGTAACATTGCAGTTGCCCTACTACTTTGGTTGGGGCCTAGTAACGGTGTCTGCCGCTCCTTGGTGTTCTCCTGCTCCTTGGTGTTCTCCTCCAGGTTTCCTTGTCTGAGCTTCAACCTTCAGGCTCTCATTAAGTAGTTGTTTAGATAACACTGCATCAGGCCTACTAGTTTGGTTGGGGCCTTCTAACGGTGTCTGCCGCTCCTGGGTTTCCTCCTGTTTGTTTTTCTTGAGCTTCAACCTTCAGGCTCTCATTAGGTAGTTGTTAATGTAACACTGCAGTTGGCCTACTAGTTTGGTTGGGGCCTAGTAACGGTGTCTGCCGCTGCTTGGTGTTCTCCACTGAACAAAGTAGTGCCACCTGTTTCCTACTGTTACCAATTTAGAACTGCATTTAGCCTAGTTACTTATTTGGCCCTACTCACTGTGTCAGCCTCTCATTACAGTTGTCCTCCACTGAACAAAGCAATGCCGCCTGGTTAGTCCTGTTACCAATTTTGAACTGCATTTAGCCCACTTTATTATTTGGGCCTAGTTCTGTGTTTCCTCCTCATCCTGCCCATTGCCCAGCCACTGCTAGATGAGTCCGCTGGTACATTGACCCAGACCACTACATTCCCCTTGCACTCTACACAGACAAAATCTGACCCTGCTGAAAGTCAGGTTCCTCTTCCCGCATACTATACCACCTTACACGGGGACAAAGAGGAAGGTGCAGGTGAAAGTGCAGGTTCCTTCATCAGGTGGGGGGCATACTCGTTGGCGACGTCACTGGCACAGTGTGACGGGGTGTATGGCAGAGCAAGAAGGGACAACAGGCCAAGGGATGATTCAACAGATTTATTATCAAGAACGCTGGAACAACACATGCAGGTAGATCTACAGAGTCCATAATTAGTCCAACGGAACAGGTTCGGGGGCACCTCCCGATAATCCTTGTGCCAGCTAACAAACCAATAGTCCACACGAGTCCAAGGGATCCAAAAACAATCTCACGAACGACGAGATATGTCCTCAGCTCAAGTCTCGCCACGTTCGCTTCCGCAGTCACAGATGGACATGGGGTCTTGCCTCAGCTAAGAATCCCCACTCCTCCTTCCAGCATCAACTCACATCTGATCTCAAAATAAGAATGGATTGTCTGAGCTCCTGGGATCCGCCCATGAAGGGGGTAGGGGTCACACCTTCTATTCAATGGCTGAGTCCACCAGAAGATTCCAGACTAGTAGGCTCCGTAGTATGTACATTTGACTAGCCACCTGCTGTGAGGAAGAATGGCTATTCCTTCCTAGTGATGTTGACAAAGCTTAATTACATTATAGCTTAGGGCTACAAGTATTGGGGGAAGGAGACATTTTGTTACAGATTAACTCAAAGCACAAGAAAATACATATATTACAGCTAATAGAAACCAGAGAACAGTTACATACATCAAATGGCATATTATTCAAATACAGGACAGGGCAAAAGTACAGATCATGACAATCCCTTCCCCTCCCAATTTGTGTACGTACTAGGGACCTCTACAGGTCGCTGGTTAAGTACACACAGGCAGAGCGTAACTTACATGTGGCTTCATGCAGCCACGAATTGGCATCGTAGCTCTCCCACATCATTGCCAAGGAGAACATCTGCAGGCAGACCTCCCATCACCCCAACCAAACATCGCCTGACCCCAAAACCAAAGTTCAGATCCACAGTGGCTGTGGGAATAGTCCTCCAATGTCCACCAGCCAGTTCAATAACAATCCCAGGTCCTCTATGGATTGCCTCAGGCCGAACCACTCGGGGATCAGCCAGTGTGAGTAAAGCCCCCGAGTCACAAAATCCAAGAAGTCTCTGTCCATCCAGCACGACCTCCTGCAAGTGCTTACCTCGATGAGCAGACGTCATCATAGCTGCAGGTCGCACACCATAAACTCCTAGTGGTGCAACATGGGTGGGTGAGGCACTAGGCCAGTCCTCACGTAGTGGTGACACGTCTTCCTCCATGGCACTTGGCTGTACATAATTAATAATACGACTGGGTACAGGATCAATCCTCATTTGAACAGCTGGGCAGGAGGCTTGCAGATGCCCCGGCTGCCCACATCGATAGCATCTGTGCTGGGTCTCACTCCATCCAAGGCGTCCTCTTGGGTGAGGGGTAAGGGAACCTGGAGGCCGGCCCCCACCTGAAGGTGCTGTAGGGGTTTGAGGACGACTCCTCCATGGGCTGGCTGGGCATGAGGCCTGCAGATGCCCCGGATGCCCACAACCATAACACCTGCGCTCTGCTACTTCCTCTCCTCGTCGTATTCCAGAAAATGCAGTAGAAGCAACTGGAGGCACATTTACATGGGTATCAGCATGAGGTGGTGGCTTAGAGGAACAGGGAACAATGGGGACAGAAGAACTGGGGGCCACCGGGGTTGTGGGGCTGGTAGGCCTCTCTCGATCCTCTAACAGAACCCTTCACTGAGGCTTGATGGTGAGAACTAGTGTTGAGCATTCCGATACCGCAAGTATCGGGTATCGGCCAATACTTGCGGGTATCGGAATTCCGATACCGAGATCCGATACTTTTGTGGTATCGGGTATCGGTATCGAAACAACATTAATGTGTAAAATTAAGAATTAAAATAAAAAATATTGCTATACTCACCTCTCCGACGCAGCCTGGACCTCCGCGAGGGAACCGGCAGCGTTGTTTGCTTAAAATTCGCGCGTTTACTTCCTTACTTGAAGTCCCGGCTTGTGATTGGTCGCGTGCCGCCCATGTGGCCGCGACGCGACCAATCACAGCAAGCCGTGACGTAATTTTAGGTCCTTCAGGATTTTAAAATTACGTTCTGGCTTGTGATTGGTCGCGTCGCGGTCACATGGGCGACGCGACCAATCACAAGCCGTGACGTCACGGGAGGCTGGACACGCGCGCATTTTAAAATGCGCGCTTGTCCTGCCTCCCGTGACATCCCGGCTTGTGATTGGTCGCGTCGCCCATGTGGCCGCGACGCGACCAATCACAGCAAGCCATGACGTAATTTTAGGTCCTTCAGTATTTTAAAATTACGTTCTGGCTTGTGATTGGTCGCGACGCGATGCGACCAATCACAAGCCGATACGTCACGGGAGGCTGGACACGCGCGCATTTTAAAATGCGCGCTTGTCCTGCCTCCCGTGACGTCCCGGCTTGTGATTGGTCGCGTCGCCCATGTGGCCGCGACGCGACCAATCACAGCAAGCCGTGACGTAATTTTAGGTCCTTCAGTATTTTAAAATTACGTTCTGGCTTGTGATTGGTCGCGACGCGATGCGACCAATCACAAGCCGTGACGTCACGGGAGGCAGGACAAGCGCGCATTTTAAAATGGACCCGTAGAAGCTCGTAAGAGCGAAACGGCCGTCGTCTGTTTTTGTCTTCACCGCTCCCTCTTCACTCCTATGCCTTAGCCAATACCGCATTTGGTTGTACAAGTGTAATCTTTATGGATTAAAAGCAACTTTAATAACGGAAGTATCAACGGGTGAGTGCTGCCTTTTCTTTTCTACTATATCGCTGCATTTTGGGGTTACAGTCTGTCTGGAGTTTCTAGCTGCTTCCAAAGCGATCTGCCTCTCCAGCAAAGCCATCTCCTGAGCTCTGTCCTGGGCTCTGTGAATGGCCTCCCTCTCCCTCTCCTCGGCTCTGTGAATGGCCTCCCTCTCCCTCTCCTCGGCTCTGTGAATGGCCTCCCTCTCCCTCTCCTGAGCTCTCTGAATGGCCTCTCTTTTATCGTCTATGGTGGCCTCTTCTCCCAGCAATGCCAACTCCTCCTCGTACCACACAACCCACTGACTTTTTTGGGTATTTACCTCCGGCTGCAGTCTTTCCTCCATTTGCTGTGAGGATCCTTCCTCAGCGTCATCTTGCAGGCGAACTCCTTCCAAAGCCGCAATTAGCTGCTCCTTGGAGAGTCCTTTAAAACGGACTCCTACTTCACGGGCCTTTGATTGTAGGCTCCCCAAAGTCCAGTTCTTGTACTCTGTGGTGCTGGTTCCCGATGTTGCGCCGTTGTCCTCCATTCCTTCTGCTCTGATCCCACTGCTGCCACCAGTTTGTGACGGGGTGTACGGCAGAGCAAGAAGGGACAACAGGCCAAGGGATGATTCAACAGATTTATTATCAAGAACGCTGGAACAACACATGCAGGTAGATCTAGAGAGTCCACAATTAGTCCAACGGAACAGGTTTGGGGGCACCTCCCGATAATCCTTGTGCCAGCTAACAAACCAAAAGTCCACACGAGTCCAAGGGATCCAAAAACAATCTCACGAACGACGAGATATGTCCTCAGCTCAAGTCTCGCCACGTTCGCTTCCGCAGTCACAGATGGACATGGGGTCTTGCCTCAGCTAAGAATCCCCACTCCTTCTCCTTCCAGCATCAACTCACATCTGATCTCAAAATAAGAATGGATTGTCTGAGCTCCTGGGATCCGCCCATGAAGGGGGTAGGGGTCACACCTTCTATTCAATGGCTGAGTCCACCAGAAGATTCCAGACTAGTAGGCTCCGTAGTATGTACATTTGACTAGCCACCTGCTGTGAGGAAGAATGGCTATTCCTTCCTAGTGATGTTGACAAAGCTTAATTACATTATAGCTTAGGGCTACAAGTATTGGGGGAAGGAGACATTTTGTTACAGATTAACTCAAAGCACAAGAAAATACATATATTACAGCTAATAGAAACCAGAGAACAGTTACATACATCAAATGGCATATTATTCAAATACAGGACAGGGCAAAAGTACAGATCATGACACACAGGGCCCCTCATAGTACGCAAAAGTGTCGCTGCCGGTGGGAGGTGCCCCCGCCGTGCAAACACACCGCCGTACTGTGAGGGGACCTGTGCCAGTGCCAATGCGAACGAGTGGGCCCCCCCTGCTTGCTCAGGATCACAGCACTTGCAACGTTGAAATACTTACCTCTCCCTGCTCCACCGCCGTGACGTAGTCCACGTTTCCTGGGCCCACTAAAAACTTTAACCAGCCCTACCCCCCACAACTTTAGCCAAATGACCCCCAATTTCCAATGCCTAACTATTATTATAAAGTAAATTAATATTGACAAGCTTCAGTAACAAGAATGGATGGTTTTGCCATTAAAATGGGCACTGTAGGTGTTTTCCTGGCCTCCACTCACTGCCGACTATGCTTCCCCATTGACTTGCATTGGGTTTCATGTTTCGGTCGATCCCCGACTTTTCGCGATAATCGGCCGACTTCACTCTACTCGACTTTTGACAAAGTCGGGTTTCGCAAAACCCGACTCGACCCCAAAAAAGTAAAAGTCGCTCAACCCTACCGCCAAGTACTGACAGCAGGGGCCTAATTTTGTAGATGGCACAGAATATTTGCAACACTGTAAGAAAGGCCTAATACAGGCCTACATCTCAACACACCTGTTGCAGCAACCAGTAAAGACAAATTGATTGACTGATTGATTGATTGCATATTGAATGCAATACAATGCTTGACATACATAGGTGAAGGCAAGGCCAGGCAAGGCACACAAAATGTTGCAAATGGTCAAGTGAAATCAAGCAAAATGCTACATTTGGCATCTGAAATGTGCTTCGCTGACACTGAAAAGTATTCACATAAAGGGTTAAAAGACAACTTGCACTGATTTCAATTCAATCTGTTTTTGGAAACCGGATCAGAGAAGGAGTGCACTGTTCCCGGAGATACTGCAATAACGGGTCAATGCGTGGAGTGGACAGAGCAAGCTCCATTTCCAGCTCCCTGGGCTAAAAATCCATTTAATATATGGTCCCCAGATGGGGGACGTATCAGATATTAAACTGATAAGAACAGATACTACACTACATCTTGAGCGGCGACGACGGATGCAAAACGCCGAGAAGCGATAACCAGAAATGGTTTGCCACTTCTGACGCACCTAGGCCTAAAACTGACACCCATTGTGGAGACAGAGCTGTTGTGATCCGCTTTTTGGGCTCCCCTAGTGGTGGCTGGTGGTACTGGAGACTTGTGTGTTCTTTTCTGCCTCAGCTCACCTGCTTCCATCAGTTTTGGGAGTTCCCTATTTAGCCTTGCTCTCCAGTCACTTCCTTGCCGGTCATCATTGTAACCTGAGTCTTTCAGTTGCATGTTCCTGCTACCAGTCTGCTGATCAGCTAAGTGGACTCTTGTCCTTTTTGTTTTGTATTTTTTGTCCAGTTTACAGTTTGTCATTTCCTGTTACTGGAAGCTCTTGTGGACTGAAATTGCCACTCCTGTGTCATGAGTTGACACAGGAGTCTTAAAGTAATTTCAGGATGGGTTTTTGAAAGGGTTTTTCAGCTGACCGTGAAGTTCTCTTTTGTATCCTTCCTCTATCTAGTAAGTGGACCTCGCTTTGCTAAATCTACCTTCATACTGTGTATGTCTTTTCCTCTGAACTCACCGTTAATATATGTGGGGGCTACTATCATCTTTGGGGAATTTCACTAGAGGTAAGCCAGGTCTGTTCCTTCCTCTTCCAGGCGTAGTTAGTTCTCCGGCTGGCGCATGGCATCTAGGCAGCCGTAGGAATGCTTCCTGGCTACTGTTAGTTGTGTGGTAGATTTAGGTCACGGTCAGCTTGAGTTTCCATCAACCGAGGGCTAGTCTGTTATTTTGTGTTTCTGATGTTCCCATGCCATTGGGGAATCATGACAGTATGACCGGCCACTGTTAAAGTAATTGGCAGAAGAAAGGAGAGTAAAAGAAGTCTGTAGATTTTTTTTTTTTTTTTTTTTTTCCTCACATGTTTGCTACTTAGTTGGCTCAGTTGTATTTCTGCTCTATTTACAGCCTTGCCTTTCTCTCCTTCTAAATCCTTG
Organism: Ranitomeya variabilis; assembly: GCF_051348905.1. Classification (NCBI taxonomy): domain Eukaryota; kingdom Metazoa; phylum Chordata; class Amphibia; order Anura; family Dendrobatidae; genus Ranitomeya; species Ranitomeya variabilis. The sequence goes on along the minus strand of NC_135236.1, from coordinate 230,051,468 downwards.
AATGGCTCTGATCTCTCCGGTGTAAGGATGGACTCTCAGAGTTTGGCTGCAGGTTTAAATAATCTTGCTACGAAGGTTCAGAATTTACAAGATTATGTTATACGTACTCCTATTTCTGAACCTAAGATTCCTACACCAGAGGTATTTTCCGGAGATAGATCTCGGTTTCTGAATTTCAAATGTAATTGTAAATTATTCCTTTCTCTCAGACCTCACTCCTCTGGAGATCCTGTTCAGCAGGTTAAGATTGTGATTTCTTTGCTGCGAGGTGACCCTCAAAATTGGGCATTTTCATTGACACCAGGGGATCCTGCGTTGCTCAATGTGGATGCGTTTTTTCTGGCTTTAGGGTTGCTGTATGAGGAACCTAATTTGGAGATTCAAGCTGAAAAAGCTTTAATAGCCCTGTCTCAAGGGCAAGATGAAGCTGAGATATACTGCCAAAAATTTCGTAAATGGTCTGTGCTTACTCAGTGGAATGAGTGTGCCCTAGTGGCAATTTTCAGAGAAGGCCTTTCTGATGCCGTTAAGGATGTCATGGTGGGGTTTCCTACACCCACAGGTCTGAATGAGTCCATCACAATGGCGATTCAGATTGATCGGCGTTTGCGGGAGCGCAAACCCGTGCACCATTTGGCGGTATCTTCTGAAGGGACGCCAGAGAAAATGCAATGTGACAGAATTCTGTCAAGAAGCGAGCGGCAGAATTATAGGCGCAAAAATGGCTTGTGCTTCTACTGTGGTGATTCCGCGCATGTTATATCAGCATGCTCTAAACGTACTAGGAAGGTTGACAAGTCTGTTTCTATTGGCACTTTACAGTCTAAATTTCTTCTGTCTGTAACTCTGATTTGTTCATTATCAGTTATTACCGTGGATGCCTATGTGGACTCTGGCGCCGCTCTGAGTCTCATGGATTGGTCCTTTGCCAGGCGCTGTGGGTTTGATTTGGAGCCTCTGGAAGTTCCTATACCTCTGAAGGGTATTGATTCTACACCTCTGGCTTGTAATAGACCACAGTTCTGGACGCAAGTGACTATGCGTATGACTCCAGACCATCAGGAGATGATTCGCTTCCTCGTGTTGCATAATTTACATGATGTGTTAGTGCTTGGATTACCATGGTTGCAATCTCATAACCCAGTACTGGACTGGAAAACTATGTCTGTGTTAAGCTGGGGATGTCGGGGGGCTCATGGGGACATACCTTTGGTTTCTATCTCGTCATCTATTCCCTCTGAGGTTCCGGCATTTTTGTCGGATTTTGGGGATATTTTTGAAGAGCCTAAAATTGGTTCTCTCCCTCCCCACAGAGAGTGTGATTGCGCCATAGATCTGATTCCAGGCAGTAAATTTCCAAAGGGTCGTTTGTTTAACCTATCTGTGCCTGAGCATGCTGCCATGCGAGAGTATGTTAAGGAGTCCCTGGAAAAGGGACATATTCGTCCTTCTTCATCACCTTTAGGAGCTGTGTTTTTCTTTGTCTCTAAAAAGGATGGCTCGCTGAGGCCTTGTATTGATTATCGACTCCTGAATAAAATTACTGTCAAATATCAGTATCCGTTGCCGCTGCTTACTGATTTGTTTGCTCGCATAAGGGGGGCTAAGTGGTTCTCCAAGATTGATCTCCGTGGGGCGTATAATTTGGTGCGAATTAAGCAAGGGGATGAGTGGAAAGCCGCATTTAATACGCCTGAGGGCCACTTTGAGTATTTAGTAATGCCTTTCGGCCTTTCTAATGCACCTTCAGTTTTTCAGTCCTTTATGCATGATATTTTCCGTGAATATCTGGATAAATTTATGATTGTGTATTTGGACGATATTTTGATTTTTTCTGAGGACTGGGAGTCTCATGTTCAGCAGGTCAGGAGGGTTTTTCAGGTCTTGCAGGAGAATTCTCTGTGTGTAAAGGGTTCTAAGTGTGTCTTTGGGGTTCAAAAGATTTCCTTTTTGGGGTACATTTTTTCCCCTTCTTCTGTTGAGATGGACCCTGTCAAGGTTCGGGCTATTTGTGACTGGACGCAGCCTACTTCTCTAAAGGGTCTTCAGAAGTTCTTGGGCTTTGCTAATTTTTATCGTCGATTTATAACTGGTTTTTCTGGTGTTGCTAAGCCTCTTACGGATTTGACTAAGAAGGGTGCTGATGTTGCCAATTGGTCCTCTGCCGCTGTGGAGGCCTTTCGGGAACTTAAGCGCCGCTTTTCGTCTGCCCCTGTGTTGCGCCAGCCTGATGTCTCTCTCCCCTTTCAGGTTGAGGTCGATGCTTCCGAGATCGGAGCGGGGGCGGTTTTGTCGCAGAAAAGTTCCGATTGCTCAGTGATGAGACCTTGTGCGTTCTTTTCTCGAAAATTTTCTGCCGCCGAAAGAAATTATGATGTTGGTAATCGGGAGCTTTTGGCCATGAAGTGGGCATTTGAGGAGTGGCGTCATTGGCTTGAGGGTGCTAGACATCAGGTGGTGGTTTTGACTGATCACAAGAATCTGATTTATCTTGAGTCTGCCAGGCGCCTGAATCCTAGACAGGCGCGCTGGTCGTTGTTTTTCTCTCGGTTTAATTTTGTGGTCTCATATCTACCAGGTTCTAAGAATGTGAAGGCAGATGCCCTTTCTAGGAGTTTTGAGCCTGATTCCCCTGGTGATTCGGAACCTACAGGTATTCTTAAGGATGGGGTGATATTATCCGCTATTTCCCCAGATCTGCGACGTGCTTTGCAAGAGTTTCAGACGGATAGACCTGATCGCTGTCCACCTGGTAGACTGTTTGTTCCTGATGATTGGACCAGTAGAGTCATCTCGGAGGTTCATTCTTCTACGCTGGCGGGTCATCCTGGAATTTTTGGTACCAGGGATTTGGTGGCTAGATCCTTCTGGTGGCCATCTCTGTCTCGAGATGTGCGTGTTTTTGTGCAGTCTTGTGATGTGTGTGCTCGGGCCAAGCCTTGTTGTTCTAGGGCTAGCGGGTTGTTGTTGCCCTTGCCTATTCCGAAGAGGCCTTGGACGCACATCTCGATGGACTTTATTTCTGATCTTCCTGTCTCTCAGAGGATGTCTGTTATCTGGGTGGTGTGTGACCGTTTTTCTAAGATGGTTCATTTGGTGCCATTGCCGAAGTTGCCTTCCTCGTCTGAGTTGGTTCCTTTGTTTTTTCAAAATGTGGTTCGCTTGCATGGTATTCCTGAAAATATCGTTTCTGATAGGGGTACCCAGTTCGTTTCTTGATTTTGGCGGGCATTCTGTGCCAGGTTGGGCATTGATTTGTCTTTTTCGTCTGCCTTCCATCCTCAGACTAATGGCCAGACGGAGCGAACTAATCAGACTTTGGAGACGTATTTGAGGTGTCTTGTGTCTGCGGATCAGGATGATTGGGTTGCCTTTTTGCCGTTGGCGGAGTTTGCTCTTAATAATCGGGCTAGTTCGGCCACTTTGGTTTCCCCTTTCTTTTGCAATTCGGGGTTTCATCCCCGTTTTTCTTCTGGTCAGGCGGAGTCTTCGGATTGTCCTGGAGTAGATGCTGTGGTGGATCGGTTGTATCGGATTTGGGAACAAGTGGTGGACAATTTGAATTTGTCCCAGGAGAGGACTCAGCGGTTTGCTAACCGCCAGCGTCGGGTTGGTCCTCGCCTTCGTGTTGGGGACTTGGTGTGGTTGTCTTCCCGTTTTGTCCCAATGAGGGTTTCTTCTCCTAAATTTAAGCCTCGGTTCATCGGTCCCTATAGGATTTTGGAGATTATTAACCCTGTTTCCTTTCGTTTGGACCTCCCGGCATCTTTCGCTATCCATAATGTGTTCCATCGGTCGTTGTTGCGGAGATACGAGGTGCCGGTGGTTCCTTCTGCTGAGCCTTCTGCTCCTGTGCTGGTTGAGGGTGAATTGGAGTACGTTGTAGAGAAGATCTTGGACTCCCGTGTTTCCAGGCAGAGACTCCAGTATCTGGTTAAATGGAAGGGCTATGGTCAGGAAGATAATTCTTGGGTAACTGCCTCTGATGTTCATGCCTCGGATTTGGTTCGTGCCTTTCATAGGGCTCATCCAGGTCGCCCTGGCGGTTCTTGTGAGGGTTCGGTGCCCCCTCCTTAAGGGGGGGTACTGTTGTGATCCGCTTTTTGGGCTCCCCTAGTGGTGGCTGGTGGTACTGGAGACTTGTGTGTTCTTTTCTGCCTCAGCTCACCTGCTTCCATCAGTTTTGGGAGTTCCCTATTTAGCCTTGCTCTCCAGTCACTTCCTTGCCGGTCATCATTGTAACCTGAGTCTTTCAGTTGCATGTTCCTGCTACCAGTCTGCTGATCAGCTAAGTGGACTCTTGTCCTTTTTGTTTTGTATTTTTTGTCCAGTTTACAGTTTGTCATTTCCTGTTACTGGAAGCTCTTGTGGACTGAAATTGCCACTCCTGTGTCATGAGTTGACACAGGAGTCTTAAAGTAATTTCAGGATGGGTTTTTGAAAGGGTTTTTCAGCTGACCGTGAAGTCCTCTTTTGTATCCTTCCTCTATCTAGTAAGTGGACCTCGCTTTGCTGAATCTACCTTCATACTGTGTATGTCTTTTCCTCTGAACTCACCGTTAATATATGTGGGGGCTACTATCATCTTTGGGGAATTTCACTAGAGGTAAGCCAGGTCTGTTCCTTCCTCTTCCAGGCGTAGTTAGTTCTCCGGCTGGCGCATGGCATCTAGGCAGCCGTAGGAATGCTTCCTGGCTACTGTTATTTGTGTGGTAGATTTAGGTCACGGTCAGCTTGAGTTTCCATCAACCGAGGGCTAGTCTGTTATTTTGTGTTTCTGATGTTCCCATGCCATTGGGGAATCATGACACAGAGCAAAAAGAGTGCCGCAGGGAAGACATTTCCAGAAACTCTGGGATGCATTCTCAATGACAGTTCTGCTGTGTGTGTGTGTGTTCAAGCTGTGCACAACGCGTTTTGAATCTGCATTATATGTATTTGAAAAAAAAGGAAAACTGGTGTCTGTGCTGATCTCGAATCTGCTTGTCTTGTCCATCTACACCTGTGTGAGTATTCTAATGCTTTCGACCAACCAGGTGCGCTGCCTGCAGTAGGTAGAATCTTAGGCTACGTTCACATTAGCGTTGTGCAGCGCAGCGTCGGGAGCAGCCGCGGCGACGCATGCGTCATGCGCCCCTATATTTAACATGGGGGGCGCATGGACATGCGTTGTGTTGGGTTTTGTGACGCATGCGTTTTTTGGGCGCAAGCGTCAGGGCGCAGAGGACGCAGCTTGTTGCATTTTTTTGCGCTATAAAAATGAACGAATGCATCACAAAACGCTGCGTTTTGCTGCGTTTTGCATGCGTTTTTGCGTGCGTTGTGCGTTGCGTCGCCGACGCAGCACACAACAACGCAAATGTGAATGTAGCCTTAGCACGGAACATTCATGTGCAGTCACAATGGGGATGGAGGGTGTGGTCAAAGTAGGCGGAGTTATGCAGATTCAAAAGGCGTTGTGCACAGCTTGAACACACACACACAGCAGAACTGTCATTGAGAATGCATCCCAGAATTTCTGGAAATGTCTTCCCAGCGGCACTCTTTAGCTCTGTCTCCACAATGGGTGCCAGTTTTAGGCCTAGGTGCGTCAGAAGTGGCAAACCATTTCTGGTCCCCTATTTGAGGACCATATATTAAATGGATCTTTATCCCAGGGAGCTGGAAATGAAGCTTGCTCTGTCCACTCCACGCATTGACCCGTTATTGCAGTATCTCCAGGAACAGTGCACTCCTTCTCTGATCCGGTTTCTAAAAACAGATTGAATTGAAATCAGCGCAAGTTGTCTTTTAACCCTTTATGTGAATTTATTTCAGGGTCAAAGAAGCACATTTCTCATGCCAAATGTAGCATTTTGCTTGATTTCTCTTGACCAGTTGCAACATTTTGTGTGCCTTGCCTGGCCTTGCTTTCACCTATGTATGTCAAACATTGCATTGCATTCAATATGCAATCAATCAATCATTCAATCAATTTGTCTTTACTGGTTGCTGCAACAGGTGTGTTGAGATGTAGGCCTGTATTAGGCCTTTGTAACAGTGTTGCAAATATACTGACTGTGCCTTCTACAAAATTAGGCCCCTGCTGTCAGTACTTGGCGGCGTTTCAATTGAAGTATCCAATGAGTAGTTCTGCCATACATACCGCATTTGTGACCGCATGAATTCTTTTGTGAAACTTTGTCTCCCTCTTGTGGACCACCGACTTTTCAATGCGGCGCATTATATGCATTTAAAAAAATAAAAAATAAGTAAAAATGGTGCCTGTGCTGATCTTGAATCTGCTTTTCTTGTCCATCTACACCTGTGTGAGTATTCTAATGCTTTTGAGCAACCAGGTGCGCTGCCTGCAGTAGATAGAATCTTAGCACGGAACATTCATGTGCAGTCACAATGGGGATGGAGGGTGTGGTCAAAGTAGGCGGAGTTATGCAGATTCAAAAGGCGTTGTGCACAGCTTGAACACACACACACACACACACACACACAGCAGAACTGTCATTGAGAATGCATCCCAGAGTTTCTGGAAATGTCTTCCCAGCGGCACTCTTTTGCTCTGTCTCCACAATGGGTGCCAGTTTTAGGCCTAGGTGCATCAGAATTGGCAAACCATTTCTGGTCCCCTATTTGGGGACCATATATTAACCCCTTAATCCCATATGACGTACTATCCCGTCGAGTTGGGGTGGGCCTTAATTCCCACCGACGGGATAGTATGTCATAGCGATTGGCCGCGCTCACGGGGGGAGCGCGGCCGGGTGTCAGCTGCCTATCGCAGCTGACATCCGGCACTATGTGCCAGGAGCGGTCACGGACCGCCCCCGGCACATTAACCCCCGGCACACTGCGATCAAAGATGATCGCAGTGTACCGGCTGTACAGGGAAGCATCGCGCAGGGAGGGGGCTCCGTGCGGGCTACCCTGAGACGATCGGTACAAGGTGATGTACTCACCTTGTACCGAGCGTCTTCTCCCTGCAGACCCCGGATCCGAAATGGCCGCGGGGCTGCATCCGGGTCCTGCAGGGAGTACTTCCGGGTGCCTGCACCGATGTGAGTGAGATCGCCGATCTGATAGAGTGCTGTGCACACTGTCAGATCGGCAATCTGTGATGTCCCCCCCTGGGACAAAGTAAAAAAAAAAAATTCCACATGTGTAAAAAAAAAAATAAAAAAAAAAATTCCTAAATAAAGAAGAAAAAAAAAAAATATTATTCCCATAAATACATTTCTTTATCTAAAAAAAAAAAAAAAAACAATAAAAGTACACATATTTATTATCGCCGCGTCCGTAACGAGCCAACCTATAAAACTGTTCCACTAGTTAACCCCTTCAGTGAACACCGTAAGAAAAGAAAAAAAAAACGAGCCAAAAAACAACGCTTTATTATCATACCGCCGAACAAAAGTGGAATAACACGCGATCAAAAAGACGGATATAAATATCCATGGTACAGCTGAAAACGTCATCTTGTCCCGCAAAAAACGAGCCGCCATATAGCATCATAACCAAAAAAATAAAAAGTTATAGTCCTCAGAATAAAGCGATGCCAAAATAATTATTTTTTCTATAAAATAGCTTTTATCGTATAAAAGCGCCAAAACATAAAAAAAATGATATAAATGAGATATCGCTGTAATCGTACTGACCTGATGAATAAAACTGCTTTATCAATTTTACCAAACGTAGAACGATATAAACGCCTCCCCCCCAAAAGAAATTCATGAATAGCTGGTTTTTGGTCATTCTGCCTCACAAAAATCGGAATAAAAAGTGATCAAAAACTGTCACGTGTCCGAAAATGTTACCAATAAAAACGTCAACTCGTCCCGCAAAAAACAAGACCTCACATGGCTCTGTGGACCAAAATATGGAAAAATTATAGGTCTCAAATTTTGGAGACGCAAAAACTTTTTTGCTATAAAAAGCGTCTTTTAGGGCTAGTATAAACATGAAGAACAAAAACCGAAATGATGTCCATATGATAATTAATTTTATTTAAGGAAAAATAATAACAGAAAAAATGGCACTACATAGATTGGTAGGAGGCGGGAAAGAAACCAAAGGGTATGGCACAAAGGGGATACAGCAGCATGAAATACTCGATCTACAATATAACAGTACTATATGAATGAATAAATAAATAAATAAATAAATAAATACATACATATCATATAAAAAAAGACTGGAAAGATTATGGTATCAGTCTGTTTTTACCCTGGCATAGGACAACCCAAAATAAATAATAAATATGTATATATGGGCAAAGTGCAAAAACTAGTGCAAAGATAAAGTGCACAAGTGCAAAAATTATTGAGGTGAGTTGCTCGGGTAATGACTAACTGCAGGTTACTGTCATCTAGTGTCTGGACACTGTTCCAAAATTAGCTCCCATTGCTCCCCATGAATGATTTTAATATTTACACGTGTGACAATCATAATAGAAGGAAGCAACCATTGAAGCAAAGAAAAGAAAAAGTGCCATGGGCGAGTTTTTTACCTGCAATGCTGCTGTCACCAGGATGTGCCAGTCCCCGACGCGCGTTTCGGCGCTAGCCTTCGTCAGGGGGTGGCAACATCCAGCAGAGAGGGAAGCTATAAAGGGGGAACATCCAATGAGCGGCGGCCACGCATGTGGAGCGACGCACAGCGCCGCTGGATGAGATCCAGGCACGCACGCCGCCGCCGGACCATGTGGACCCCAGGGTCGCGTGCAGGTGATGCAGCGCCGGGGGACATGAGACCGGAAAGCGGGGATACCAGGACTCCAGCAGCGATGTGCGTACCATCCGGTCCGCCGTCATTGGCTAACAGGGAACATGTGACTTGAGGTCCTGGAAGGGTAAAGTGGGACAAGAAAGAACATATGACCACAGGTCCTGGTAGGGGAAAACAAAAGGAAAACCGGAACGTAACAATATAACAATGGGATCCTAATAATAATATATATAGAAAGAAACAAGGAGAAATTTATGCTGGACAAATGGATATGCAAATTTGGCTGAAACAGTATATATATATATATATATCTATGTGTGATGTGGATTTAGTATATGTATCTATATGTGCCAGAGATCTGAACATGGAACAGAACAAAAAATAAATAAATATAAGGAATAAATAAAATAAAAGAAAAATAAAAATATATATATGTGACAAATATAAGAAAAATATAAATATATATATAAATATATACAACATATATATTGTGTAAAGGTATATACGAAAAATAAATAAGTGGATAATCATAAAGTGCTATGTGAATAATAATTGGTGACCTAAAATATATGAAAACGTGAAATACTAGTGCTGTCGATGAGAAACCTTAATGGGGAGCTAAAAATAATAATAATACAAATATATGTGCACAAATATAAGGTAAAAATTACAGACGTGTACCTACATTTATATAAAACTCATGCAAGTGTACTGAAAAAACAGAAAACAAAAAATAAATAATAAATGAAAAAATGATAAAAAAATAATAAAAATAAATAATAATAATAATAAATGGTAATAATAAATAATAAATAATAAATAAATAAATAAATAAAAAATAAATAATAAACAAATGATAAATGATAAAAAATAATATCATTAATAAAGAAAAATAAAAAAGTAATAATAAAAATATGAATATAAAGCTAAAAATAAAAAATAATGAATAATAAATGAAAATAATAAAAATAATAAAAATAATAATGAATACGAATAATAAATGGGAAAATAATGGTCCATGCAATATGATAAAAAATTTTTTCCAAATGTCCATTATTTATTCTTTTTTATATATATATATCTCTTTCTCTCCAAATCTCTTCATCACAGGAGTCTTCAGCCAGATGTCCATCAATCCGACGCAGCAACCAAAGAAGTGAACGAACAAACGGACAACATTACGCCCCCAGTGGCAGAGACACAAGACAAACGGAATCCCCATCCACGGAACACCAGGTAAGTAACAACTAGGAAGAAAAACTAGAAAAACAAATAAAGTGAATAAAATGAAATGAAAACATGACAGGAACAATAACAATAGGACCCAAGGATGCAAAATAAATATAGCTATATATATATCTCTAAAAACAATCAAGTATATATACACATATGGAAAGTGTATATACTCATACAACAAAGAGTCCCCAAAACTCAATTAAAACGATTTTTTAATGAAAGATAATAGCTAAAACCATGAATAAAAAAATAAAAACATATACCAGAATACGTTATACGAAACCTCACTACTGGATAACAAGGTGGGACAGGATACTTATAAAATGAGAGTAAAACTATATATCTATAAGAATGGAACAAAGCTAATGTTTTCGTTTAAACCGCGGGGTTGTATTGTATTCAGTGACCAAATCCATCTGGATTCCATCTGTGCCAATTTTTGGCTTATGTTACCTCCGCGGATCGATGGATTAATTTTATCAATACCTCTGACCTTAAGATATGAAGGGTCACAATTATGGAACAGTCTAAAATGCTTCGGAATCGTTTTAAGGGTACTCACATCGATTTCTTCATTCTGTGCAGCAACTATGCCATTGACATGTTCATGCACACGCACCTTAAACTGGCGGGTAGTGAGGCCAATATAGATTTTCGGGCAAGGGCATGTGGCGTAATAAATAACCGCCTTAGTCTCACAATTAATAAAATGTTTAATAGCGAATTGTTTTGCCCCGTTAGAGTCACAAAATGTATTGGTTCGTTCAATATTAGGGCATGCCTTGCAATGGCCACACTGAAAAGATCCTTTCTTCTGTTGAGTCTGAGACAAAAAAGTTTTGGGGAAATTCTCATAATGACTTTTTATCAACATATCGCGAATATTCCTCGATCTACGGAATGTAATGCTAGGTTGTTCATTCAGGTATTTGGAAAGAGTCTCGTCTGCAAGCAAGATAGGCCACGCCTTCTCAAGCACATGTCTCATTTTCTGATTTTGAGAATGATAGTCGGTAATGAACCGCACATTCATTGCGTTAGATGATGTGGAAGCTGAATACAGTAGATCGTTCCTTGAGGAATGTCTGGCTCTGTTGTATGCCCGTTTCAAACAGCGATGGCTGTATCCCGGATTTAGAAATCTTGATTTCAATTCCTGTGCGCGTAATTCAAAATCTTCGTCGGTGGAACACAAGCGCCGGAGTCTTAAAAATTGACCCACCGGAATAGATTTGATTAAGGATTTAGGATGCGCAGATGAGGCGTGCAACACTGAATTAGTTGCGGTCTTTTTCCGGAATATATCAGTTTGTAAAATATTATTACTGTCACGTTTGACAGTGACATCCAAAAATTCAATTTTAGACTTATGATGGTGATATGTCAGTCGAATATTCAAATTGTTATCATTAAGATGGGAAATGAATGAGTCCAGTGATTCAGTACTGCCTTGCCAAATGAAAAAAATGTCATCAATGTACCGTGTCCAAAATAGGACACGGTACATATATTGATGACTGTCTGACATGAATAAGTCCCTCTCCCACAGCCCCAGGAAAAGATTAGCATACGCAGGCGCATATGATGCGCCCATTGCGGTGCCCTGGAGCTGTAGGTAGAGGGACTCTTTGAAAATGAAAAAATTGTGTGTCAGACTAAATTCTAAAACTTCAATAATGAAGTCAATCATTGAGGTCGGGTAATCAGATGTAGACAGGAACCATCTTGTTGCACATATACCATCCGTGTGTCTTATGCTGGTATATAACGATTCAACGTCACAAGTGACAAGGATTGTATCGTCCTCAATGTGTAAGCCATCAACTTTCTTCAAGAAATCACCTGTGTCCCGGGTAAAAGAAGGAAGGCATTCGACAAGAGGCTGCAATTTGCAGTCGATAAATTTTCCAACATTTTCCACATAATTACGGTTACCGGAGACGATCGGTCTACCGGGTGGTGACTCAGAGTCCTTGTGTACTTTAGGTAGGAGGTACAACGTTGGAATACATGGTTCTTTAATAGTCAGAGCCTGGCAGAGTTCTTTAGAAATAATACCTTCACTGTTGGCCTTATTTAAAATGGTATCTAACTCAGATGTATACGCTGTTAACGGGTTGAAGGTGAGCTTTTTATAGCATGTTTTGTTTCTCAATTGCTTGAAAACTTCAGCTTCATACATTGTAGATGGCCAGATGACAATGTTGCCGCCTTTATCGGCGGGCTTAATTACAACCCCAGGTAGATTCCTTAATCTCTGGAGACTTTTTCGTTCCTCAAAATTCAGATTACCATTGGTAATATGGCAGGGAATCTTTTTAGGGTTAGGGTTAGGGCTAGGTGTTATGGTTCTCAATGGCAAGAGAACATAGCCCAGCAAACATACGAACTAGCTCTTGGAAGGATGGAAACTAAACTGACCATGAACTAAACCTGCCGCACAACTAACAGTAGCCGGGTAGCGTAGCCTGCGTTTTATCCCTAGACGCCCAGCGCCGGACGGAGGACTAACTAATCCTGGCAGAGGAAAATATAGTCCTGGCTCACCTCTAGAGAAATTTCCCCGAAAGGCAGACAGAGGCCCCCACAAATATTGGCGGTGATTTTAGATGAAATGACAAACGTAGTATGAAAATAGGTTTAGCAAAATTGAGGTCCGCTTACTAGATAGCAGGAAGACAGAAAGGGCACTTTCATGGTCAGCTGAAAACCCTATCAAAATACCATCCTGAAATTACTTTAAGACTCTAGTATTAACTCATAACATCAGAGTGGCAATTTCAGATCACAAGAGCTTTCCAGACACAGAAACGAAACTACAGCTGTGAACTGGAACAAAATGCAAAAACAAACAAGGACTAAGTCCAACTTAGCTGGGAGTTGTCTAGCAGCAGGAACATGCACAGAAAGGCTTCTGATTACAATGTTGACCGGCATGGAAGTGACAGAGGAGCAAGGCTAAATAGCGACTCCCACATCCTGATGGAAACAGGTGAACAGAGAGGATGATGCACACCAGTTCAATTCCACCAGTGGCCACCGGGGGAGCCCAAAATCCAATTTCACAACAGTACCCCCCCCTCAAGGAGGGGGCACCGAACCCTCACCAGAACCACCAGGGCGATCAGGATGAGCCCTATGAAAGGCACGGACCAAATCGGAGGCATGAACATCAGAGGCAGTCACCCAAGAATTATCCTCCTGACCGTATCCCTTCCATTTGACCAGATACTGGAGTTTCCGTCTGGAAACACGGGAGTCCAAGATTTTTTCCACAACGTACTCCAACTCGCCCTCAACCAACACCGGAGCAGGAGGCTCAACGGAAGGCACAACCGGTACCTCATACCTGCGCAATAATGACCGATGAAAAACATTATGAATAGAAAAAGATGCAGGGAGGTCCAAACGGAAGGACACAGGGTTAAGAATCTCCAATATCTTGTACGGGCCGATGAACCGAGGCTTAAACTTGGGAGAAGAAACCCTCATAGGGACAAAACGAGAAGACAACCACACCAAGTCCCCAACACAAAGCCGAGGACCAACCCGACGCCGGCGGTTGGCAAAAAGCTGAGTCTTCTCCTGGGACAACTTCAAATTGTCCACTACCTGCCCCCAAATCTGATGCAACCTCTCCACCACAGCATCCACTCCAGGACAATCCGAAGATTCCACCTGACCAGAAGAAAATCGAGGATGAAACCCCGAATTACAGAAAAAGGGAGACACCAAGGTGGCAGAACTGGCCCGATTATTGAGGGCAAACTCCGCTAAAGGCAAAAAAGCAACCCAATCATCCTGATCTGCAGACACAAAACACCTCAAATATGTCTCCAAGGTCTGATTCGTCCGCTCGGTCTGGCCATTAGTCTGAGGATGGAAAGCAGACGAAAAAGACAAATCTATGCCCATCCTAGCACAGAATGCTCGCCAAAATCTAGACACGAATTGGGTACCTCTGTCAGAAACGATATTCTCCGGAATACCATGCAAACGGACCACATTTTGAAAAAACAGAGGAACCAACTCGGAAGAAGAAGGCAACTTAGGCAGGGGAACCAAATGGACCATCTTAGAGAAACGATCACACACCACCCAGATGACAGACATCTTCTGAGAAACAGGAAGATCCGAAATAAAATCCATCGAGATGTGCGTCCAGGGCCTCTTCGGGATAGGCAAGGGCAACAACAATCCACTAGCCCGAGAACAACAAGGCTTGGCCCGAGCACAAACGTCACAAGACTGCACGAAGCCTCGCACATCTCGAGACAGGGAAGGCCACCAGAAGGACCTTGCCACCAAATCCCTGGTACCAAAGATTCCAGGATGACCTGCCAACGCAGAAGAATGAACCTCAGAAATGACTTTACTGGTCCAATCATCAGGAACAAACAGTCTACCAGGTGGGCAACGATCAGGTCTATCCGCCTGAAACTCCTGCAAGGCCCGCCGCAGGTCTGGAGAAACGGCAGACAATATCACTCCATCCTTAAGGATACCTGTAGGTTCAGAATTACCAGGGGAGTCAGGCTCAAAACTCCTAGAAAGGGCATCCGCCTTAACATTCTTAGAACCCGGCAGGTAGGACACCACAAAATTAAACCGAGAGAAAAACAACGACCAGCGCGCCTGTCTAGGATTCAGGCGTCTGGCGGACTCAAGATAAATTAGATTTTTGTGGTCAGTCAATACCACCACCTGATGTCTAGCCCCCTCAAGCCAATGACGCCACTCCTCAAAAGCCCACTTCATGGCCAAAAGCTCCCGATTCCCAACATCATAATTCCGCTCGGCGGGCGAAAATTTACACGAGAAAAAAGCACAAGGTCTCATCACGGAGCAATCGGAACTTCTCTGCGACAAAACCGCCCCAGCTCCGATTTCAGAAGCGTCGACCTCAACCTGAAAAGGAAGAGCAACATCAGGCTGACGCAACACAGGGGCGGAAGAAAAGCGGCGCTTAAGCTCCCGAAAGGCCTCCACAGCAGCAGGGGACCAATCAGCAACATCAGCACCCTTCTTAGTCAAATCAGTCAATGGTTTAACAACATCAGAAAAACCAGCAATAAATCGACGATAAAAGTTAGCAAAGCCCAAAAATTTCTGAAGACTCTTAAGAGAAGAGGGTTGCGTCCAATCACAAATAGCCTGAACCTTAACAGGATCCATCTCGATGGAAGAGGGGGAAAAAATATATCCCAAAAAGGAAATCTTTTGAACCCCAAAAACGCACTTAGAACCCTTCACACACAAGGAATTAGACCGCAAAACCTGAAAAACCCTCCTGACCTGCTGGACATGAGAGTCCCAGTCATCCGAAAAAATCAAAATATCATCCAGATACACAATCATAAATTTATCCAAATAATCACGGAAAATGTCATGCATAAAGGACTGAAAGACTGAAGGGGCATTTCAAAGACCAAAAGGCATCACCAAATACTCAAAGTGGCCCTCGGGCGTATTAAATGCGGTTTTCCACTCATCCCCCTGCTTAATTCGCACCAAATTATACGCCCCACGAAGATCTATCTTAGAGAACCACTTGGCCCCCTTTATGCGAGCAAACAAACCAGTCAGCAGTGGCAACGGATATTGATATTTAACCGTGATTTTATTCAAAAGCCGATAATCAATGCACGGCCTCAAAGAGCCATCTTTCTTAGCCACAAAGAAAAAACCGGCTCCTAAGGGAGATGACGAAGGACGAATATGTCCCTTTTCCAAGGACTCCTTTATATATTCTCGCATAGCAGCATGTTCAGGCACAGACAGATTAAATAAACGACCCTTAGGGTATTTACTACCCGGAATCAAATCTATGGCACAATCGCACTCCCGGTGCGGAGGTAATGAACCAAGCTTAGGTTCTTCAAAAACGTCACGATATTCAGTCAAGAATTCAGGAATCTCAGAGGGAATAGATGATAAAATGGAAACCACAGGTACGTCCCCATGCGTCCCCTTACATCCCCAGCTTAACACAGACATAGCTTTCCAGTCAAGGACTGGGTTATGAGATTGCAGCCATGGCAATCCAAGCACCAACACATCATGTAGGTTATACAGCACAAGAAAGCGAATAATCTCCTGGTGATCCGGATTAATCCGCATAGTTACTTGTGTCCAGTATTGTGGTTTATTGCTAGCCAATGGGGTGGAGTCAATCCCCTTCAGGGGTATAGGAGTTTCAAGAGGCTCCAAATCATACCCACAGCGTTTGGCAAAGGACCAATCCATAAGACTCAAAGCGGCACCAGAGTCGACATAGGCATCCGCGGTAATAGATGATAAAGAACAAATCAGGGTCACAGATAGAATAAACTTAGACTGTAAAGTGCCAATTGAAACAGACTTATCAAGCTTCTTAGTACGCTTAGAGCATGCTGATATAACATGAGTTGAATCACCGCAATAGAAGCACAACCCATTTTTTCGTCTAAAATTCTGCCGTTCACTTCTGGACAGAACTCTATCACATTGCATATTCTCTGGCGTCTTCTCAGTAGACACCGCCAAATGGTGCACAGGTTTGCGCTCCCGCAGACGCCTATCGATCTGGATAGCCATTGTCATGGACTCATTCAGACCCGCAGGCACAGGGAACCCCACCATAACATCCTTAATGGCATCAGAGAGACCCTCTCTGAAATTCGCCGCCAGGGCGCACTCATTCCACTGAGTAAGCACAGCCCATTTACGGAATTTCTGGCAGTATATTTCAGCCTCGTCTTGCCCCTGAGATAGGGACATCAAGGCCTTTTCCGCCTGAAGTTCTAACTGAGGTTCCTCATAAAGCAACCCCAAGGCCAGAAAAAACGCATCCACATTGAGCAACGCAGGATCCCCTGGAGCCAACGCAAAAGCCCAATCCTGAGGGTCGCCCCGGAGCAAAGAAATCACAATCCTGACCTGCTGAGCAGGATCTCCAGCAGAGCGAGATTTCAGGGACAAAAACAACTTGCAATTATTTTTGAAATTTTGAAAGCAAGATCTATTCCCCGAGAAAAATTCAGGCAAAGGAATTCTAGGTTCAGATATAGGAACATGAACAACAAAATCTTGTAAGTTTTGAACTTTCGTGGTGAGATTATTCAAACCTGCAGCTAAACTCTGAATATCCATTTTAAACAGGTGAACACAGAGCCATTCCAGGATTAGAAGGAGAGAGAGAGAGAGAAAGGCTGCATTATAGGCAGACTTGCAAGAGATTCAATTACAAGCACACTCAGAACTGAGAAAAAAAAAAAAAAAAAAATCTTCAGCAGACTTCTCTTTTCTCTCCTTTCTCTGTCAATTAATTTAACCCTTTTAGGCCGGTCAAACTGTTATGGTTCTCAATGGCAAGAGAACATAGCCCAGCAAACATACGAACTAGCTCTTGGAAGGATGGAAACTAAACTGACCATGAACTAAACCTGCCGCACAACTAACAGTAGCCGGGTAGCGTAGCCTGCGTTTTATCCCTAGACGCCCAGCGCCGGCCGGAGGACTAACTAATCCTGGCAGAGGAAAATATAGTCCTGGCTCACCTCTAGAGAAATTTCCCCGAAAGGCAGACAGAGGCCCCCACAAATATTGGCGGTGATTTTAGATGAAATGACAAACGTAGTATGAAAATAGGTTTAGCAAAATTGAGGTCCGCTTACTAGATAGCAGGAAGACAGAAAGGGCACTTTCATGGTCAGCTGAAAACCCTATCAAAATACCATCCTGAAATTACTTTAAGACTCTAGTATTAACTCATAACATCAGAGTGGCAATTTCAGATCACAAGAGCTTTCCAGACACAGAAACGAAACTACAGCTGTGAACTGGAACAAAATGCAAAAACAAACAAGGACTAAGTCCAACTTAGCTGGGAGTTGTCTAGCAGCAGGAACATGCACAGAAAGGCTTCTGATTACAATGTTGACCGGCATGGAAGTGACAGAGGAGCAAGGCTAAATAGCGACTCCCACATCCTGATGGAAACAGGTGAACAGAGAGGATGATGCACACCAGTTCAATTCCACCAGTGGCCACCGGGGGAGCCCAAAATCCAATTTCACAACAGCTAGGGTTAGGGCTAGAGTTAGGGCTAGGGATAGGGTTAGGATTAGGGTTAGGGCTAGGGTTAGGGCTAGGGTTAGGGCTAGGGTTGGGGCTAGGGTTAGGGCTAGGGCTAGGGTTAGGGCTAGGGTTGGGGCTAGGGTTGGAGCTAAAGTTAGGGTTGGGGCTAAAGTTAGGGTTAGGGTTGGGGCTAAAGTTAGGGTTAGGGTTGGGGCTAAAGTTAGGGTTGGGGTTAGGGTTAGGGCTAGGGTTAGGGCTAGGGTTGGGGCTAGGGTTGGAGCTAAAGTTAGGGTTGGGGCTAAAGTTAGGGTTGGGGCTAAAGTTAGGGTTAGGGTTGGGGCTAAAGTTAGGGTTAGGGTTTGGATTACATTTACGGTTGGGATTAGGGTTGGGATTAGAATTAGGGGTGTGTTAGGGGTGTGGTTAGGGTTACAGTTGGGATTAGGGTTAGGGGTGTGTTTGGATTAGGGTTTCAGGTAGAATTGGGGAGTTTCCACTGTTCAGGCACATCAGGGGCTCTCCAAACGCGACATGGCGTCTGATCTCAATTCCAGCCAATTCTGCTTTGAAAAAGTAAAACAGTGCTCCTTCACTTCCGAGCTCTCCCGTGCGTCCAGACAGGGGTTTACCCCAACATATGGGGTATCAGCGTACTTGGGACAAATTGGACAACAACTTTTGGGGTCCAAGTTCTCTTGTTATCCTTGGGAAAATAAAAATTTGGGGGGCTAAAAATCATTTTTGTGGGAAAAAAAAGGATTTTTTATTTTCACGGCTCTGCGTTGTAAACTGTAGTGAAATACTTGGGGGTTCAAAGTTCTCACAACACATCTAGATAAGTTCCTTGGGAGGTCTAGTTTCCAATATGGGGTCACTTGTGGGGGGTTTGTACTGTTTGGGTACATCAGGGGCTCTGCAATTGCAACGTGACGCCTGCAGACCAATCCATCTAAGTCTGCATTCCAAATGGCGCTCCTTCCCTTCCGAGCTCTGCCATGCGATAAAAAAATGATTCCCCCCCCATATATGGGGTATCAGCGTACTCAGGACAAATTGGACAACAACTTTTGGGGTCCAATTTATCCTGTTACCCTTGTGAAAATGCAAAACAGGGGGCTAAAAATCATTTTTGTGAAGAAAAAAAGGAATTTTTATTTTCACGGCTCTGCGTTATAAACTGTAGTGAAACACTTGGGGGTTTAAAGTTCTCACAACACATCTAGATAAGTTCCTTGGGAGGTCTAGTTTCCAATATGGGGTCACTTGTGGGGGGTTTGTACTGTTTGGGTACATCAGGGGCTCTGCAAATGCAACGTGACGCCTGCAGACCAATCCATCTAAGTCTGCATTCCAAATGGCGCTCCTTCCATTCCGAGCTCTGCCATGCGCCCAAACAGTGGTTCCCCCCCCACATATGGGGTATCAGCGTACTCAGGACAAATTGGACAACAACTTTTGGGGTCCAATTTATCCTGTTACCCTTGTGAAAATGCAAAACAGGGGGCTAAAAACTATTTTTGTGAAAAAAAAAAGGAATTTTTATTTTCACGGCTCTGCGTTATAAACTGTAGTGAAACACTTGGGGGTTTAAAGTTCTCACAACACATCTAGATAAGTTCCTTGGGAGGTCTAGTTTCCAATATGGGGTCACTTGTGGGGGGTTTGTACTGTTTGGGTACATCAGGGGCTCTGCAAATGCAACGTGACGCCTGCAGACCAATCCATCTAAGTCTGCATTCCAAATGGCGCTCCTTCCATTCCGAGCTCTGCCATGCGCCCAAACAGTGGTTCCCCCCCCCACATATGGGGTATCAGCGTACTCAGGACAAATTGGACAACAACTTTTGGGGTCCAATTTATCCTGTTACCCTTGTGAAAATACAAAACAGGAGGCTAAAAATCATTTTTGTGAAAAACAAAAAAAGGAATTTTTATTTTCACGGCTCTGCGTTATAAACTGTAGTGAAACACTTGGGGGTTCAAAGCTCTCAAACCACATCTAGATAAGTTCCTTAGGGGGTCTACTTTCCAAAATGTTGTCAGTTGTGTTTTTTTTTAATGTTTTGGCACATCAGGGGCTCTCCAAACGCAACATGGCATCCCATCTTAATTCCAGTCAATTTTGCATTGAAAAGTAAAATGGCGCTCCTTCCCTTCCGAGCTCTGCTATGCACCCAAACAGTGGTTTACCCCCACATATGGGGTATCTTCGCACTCAGGACAAATTTCACAACAACTTTTGTGGTCTAATTTCTTCTCTTACCCTTGGGAAAATAAATAATTGGGGGAGAAAAGATCATTTTTGTGAAAAAATATGATTTTTTATTTTTACGGCTCTGCATTATAAACTTCTGTGAAGCACTTGTTGTGTCAATGTGCTCACCACACATCTAGATAAGTTCCTTAGGGGGTCTACTTTCCAAAATGGTGTCACTTGTGGGGGGTTTCAATGTTTAGGCACATCAGGGCCTCTCCAAACGCAACATGGCATCCCATCTTAATTCCTGTCAATTTTGCATTGAAAAGTCAAATGGCGCTCCTTTCCTTCCGAGCTCTGCCATGCGCCCAAACAGTGGTTTACCCCCACATATGGGGTATCAGCGTACTCAGGACAAATTGTACAACAACTTTTGTGGTCCATTTTCTCCTGTTACCCTTGGTAAAATAAAACAAATTGGAGCTGAAATAAATTTTGTGTGAAAAAAAGTTAAATGTTCATTTTTATTTAAACATTCCAAAAATTCCTGTGAAACACCTGAAGGGTTAATAAACTTCTTGAAAGTGGTTTTGAGCACCTTGAGGGGTGCAGTTATTAGAATGGTGTCACACTTGGGTATTTTCTATCATATAGAACCCTCAAAATGACTTCAAATGAGATGTGGTCCCTAAAAAAAAATGGTGTTGTAAAAATGAGAAATTTCTGGTCAATTTTTAACCCTTATAACTCCCTAACAAAAAAAAAAATTGGTTCCAAAATTGTGCTGATGTAAAGTAGACATGTGGGAAATGTTACTTATTAAGTATTTTGCGTGACATATCTCTGTGATTTAAGGGCATAAAAATTCAAAATCAAATTTTTGCCAAATTTCCTTTTTTTTCACAAATAAACGCAAGTTATATCAAATAAATTTTACCACTAACATGAAGTACAATATGTCACGAGAAAACATTGTCAGAATCGCCAAGATCCGTTAAAGCGTTCCAGAGTTATAACCTCATCAAGGGACAGTGGTCAGAATTGTAAAAATTGGCCCGGTCATTAACGTGCAAACCACCCTCGGGGCTTAAGGGGTTAAATTGATTTTTAGCCCAGGGAGCTGGAAATGGAGCTTGCTCTGTCCACTCCACGCATTGACCCGTTATTGCAGTATCTCCAGGAACAGTGCACTCCTTCTCTGATCCGGTTTCTAAAAACAGATTGAATTGAAATCAGCGCAAGTTGTCTTTTAACCTTTTATGTGAATTTATTTCAGGGTCAAAGAAGCACATTTCTCATGCCAAATGTAGCATTTTGCTCGATTTCTCTTGACCAGTTGCAACATTTTGTGTGCCTTGCCTGGCCTTGCTTTCACCTATGTATGTCAAGCATTGCATTGCATTCAATATGCAATCAATCAATCAATCAATCATTCAATCAATTTGTCTTTACTGGTTGCTGCAACAGGTGTGTTGAGATGTAGGCCTCTATTAGGCCTTTGTAACAGTGTTGCAAATTTACTGTGCCATCTACAAAATTAGGCCCCTGCTGTCAGTACTTGGCGGCGTTTCAATTGA
Organism: Ranitomeya variabilis; assembly: GCF_051348905.1. Taxonomy (NCBI): domain Eukaryota; kingdom Metazoa; phylum Chordata; class Amphibia; order Anura; family Dendrobatidae; genus Ranitomeya; species Ranitomeya variabilis. The sequence goes on along the minus strand of NC_135236.1, from coordinate 230,029,682 downwards.
AGTATCCAATGAGTAGTTCTGCCATACATACCGCACTTGTGACCGCATGAATTCTTTTGTGAAACATTGTCTCCCTCTTGTGGACCACCGACTTTTCAATGCGGCGTATTATATGCATTTAAAAAAAAAAAAAAGTAAAAATGGTGCCTGTGCTGATCTTGAATCTGCTTGTCTTGTCCATCTACACCTGTGTGAGTATTCGAATGCTTTTGAGCAACCAGGTGCGCTGCCTGCAGTAGATAGAATCTTAGCACGGAACATTCATGTGCAGTCACAATGGGGATGGAGGGTGTGGTCAAAGTAGGCGGAGTTATGCAGATTCAAAAGGCGTTGTGCACAGCTTGAACACACACACAGCAGAACTGTCATTGAGAATGCATCCCAGAGTTTCTGGAAATGTCTTCTCAGCGGCACTCTTTTGCTCTGTCTCCACAATGGGTGCCAGTTTTAGGCCTAGGTGCGTCAGAAGTGGCAAACCATTTCTGGTCCCCTATTTGGGGACCATATATTAACCCCTTCCTGACATCCGACGTACTATCCCGTCGAGGTGGGGTGGGCCCCCATGACCGCCGACGGGATAGTACGTCATAGCCGATCGGCCGCGCTCACGGGGGGAGCGCGGCCGATCGCGGCCGGGTGTCGGCTGCATATCGCAGCTGACATCCGGCACTATGTGCCAGGAGCGGTCACGGACCGCTCCCGGCACATTAACCCCCGGCACACCGCGATCAAACATGATCGCGATGTGCCGGCGGTGCAGGGAAGCATCGCGCAGGGAGGGGGCTCCCTGCGGGCTTCCCTGAGCCCCCCGCAGCAACGCGATGTGATCGCGTTGCTGCGAGGGTCTTACCTCCCTCCCTGCCTGCTCCAGACCCGGATCCAAGATGGCCGCGGATCCGGGTCCTGCAGGGAGGGAGGTGGCTTCACAGACGCCTGCTCAGAGCAGGCACTGTGAAGCAGCCTGCACCTCTCGCAGATCGGTGATCTGTCAGAGTGCTATGCAAACTGACAGATCACCGATCTGTATTGTCCCCCCCTGGGGCAAAGTAAAAAAGTAAAAAAAAAAATTTCCAAATGTGTAAAAAAAAATAAAAAAAAATATTCCAAAATAATGAAAAAAAAAAAATATATATTATTCCCATAAATACATTTCTTTATCTAAATAAAAAAAAAAACAATAAAAGTACACATGTTTAGTATCGCCGCGTCCGTAACGACCCCACCTATAAAACTGCCCCACTAGTTAACCCCTTCAGTAAACACCGTAAGAAAAAAAAAAAAAAACGAGGCAAAAAACAACGCTTTATTACCATACCGCCGAACAAAAAGTGGAATAACACGCGATCAAAAAGACATATATAAATAACCATGGTACCACTGAAAACGTCATCTTGTCCTGCAAAAAACAAGCCGCCACACAGCATCATCAGCAAAAAAATAAAAAAGTTATAGTCCTGAGAATAAAGCGATACCAAAATAATTATTTTTTCTATAAAATAGTTTTTATCGTATAAAAGCGCCAAAACATAAAAAAATGATATAAATGAGATATCGCTGTAATCGTACTGACCCGAAGAATAAAACTGCTTTATCAATTTTACCAAACGCGGAACGGTATAAACGCCTCTCCCAAAAGAAATTCAGGAATTGCTGGTTTTTGGTCATTCTGCCTCACAAAAATCGGAATAAAAAGCGATCAAAAACGGTCACGTGTCCGAAAATGTTACCAATAAAAACGTCAACTCGTCCCGCAAAAAACAAGACCTCACATGACTCTGTGGAGCAAAATGTGGAAAAATTATAGCTCTCAAAATGTGGAGACGCAAAAACTTTTTTGCTATAAAAAGCGTCGCTGGTTTCACACTTGCGTTTTTGTCTGCAGCGTTTTTTGCACAAAAAAACGCATGCGTTTTTTCCCTATATTTAACATTGAAAACGCATGCGTTTTTTTTGTACACGTTTGGTCGCGTTTTCAAACGCATGCGGTTTTTTTCTGCATGCGTTAATTTTCAGAAATACAACCTGCAGTATTTTCTTGCGTTTTTAAGCACATGCGTTTGTTTGCGTTAAAAACGCATGCATTTTTATCGAAAAAAAAACAGAAAACACACTGAAAAGCCACCCACCACCATCATTGTGATAAAGGGATCCAAACCCTAACCCTAACTCTACCCCTAACCTCACCCCTAACCGTTTAATGAACATTTTCTGACAGTCATAGTGCCACGTATTTCAGTGCCACGTATTTCAGTGCCACGTATTTCAGTGCCACGTATCACATATTTCAGTGCCACGTATTTAAGTGCCACGTATTTAAGTGCCACGTATTTCAGTGCCACGTATTTCAGTGCCACGTATTTCAGTGCCACGAATTTAAGTGCCACGTATTTAAGTGCCACGTATTTCAGTGCCACGTATTTCAGTGCCACGTATTTCAGTGCCACGTATTTCAGTGCCACGTATTTCAGTGCCACGTATTTCAGTGCCACGTATTTCAGTCACGTTTAGGGTTAGGGGTAGGGGTAGGGTTAGGGTTAGGGCTAGGGTTGGAGGTAAAGTTAGGGTTGGGGCTAAAGTTAGGGTTGGGGCTAAAGTTAAGGTTGGGGCTAAAGTTAGGGTTAGGGTTTGGATTACATTTACGTTTGGATTAGGGTTGGGATTAGAATTATGGGTGTGTCAGGGCTAGGGGTGTGGTTAGGGTTACCGTTGGGATTAGGGTTAGGGGTGTGTTTGGGTTAGGGTTTCAGGTAGAATTGGGGAGTTTCCACTGTCCAGGCACATCAGGGGCTCTCCAAGCGCGACATGGCGTCCAATCTCAATTCCAGCCAATTCTGCGTTGAAAAAGTAAAACAGTGCTCCTTCCCTTCCGAGCTCTCCCGTGCGCCCAAAAAGGGGTTTACCCCAACATATGTGTTATCAGCGTACTCGGGACAAATTGAACAACAACTTCTGGGGTCCAAGCTCTCTTGTTATCCTTAGGAAAATAAAAATTTGGGGGGCTAAAAATCATTTTTGTGGGAAAAAAAAGATGTTTTATTTTCACGGCTCTGCGTTATAAACTGTAGTGAAACACTTGGGGGTTCAAAGTTCTCACAACACATCTAGATAAGTTCCTTGGGAGGTCTAGTTTCCAATATGGGGTCACTTGTGGGGGGTTTGTACTGTTTGGGTACATCAGGGGCTCTGCAAATGCAACGTGACGCCTGCAGACCAATCCATTTAAGGCTGCATTCCAAATGGTGCTCCTTCCCTTCCGAGCTCTGTCATGCACCCAAACAGTGGTTCCCCCCCACATATGGGGTATCAGCGTACTCAGGACAAATTGGACAACAACTTTTGGGGTCCAATTTATCCTGTTACCCTTGTGAAAATACAAAACTGGGGGCTAAAAAATCATTTTTGTGAAAAAAAAAAAAAATTATTTTCACGGCTCTGCGTTATAATCTGTAGTGAAACACTTGGGAGTTCAAAGCTCTCAAAACACATCTAGATAAGTTCCTTAGGGGGTCTACTTTCCAAAATGGTGTCACTTGTAGGGAGTTTCAATGTTTAGGCACATCAGGGGCTCTCCAAACGCAACATGGCGTCCCATCTCAATTCCAGTCAATTTTGCATTGAAAAGTCAAATGGCGCTCCTTCCCTTCCAAGCTCTGCCATGCGCCCAAACAATGGTTTACACCCACATATGGGGTATCAGCGTACTCAGGACAAATTGCACAACATTTTTTGGGGTCCAATTTCTTCTCTTACCCTTGGGAAAATAAAAAATTGGGGGCGAAAAGATCATTTGTGTGAAAAAATATGATTTTTTATTTTTACGGCTCTGCATTATAAACTTCTGTGAAGCACTTGGTGGGTCAAAGTGCTCACCACACATCTAGATAAGTTCCTTAGGGGGTCTACTTTCCAAAATGGTGTCACTTGTAGGGAGTTTCAATGTTTAGGCACATCAGGGGCTCTCCAAACGCAACATGGCGTCCCATCTCAATTCCAGTCAATTTTGCATTGAAAAGTCAAATGGCGCTCCTTCCCTTCCAAGCTCTGCCATGCGCCCAAACAATGGTTTACACCCACATATGGGGTATCAGCGTACTCAGGACAAATTGCACAACATTTATTGCGGTCCAATTTCTTCTCTTACCCTTGGGAAAATAAAAAATTGGGGGCGAAAAGATCATTTTTGTGAAAAAATATGATTTTTTATTTTTACGGCTCTGCATTATAAACTTCTGTGAAGCACTTGGTGGGTCAAAGTGCTCACCACACATCTAGATAAGTTCCTTAGGGGGTCTACTTTCCAAAATGGTGTCACTTGTAGGGAGTTTCAATGTTTAGGCACATCAGGGGCTCTCCAAACGCAACATGGCGTCCCATCTCAATTCCAGTCAATTTTGCATTGAAAAGTCAAATGGCGCTCCTTCCCTTCCAAGCTCTGCCATGCACCCAAACAATGGTTTACACCCACATATGGGGTATCAGCGTACTCAGGACAAATTGCACAACATTTTTTGGGGTCCAATTTCTTCTCTTACCCTTGGGAAAATAAAAAATTGGGGGCGAAAAGATCATTTTTGTGAAAAAATATGATTTTTTATTTTTACGGCTCTGCATTATAAACTTCTGTGAAGCACTTGGTGGGTCAAAGTGCTCACCACACATCTAGATAAGTTCCTTAGGGGGTCTACTTTCCAAAATGGTGTCACTTGTAGGGAGTTTCAATGTTTAGGCACATCAGGGGCTCTCCAAACGCAACATGGCGTCCCATCTCAATTCCAGTCAATTTTGCATTGAAAAGTCAAATGGCGCTCCTTCCCTTCCAAGCTCTGCCATGCGCCCAAACAATGGTTTACCCCCACATATGGGGTATCAGCGTACTCAGGACAAATTATACAACAACTTTGGGGGTCCATTTTCTCCTGTTACCCTTGGTAAAATAAAACAAATTGGAGCTGAAATAAATTTTGTGTGAAAAAAAGTTAAATGTTCATTTTTATTTAAACATTCCAAAAATTCCTGTGAAACACCTGAAGGGTTAATAAACTTCTTGAATGTGGTTTTGAGCACCTTGAGGGGTGCAGTTTTTAGAATGGTGTCACACTTGAGTATTTTCTATCATATAGACCCCTCAAAATGACTTCAAATGAGATGTGGTCCCTAAAAAAAAATGGTGTTGTAAAAATGAGAAATTGCTGGTCAACTTTTAACCCTTATAACTCCGTCACAAAAAAAAATTTTGGTTCCAAAATTGTACTGATGTAAAGTAGACATGTGGGAAATGTTACTTATTAAGTATTTTGCGTGACATATGTCTGTGATTTAAGGGCATAAAAATTCAAAGTTGGAAAATTGCAAAATTTTCATAATTTTCGCCAAATTTCCATTTTTTTCACAAATAAACGCAAGTTATATCGAATAAATTTTACCACTAACATGAAGTACAATATGTCACGAGAAAACAATGTCAGAATCGCCAAGATCCGTCAAAGCGTTCCAGAGTTATAGCCTCATAAAGGGACAGTGGTCAGAATTGTAAAAATTGGCCCGGTCATTAACGTGCAAACCACCCTTGGGGGTGAAGGGGTTAAATGGATTTTTAGCCCAGGGAGCTGGAAATGGAGCTTGCTCTGTCCACTCCACGCATTGACCCGTTATTGCAGTATCTTCAGGAACAGTGCACTCCTTCTCTGATCCGGTTTCTAAAAACAGATTGAATTGAAATCAGCGCAAGTTGTCTTTTAACTAGTGTTGAGCGATACCTTCCGATATCGGAAAGTATCGGTATCGGATTGGATCGGCCGTTACCGGCAAAATATCGGATCTCGCCGATACCGGTACCCGATACCAATGCAAGTCAATGGGACGAAAATATCGGAATTAAAATAAAGCCTTTCATTCCTTGTAGGTTCATTCTACATGAAGGAAAACAACTAAGAATAATGTAGGATGTATTGGGGGAGGTGGCGGAGACATTAAAGGCATAGAGGTTTAGCCCAATCAAATAGAATAGCAGGAATTTTAATTTTTTTTTTTAAGACGTTCGGAGTTACAAAGATATTGACTATGTTAATATTTTTTTTATTTTGTCAGATATTGATGTTTCACTACTTCCATGCCCTTCACCTTCTTTTTTACTTCTCCGACACTTTCTTCTTAGACATCATCCTCAGCAGCAGCATCTTTGACATCAACTTCTTCTTCACCTTATTCATGTTCTTCATCTTCTACCTATTATTTTTTTTGGTTACATTCTTCATATTCTTTTTATTCAACTATTATTCTTCTTCATATTCTACTTCTTCATCATATTCTTATTTGTGACAGGCATTCCTGTAGTTGTTATCCATAAAAGTTTGAAGATTACACCTTCCGTTCTGCCTGTCACAAAAGAGTTACATTTGTCCGCGTTCAGTTTGGCCTGCAGCATCAGGCTTTATCCAGGGGCACCACGAGGAGGAACGGACTCACCCCCATACACTGCTTAGTCTTCTTCTGCTTATAATTTAGATAATATCTTTTGCTCTGATATTTTGTGTTAGGCTTAATGTTCTTCTGCTCTTTGTTCTGCAGCCTCTTGTTCTTCTGCTTCTCGGTCTTCCATGTCGTCGTCTCCGGGGTCGTCGTCATCGTCATCATCGGGGTGGTCTTCAGGGTCATCGTCTCCAAGGTTGTTGTCATCTCAGTGGTTGTCGTCTCTGGTGTCGTCGTCATCTTAGGGGTGGTCTTCCGGGCCATCGTCTTTAGGGTATTGAACTTGGAAATGTAGCAGAAGGTACAAGAAGGCTGAGAAAATGCCGAGAACCAGCTGATGGAACTGGAACTCGGATGGCTACCCGAAGGTCCAAGAGCCAATGGAACTACCGAGGACCAGCTGACGTTACTGGAACCCGGTTACTAAGCAGGAGGTACCCGTGCCAGGAAGCACTACCAAGGACCACCTGACGTTGGTGGAACTCGGATACCCAGAAGGAGGCACCTAAGCCAAAGGCTCTGCCCGGAACCAGCTGACGGTACTGGAACCAGGATGGGGAGCAGAAGGTACAAGAGCAAAAGACACTGCCGAGAACCAGCTGACGGTACTGGAACCCGGATGGGTAGCCGAAGGTCCAAGAGCCAATGGAACTACCGAGGACCAGCTGACGTTACTGGAACCCGGTTACAAAGCAGGAGGTACCCGTGCCAGAAAGCACTACCAAGGACCACCTGACGTTGGTGGAACTCGGATACCCAGAAGGAGGCACCTAAGCCAAAGGCTCTGCCCGGAACCAGCTGACGGTACTGGAACCAGGATGGGGAGCAGAAGGTACAAGAGCAAAAGACACTGCCGAGAACCAGCTGACGGTACTGGAACTCGGATGGGAAGCCGAAGGTCCAAGAGCCAATGGAACTACCGAGGACCAGCTGACGTTACTGGAACCCGGTTACTAAGCAGAAGGTACCCATGCCTGAAAGCACTACCAAGGACCACTTGACATTGGTGGAACTCGGATACCCAGAAGGAGGCACCTAAGCCAAGGGATCTACCCGGAACCTGCTGACGGTACTGGAACCATGATGGGGACCTATTCAAGCTTGTCTTCCTAGAGCCCCAACTAGCGGTGTTGGAGCAAAGGGTCAGCAGGGGGAGCAGAGTGTAGGCTGAGGCCTGCACTGGTGGCAGCTTTGTGTCTGCATGGTGTTTGCAGGACACGTTGCCGGCTACACAGCAGGGGAACAGCTGGCGTTGCTGAACCCCACTGACACATTGGCGGGTGTTTTTCTCTGTGCAGCCAGCACTTCCGGGCACCAACTGGCGGTGTTAGAGCCCAGGGTCTGCAGGAGGAGCAGAGTGTAGGCCGAAGCCTAATTGAACCAATTTTAAAGTTAACCTTTAACCCCCCCTCAGGTGTTACAAACTAGAAGAGCCACACTTTGTGCAGCAGTATTGCTGCACAAGTCAAAGGTTGCTCTTTGTTCCTTGCACATGCTGAATGAAACACGTATAACATTAAGCCCCTTATACAGTAAAAGTGTCTTGGAGGCGGGAGTTCCCTTCGTAATGAGATGCAGCACAGCTGTCAAAAATACCACCTTGGTGCTGGGCGCGGCCTCCTGAGCGTTGCATTTTGCTGTACAGGAGTCTGCGCTGTCGTGTTATCCCTTGGCCCTGCGCTGTAAGCGCTGCCCGTCTTCGGACATCATTTAATGTCAGCCGGTGCGGTTCGCAATGCCCATGAATCCCAGCCCCGCAGTGTCTTTTCATTAATTCACACTGCGGGGCTGGGATTCATGGCCTTGCGCAGTCAATATGTTCGCCTCTCACTCGTGTCCTTACACCTGCTTTAGACTGTGCGGCGTCAGCTGATCCCTTATCGCATGCCACGGCCATGAAGCCGCACAGTCTGAAGAAGGCGGAAGGAGATGAGTGACAGGCGAAAATATGCACTGCTCATGCCCATCAATCACACCCTCGCAGTCAAAATAAGTAAGACACCGAGGGGCGTTGTGTCGGGCAGGGCGGCCGCAGAGGCGCAGCCAGCCAACCAATGATGTCAGAAGATGGACAGCGCTACCAAGGGGGTTGCTGCGTGTCATTACAAAGGAAAGTCACACCTCAGGGATGGATTAATGGTCTCAGGAGACACATTTTATACGTGTTGAGTTCGACGTGTGCAAGGACAATAACTTCATGAGCCACCTTGTACAAATGCAGCATTACTGCTGTACAAGGTGGCTGTTATACATGCCAACTCCTGGGGGGGACAGGTTCCCTTCAATTTCAGTTGTTGTGTCTGTGTGGCGTTTGCAGGACACGATGCCGGCTACACAGCAGGGGAACAGCTGGCGTTGCTGAACCCCACTGACACATTGGCGGGTGTTTTTCTCTGTGCAGCCAGCACTTCCGGGCGCCAACTGGCGGTGTTAGAGCCCAGGGTCAGCAGGAGGAGCCGAGGGAGCCGAGTGTAGGCCGAAGCCTGCACTGGCGGCAGCTTTGTGTCTGCATGGCGTTTGCAGGACACGATGCCGGCTACACAGCAGGGGAACAGCTGGCGTTGCTGAACCCCACTGACACATTGGCGGGTGTTTTTCTCTGTGCAGCCAGCACTTCCGGGCGCCAACTGGTGGTGTTAGAGCCCAGGGTCAGCAGGAGGAGCAGAGGGAGCAGAGTGTAGGCCGAAGCCTGCACTGGCGGCAGCTTTGTGTCTGCGTGGCGTTTGCAGGACACGTTGCCGGCTACACAGCAGGGGAACAGCTGGCGTTGCTGAACCCCACTGACACATTGGCGGGTGTTTTTCTCTGTGCAGCCAGCACTTCCGGGCGCCAACTGGCGGTGTTAGAGCCCAGGGTCAGCAGGAGGAGCAGAGGGAGCAGAGTGTAGGCCGAAGCCTGCACTGGCGGCAGCTTTGTGTCTGCGTGGCGTTTGCAGGACACGTTGCCGGCTACACAGCAGGGGAACAGCTGGCGTTGCTGAACCCCACTGACACATTGGCGGGTGTTTTTCTCTGTGCAGCCAGCACTTCCGGGCGCCAACTGGCGGTGTTAGAGCCCAGGGTCAGCAGGAGGAGCAGAGGGAGCAGAGTGTAGGCCGAAGCCTGATTGGAGCAAGTTGAAAGGGAACCTTTACCCCCCCCTCAAGGTGTTTGTAGCTGAAAGAGCCATCTTGTGCAGCACTAAGGATGCAAAAGGAAAAGGTGGCTCTTTTAATTATGCTCCTTGCAAACGCTGAACTAGACACTTATGAAATGTGTCCCCTCACACCGTAAAACCGTCCCGGAGGTGGGACTTTCCTTTGTAATGTGATGCAGCACAGCCGTCATTCCTACCCCCTTGGCGCCGTGCGCCGCCTCCTCAGCGTTGTTTGATTCTGTCAGGGAACCTGCGCTGTTATGTTATCCGTTGGCCATGCGCACTAAGCGCTGCCCGTCTTCTGACATCATTTGGTGTCAGGCTGGCTACGCCTGTGCGGCAGCGCTGCCCGAGATCCCGCCTCGCAGTGTCGTCTAATGTAATCCCACTGTGGGCCTGGGATCCGTGGGCATGCGCAGTGCATATCCTCGCCTCTCACTCCCCTCCCTCCGGCTTCTTCAGACTGTGCGACGTCATGGCCGTGGCATGCTATTAGGGAGCAGCTGACAGCGCACAGTCTGAAGAAGGCAGAGGGAGATGAGTGACAGCCTGAGGTGAAGATATGCACTGCGCATGCCCATGGATCCCAGGCCCGCAGTGTGATTAAATCAGAAGACACTACGAGGCGGGATCTCTGGCAGCGCGGCCGCACAGGCGCAGCCAGCCTGACACCAAATAATGTCAGAAGACGGGCAGCGCTAAGTGTGCATGGCCAAGGGATAACATAACAGCACAGGCTCCGTGACAGAATCAAACAACGCTGAGGTGGCGGCGCACGGCGCCAAGGGGGTAGGAATGACGTCTGTGCTGCGTCACATTACAAAGAAAAGTCCCACCTCCGGGACGGTTTAACGGTGTGAGGAGACACATTTCATAAGTGTTAGGTTCAGTGTGTGAAAGGAGCACAACGAAAATAGGCACCTTTTCCTTGTGCATCATTACTGCTGCACAAGGTGGCTCTTTCAGTAATAAACGCCTGGGGGGGAAGGGGAGCAGCAGGCGTTACTGAACCCCACTAACACATTGACGAGGTGTTTGGCTCTGTGCAAACAGCACTTCCGGGCAGCAACCAGCAGTGTTGGAGCCCAGGGACAGCAGGAGGAGCAGAGTGTAGGCCGAAGCCTGCACTGGAGGCATGTAAATGTCTGTTAGTGTGCCAGCGTGGCGGTCGCATGACACGTTGCCGGATACACAGCAGGGGAGCAGCTGACGTTACTGAACCCCAATAACAGAGGAGCAACTGTTGACTGTGTGGACAGCACTTCCAGGCACCAACTAGCGGTGTTAGAACCCAGGGACAGCAGGAGGAGCAGATTGGAGGTATTGCAGCACACACAGCTGGGGAACAGCTGACGTTACTGAACCCCAATAACAGAGGAGCGACTTTTGACTGTGCGGACAGCACTTCCAGGCACCAACTAGCGGTGTTAGAGCTCAGGGACAGCAGGAGGAGCAGATTGGAGGTATTGCCGCACACACAGTTGGGGAACAGCTGACGTTACTGAACCCCAATAACAGAGGAGCGACTGTTGACTGTGCGGACAGCACTTCCAGGCACCAACTAGCGGTGTTAGAGCCCAGGGACAGCAGGAGGAGCAGATTTGTTTTGCAAGATACACAGCTGGGAATCAGCTGACGTTACTGAAACCCAATAACACGGCAGCAAGTGTTAACTGTGCAGCCAGCACTTCCAGGCACCAACTGGCGGTGTTAGAGCCCAGGGACAGCAGGAGGAGCAGATTGGAGGTATTGCCGCACACACAGCTGGGGAACAGCTGACGTTACTGAACCCCAATAACAGAGAAGCGACTGTTGACTGTGCGGACAGCACTTCCAGGCACCAACTAGCAGTGTTAGAGCCCAGGGACAGCAGGAGGAGCAGATTGGAGGTATTGCCGCACACACAGCTGGGGAACAGCTGACGTTACTGAACCCCAATAACAGAGTAGCGACTGTTGACTGTGCGGACAGCACTTCCAGGCACCAACTGGCGATGTTAGAGCCCAGGGACAGCAGGAGGAGCAGAGAAACAGAGTGTAGGCCGAAGCCTGAGTGGAGCAAGTCAAAAGGGAACCTTTAACCCCCCCCAAGGCATTTGTAGCTGAAAGAGCCAGCTTGTGCAGCACAAAGTATGCAAAAGGAAAAGGTGGCTCTTTTCATTATCCTCCTTGCAAACACAGAACTAAACACTTATAAAATGTGTCCCCTGATACCGTGAGACCATCCCGGAGGTGGGACTTTCCTTCATAATGGGACGCAGCACAGCCGTCATTCCTACCCCCTTGGTGCCGTGAGCCGCCTCCTCAGCGTTGTTTGATTCTGTCCCAGAGCCTGCGCTGTTATGTTATCCCTTGGCCAGGCGCACTTAGTGCTGCCCGTCCTCTGACATCATTTGGTGTCAGGCTGGCTGCGCCTGTGCGGCCGCGCTGGCCGAGATCCCGCCTCGCAGTGTCGTCTAATGTAATCCCACTGCAGGCCTGGGATCCGTGGGCATGCGCAGTGCATATCCTCGCCTCTCACTCCCCTCCCTCCAGCTTCTTCAGACTGTGCGGCGTCACGGCCGTGGCATGCTATTAGGGATCAGCTGACGGCGCACAGTCTGAAAAAGGCAGAGGGAGATGAGTGACAGCCTGAGGTTAAGATATGCACTGCGCATACCCATGGATCCCAGGCCCGCAGTGTGATTAAATCAGAAGACACTGCGAGGCGGGATCTCGGCCAGCGCGGCCGCACAGGCGCTGTCAGCCTGACACCAAATGATGTCAGAAGACGGACGGGCAGTGCAAAGTGTGCCTGGCCAAGGGATAACATAACAGCGCAGGCTCCGGGACAGAATCAAACAACGCTGAGGAGGCGGCGTATGGCACCAAGGGGGTAGGAATGATGGCTGTGCTGCGTTACATTACGAAGGAAAGTCCGATCTCTGAGACGGTTTTACGGTATCAGTGGACACATTTTATAAGTGTTAAGTTCTGCGAGTGCAAGGAGCTAAACAAAAATAGCTACCTTTTCCTTGTGCAGCATTACTGCTGCACAAGGTGGCTCTTTCAGTAACAAACGCCTGGGGGGGGGGGGTGGGACAGGTTCCCTTCTGTCAGGATCCCTTAACCGCGGCCAGCAGTTTTTCACAAAATCCCCAGGGATTCCTGACCACTGCCACCAATATGTCACGGATTGGGGTGACTTTAGACCAACAGACGGCTATCACATGTGCAGGGGGGCTTATCTTAGTTATCCCTCCACTGCCACAATGTGACAAAAAAAACACACACAAGGCTATTGACCTCTTAGTTTACAGCAGGGGCTTATTTTAGGTATCCCACTGCTCTTCCATATACCATGAACTGCAGGAATTTGTGTATATCCCGCTTACAGTTCCACTTAAACCCTTGCAGCTCTCTGGCGCCCCCCTTACTGTCAGGTCAGATTAGGTACTGCACCTAGGGTAATTAGTCGCCAGAAAGGCTGCCTGCTATGTACTGGCTATTGGGCACGCTGCAGCGACGCGATGAACTACTCCCACTCAGGCAAGAACAATAATTATCAATGCCGCAGTCGCTGCAATGTCACCCAAAGGCCTGCACACGGTAGTGCCGCCACCAGCTTCGATTAAACGGGTCCGAAGCTAACCCAAAACAGTAGCGTAAATTCCCTTCAAGAGACAGGGTACGTTTTTAGAGCAGGAGAACGAGTCTAGTATTCATTATTATACTCATAAAGTTTATGCAGTGTTTATAAAAAGTTCTATAAAGATGTTACAATATGAGACAATTGCAAATATGTACAAAGTAATTATAAAAAAAAACAAAGGATTGCATGAGAAATAACACTTACAGTTGTTCAAAGCATTGTAGGCAACCCGGCTAGTGAACTTTCCATCTATCCCAGTGCATAAGGGCGTGCACTCTGGGCTCTTCAGGTAAAAACTCCAATCTGAGTCTCTTGGACGCCTGCCAGCACTTAAAACCTACAGCCTGTAACCTCACAGAAAGGGCTGGCTTTTCCAAACCCTCCTACCTCTTCAGTTTTACTAACTGGGCATTAAATATGTCCGATGCCCGTAACTTCGCTACAGAACCTGTCATAATCATACCCCACCCAGCATTCATCTCGTGTTATCGCTAGCATTCTAGGGAGATCAAATATGTCCTATTTGGGATGTATATTTACAGAGAAATCCCTACTTCTTTACCAGATGGAGTTAGAAACCCGTCTTTAGAGTGATGGATAGCTCCACCGAGGGGAAGTAAGAATATATATTTTTGTGTTCCCATCTTAAATGATTTGCCTAATATCTTACAAAAACAGAACAAAGGACTTTCATGATTCTGGAAGTTTCTCATCCAGTTAAAGCTGGTCACTTTCCACTACAGGAAATGCAGGTCATAAATACCTTGGAGAGGGGGATGTGAGCTGAAAGTCAGGAATTTGCAGCTCCAAGCTGTTGCTGAATCACTCCAAGAAGGGGGGCTTAGCCCACAGCATGCTAGCAAGAGAACTAAACTTATATGATATTTCATACCATAGTGACACCTCCCCCTTTTGGCATGCGCTACGGAGGTAGAACCCCACGGTATGCCTCCATGCGCACGTCAGTAGGTTCACCCTGGCGGGACAGTCCATCTGCATTCCCATGCTCCCTGCCCACTTTGTGTTCAATGGTGAAGTCGAATTGCTGAAGGGCAAGGCTCCAGAATAGCAACCTGCCGTTGGTTCCGCACATGGAGGGTCGTGGTCGGTCACCACAGTGAAGGTACGACCGTACAAGTAGGGCTGCAAGCGCTGCATGGCCCAGACTATGGCCAGGCACTCCTTCTCAATGGTGGAGTAGGCCACTTCCCTCGGCAAAAGTTTCCGGCTCAGGTACAACACGGGGTGCTCTTGGTCCTCTGAGTCAACCTGGCTGAGCACAGCACCGAGGCCAAACTCGCTGGCGTCAGTCTGTACCAAGAACGGTCGACTGCTGTCGACTGCTTTCAACACAGGGGCGTTGCACAGTGCAGTTTTCAACGCCTGGAAGGCCCCCTCACAGCCATCGGTCCAGCTGACGATGTGAGGTAGCTTCTTCCTGGTGAGGTCCGTCAAAGGTTTTGCCAGGCTACTATAGTGCTGTACGAAGCGCCTATAGTATCCTGCAGTGCCCAGGAAGGACATCAGCTGTTTCTTGGTCCCAGGAGTGGGCCAGTTCACGATCGCGCCCACTTCCTCAGGCTCTGGCTTTAGGGTGCCTCTGCCTACCCGGTGCCCCAGGTAGTGGCCCTCCCTCATGCCCATCTGGCACTTTCCCGGCTTGATAGTCAGTCCTGATCGGTTGATTTCGCCTGAGCACCTCCTCGAGATGCTGCAGGTGTTCCCCCCAGGAGGGACTGAAGATGGCAATGTCATCCAAGTACGCCACTGCGTACTTCTCCAGTCCCTGAAGCAGGAGGTTGACCATCCGCTGGAAAGTGGCAGGGGCTTTCTTCATGCCGAAGGGCATGACCGTGGACTCGTACAGTCCAAAGGGTGTGATAAAGGTGGACTTCTCCTGTGCCTCGGGGCTCAGGGGAATCTGCCAGTATCCGCGACTCAGATCCATTATTGTCAGGTTTTTTGCGCCAGCTAACTTCTCAAGCAGCTCCTCGATGCGCGGCATTGGGTGCGCGTCAGAGGCTGTAATGGCGTTGAGCCCCCTGAAGTCCACGCAGAACCGGGTGGTCCGGTCCTTTTTTGGCACGAGAACTACAGGTGAGGCCCACGCGCTCTTTGACTGTCGAATCACCCCCAGCTGTAACATCTCATCGATCTCCTGGCGCATAATCTGCTGCACCTGGTCAGAGATTCGATAGGGTGTTCGCCGTAGTGGGGCACGATTCCCGGTGTCCACCTCGTGGACTGCTAACTCAGTCCTTCCAGGCCGGTTGGAAAACACGACCCGGAAGGGTTCCAGTGTGGTTTGCAACTGCAACCGCTGTGGTTCATCTAGCGAGGCGCTTACCTCCAAGTCCTCAAGGGACCCACCGGCCTTGGCTTGGGCCAGCATGTCCAGGAGGGTGTCTTCCTCCCCGTCTTCGGGTGCGCTGCAGACCGGTAGGACGAAAGGTTCACGTTCGTGATGAGCCTTCATCATGTTGACGTGAAAGGCCTTTCGCCTACCCCGAGCGTAGTCAAGCGTGACCACGTAGGTGACCGGGTTGAGCTGTTGGTGGACGACGTACGGGCCCTCCCAGGCTGCCTGAAGCTTATCTGTTGGTATGGGGACCAACACCCACACCTTTTGACCCACGTGGTAGGTCCGCTCCCGGGCGTTCTGGTCGTACCAGTGCTTCTGATCAGCCTGAGCCTGCGCCATGTTGTCATGTACCAACTGCGTCAAGGTCTGCATCTTGTCATGGAAGCGCATGACATACTCCACTATGGACACTTCAGAAGGGTTCGGCTCCTCTTCCCAGGATTCTCTTACCAACCCAAGGGGTCCCCGGACTCGCCTGCCATACAGGAGCTCGAAGGGGGAGAACCCCGTCGAGGCCTGCGGAACCTCTCGGTAAGCGAATAGCAGGTGTGGGAGGTACCGCTCCCAGTCGCGCCCTTGTGTCTCAACCAGCATGCGTAGCATCTGTTTGAGGGTACCATTGTAGCGTTCACACAAGCCATTGGTCTGTGGGTGATATGCACTCGATACCAGGTGCTTCACCTGCATCCTCTTACAGAGAGCCTCCATTAGGCGAGACATAAATTGGGTCCCTTGATCAGTAAGCATTTCCCTGGGAAATCCTACACGTGAAAAGATAGCCAACAGGGCATCCGCCACCTTATCTGCCCTAGTTGACGACAGAGCTACTGCCTCTGGGTACCGGGTAGCGTAGTCTACCACAGTAAGGATCTATTGCTTTCCAGAGCTGCTGGGGACGGCCAGCGGGCCTACAATGTCCACCGCGAACCTCTGGAAAGGCTCCTCTATCACTGGCAAAGGGATCAAGGGAGCCTTAAGAGCAGGCCCCGCCTTCCCCACTCTTTGACAGGTGACACAGGAGCGGCAGTAGTTTGACACATCTGTCCCCATCTTAGGCCAATAGAAGTGTTGAGACAGCCGGGCCTTAGTTTTGCTGATCCCCAAGTGTCCAGCTAGCGGGATCTCATGGGCAATCCGCAACAACTCACCCCGGAATTGCTGCGGAACGACCAGCTGTCTTTCCCTCAACCACTCCTTTTGTGATTCTACGGGTACTGTCTCCCGGTACAACCTTCCTCCTTCCCAGAACACCTTCTCCTTATCAGTCTCGGAGAATGGCATCCCGGTGAGTTGTCTCAAACTCTCTAGGCTCGCATCTGTGTGCAGAGCGGCCTGAAACTCCTGGCTAGGGGAAGCCAGAAGCGACGTCAGGGTCCCTTCCCCACAGGAACCCTCTTGGACCTGCTCTGGGTCCACCTCTGGTTCAGTCACAATGATGACTGAGGAGGTTCCGGAAGGCAAACAGTTATCTGCGTTCCGGGCACTCTGACTGCGGGTGACAGCAGCTACGTAGGCTGTCTCCCCGGGGATTTCTACAGACCCATCAGCCGGCGCTGCTATGGGCTCTACCTCCCCATCCACCCCCAACACTTCAGGGGCAGTGCTACTTATGGGCCAGTTACCTTCCTCGGTGGCACTGGTCAATTTCATGGCGTCCGAATAGAAGAGAAAACGAGGCTGCACTCACCAATCTTCTTATGCAGGAATTTTATTAGGAGAAACTTCACGGCATCGGGGGTGAGTACATGCAGGGAAATGTGCAAGCGGAACGACGGCCGTTTCGCACCTGTCCGGTGCTTCAATGGGTTCAGTGTGAAGACAGGACGTGACGCCTTAAGAAGTGCACAGAAAGGTGTCACTCCCCGCGATTACACTCCTCCCCCACATGGTACAGATTATAAAAAAAATTTTTCTTTGCTCTTCCTAGTAATTTCATGGCGTCACCTTTCTCACGGTTCCCATGCATCTCCCCATTTTCGGTAGAACTGACACTTGCCCCTGCTAGGGGTTCCTCAGCCGTCTCACTCCGCAGAGCGACGTGGCTGAGCACGCCTGTACCTATGGACACATTAACCTTTGCAGAAAAATCATTATCAGCTTCAGCTGGCACAGGTACAACATTTTCACCATCAATCCTAGGGAAGAAATGGTTAACAGATGCATCATTACAAGATAAAGCATGGTCAGGTAACACATGCGATTTCCCATCATCATCATCATCAGGGTTAACTTTACCCTCATTAGTAGATTGGGGAGGGGTGTCAGGGACGTAGTATGCAACCAGCCTCCCCAAATCAGTCCCCAACAAAACATCAGTGGGCAAATTATCAGACAGCCCCACTTCCTTCACCCCGCTCCCGGCACCCCAATCAATATAAACCCAGGCCATTGGCAAGGGACAGCTGATGCCCCCAATCCCAGTGACAGTTAGGGTTTTCCCAGGAATGATTTCTTCAGGGGCCGCCAGTTCGGGTCGGATGAGGGTTCGTTCAGCCTTGGTGCCCTTGAGGCCTGTAACAACATGGCCTCCCACAGTGACGTGCTGTACGTTGTCACACACCCTCCCAACCACACCACCCACCAAAAGAACTGCTGCATTAGGCCCTGGGGCCTTGGCTAGGAGGTTCTTCTGCTTGTTTGGACAGAAGGTACTGATATGACCAGGCTGCCTGCAGTGGTAACACTGGCGAAGTTCGGTGGTAGGTCTGGTGCTGTTGGCCACGGGGACAGGACCTCTGGTGTGTTGGCTGGCAGAGGTACTGGCGTTGGTTGCAGGCTTACCCCCTCTCCAGCTGGTGGTGACTGGCTTCCGCACTTCCGATCTACGGTTGGCCTCATAGGCATCGGCAATCTGCGCTGCTTTCGTCACGTCTTTGGGTTCTCTGTCCATCACGAACTGTCGCACCTCAGCTGGGCAAAGATGGAAGAACTGGTCTTTGATCATCAGGTCTCGCAGCTGTGCAAAGGTGGTCACTGACAGTCCTTGGGTCCACTGGTCAAAGTGGGTCCCCAGTCCATGCACCACATCACTGTAACTGTCATGTGGGCCACTGTTATGAACTGGTGGTTTAGGAGCAACATGGGACGTGCTCTGGAGGAGGTGGTACCTGTACTGACCGCAGTTCCTGAGCTTAACACAACACTAGAAGTAGCCGTGGGATGTTCCTGTCACTCCCTAGACACCTCGTCACAGCCGGAGAACTAACTACCCCTAAAGATAGAAACTGGAAAGCTATCTTGCCTCAGAGAAAATTCCCAAAGGACAGACAGCCCCCACAAATATTGACTGTGAGTGGAGAGGGAAATGACATACACAGAATGAAACCAGGATGTAGCAAAAGGAGGCCACTCTAGCTAGATAGATAGAACAGGACAGAATACTGTGCGGTCAGTATTAAAAAACTAGAAAAATCCACCACAGAGTTTACAAAAATCTCCACACCTGACTAAAGGTGTGGAGGGTAAATCTGCTTCCCAGAGCTTCCAGCTTAACTGAATAAATCCAAACTGACAAGCTGGACTAGAAAAAACATAGAAAGTGCTGAACGATTAAGTCCACAAAAAGTGGACTGCAAAAGAACAAAGCAAGGACTTATCTTTGCTGAACTGGACAGAATATCAGGGAAATCCAAGAGAGATGTGAATCCAACCAGGAACCATTGAAAACTGGCACTGGCTGAAGGATAGAGCCAGGATAAATAGCCGAGCCAGAAAGACGATCAGTGGAAGCAGCTGCTGACTACTAAATCCAAGGAGCAGCAGTTCCACTTAAAACCACCGGAGGGAGCCCAAGAGCAGAACTCACAAAAGTGCCACTTACAACCACCGGAGGGAGCCCAAGAGCGGAATTCACAACAGTACCTCCCCCTTGAGGAGGGGTCACCGAACCCTCACCAGAGCCCCCAGGCCGATCAGGGCGAGCCAAGTGAAAGGCACGAACCAAATCGGCGGCATGGACATCAGAGGCAACAACCCAAGAATTATCCTCCTGGCCATAACCCTTCCACTTGACAAGATACTGAAGCCTCCGCCTCGAAAAACGAGAATCCAAAATTTTCTCCACCACATATTCCAACTCCCCCTCAACCAACACCGGGGCAGGAGGATCAACCGAGGGAACAATGGGCACCACATATCTCCGCAACAAAGATCTATGGAAAACATTATGGATGGCAAAAGAGGCTGGAAGGGCCAAACGAAAAGACACCGGATTGATAATCTCAGAAATCTTATAAGGACCAATAAACCGAGGCTTGAACTTAGGAACTTAGGGGAAGAAACCTTCATAGGAACATGACGAGAAGATAACCAGACTAAATCCCCCACCCGAAGCCGGGGACCAACACACCGACGGCGGTTAGCAAAACGTTGAGCCTTTTCCCGAGACAACGTCAAATTGTCCACCACATGAGTTCAAATCTGCTGCAACCCGTCCACCACAGAATCCACACCAGGACAATCAGAAGGCTCAACCTGCCCCGAAGAAAAACGAGGATGAAAACCAAAATTACAAAAGAAAGGCGAAACCAAAGTAGCCGAACTAGCCCGATTATTAAGGGCAAACTCGGCCAACGGCAAGAAAGCCACCCAATCATCCTGATCAGCAGACACAAAGCATCTCAAATAGGTTTCCAAGGTCTGATTAGTTCGCTCAGTTTGGCCATTAGTCTGAGGATGGAACGCCGAAGAAAAAGACAAATCAATGCCCATCCTAGCACAAAAGGCCCGCCAAAACCTAGAAACAAACTGGGAACCTCTGTCAGACACAATATTCTCCGGAATGCCATGCAAACGAACCACATGCTGAAAAAACAATGGAACCAAATCAGAGGAGGAAGGCAATTTAGACAAAGGTACCAAATGGACCATTTTAGAGAACCGGTCACAAACCACCCAGATAACAGACATCTTCTGGGAAACAGGAAGATCCGAAATAAAATCCATGGAAATATGCGTCCAGGGCCTCTCAGGGACCGGCAAAGGCAAAAGCAACCCACTAGCGCAGGAACAGCAAGGCTTGGCCCGGGCACAAGTCCCACAGGACTGCACAAAAGAACGCACATCCCGCGACAAGGAAGGCCACCAAAAGGACCTAGCAACCAAATCTCTGGTACCAAAAATCCCAGGATGACCAGCCAACACTGAACAATGAACCTCAGAAATTACCTTACTAGTCCATCTATCAGGAACAAACAGCTTCCCCACTGGACAGCGGTCAGGTTTATCAGCCTGAAATTCCTGAAGCACCCGCCGCAAATCAGGGGAGATGGCAGAAAGAATCACCCCTTCCTTAAGAATGCCAACCCTGTTTCCCCTGCGGGGGATATTATATGTACTTATTGCTTTATTGCTAATAAAAAGTTAATTGGTTAAAAAAAAAGAAGGAAAAAAAAGTTCTGAGCCATTTTTTTTTCTGTAGTCTGTTTTGTCTTTTTTTTCCTCTTATTCTCTGGGTGGTTCAGGATTTTGGCGCTGGCATGGATGTTCAGGGTTTGTTTTCTCGTGTGGATCAACTTGCTGCAAGAGTACAGAGTATCCAAAATTATGTTGTCCAGACTCCGGCTTTAGAGCCTAAAATTCCTACTCCTGATTTGTTTTTTGGGGACAGATCTAAGTTTTTGAACTTTAAAAATAACTGCAAATTGTTTTTTGCTTTGAAACCCCGTTCCTCTGGTGATCCCATTCAGCAGGTTAAGATTGTCATCTCTCTGCTGCGTGGTGACCCTCAGGACTGGGCATTCTCCCTTGAATCAGGGAATCCGGCATTGCTTAATGTAGATGCATTTTTTCAAGCGCTCGGATTATTGTATGACGAACCTAATTCTGTGGATCATGCAGAAAAAACCTTGTTGGCCCTATGTCAGGATCAGGAAGCGGCAGAATTATACTGCCAGAAATGTAGAAAATGGTCTGTGCTCACTAAATGGAATGAGGATGCTCTGGCAGCAATTTTCAGAAAGGGTCTTTCTGAAGCCCTTAAAGATGTTATGGTGGGGTTCCCCACGCCTGCTGGTTTGAGCGAATCTATGTCTCTAGCCATTCAGATTGATTGGCGCCTGCGCGAGCGCAAAGTTGTGCACCGTATGGCAGTGTCCTCTGAGCAGAGTCCTGAGCCTATGCAATGTGATAGGATTTTGACTAGAGCAGAACGGCAGGGATTCAGATGTCAGAATAAGCTGTGTTTTTACTGTGGTGATTCTGCTCATGTTATTTCTGATTGCCCTAAGCGTACTAAGAGGGTCGCTAGGTCTGTTACCATCAGTACTGTACAGCCTAAATTTCTCTTATCTGTGACCCTGATTTGCTCATTATCGTCCTTTTCTGTCATGGCATTTGTGGATTCAGGCGCTGCACTGAACTTAATGGACTTGGAATTCGCCAGGCGCTGTGGTTTTTCCTTGCAGCCTTTGCAGAGCCCTATTCTTTTGAGGGGCATTGATGCTACACCGTTGGCCAAGAATAAACCTCAGTATTGGACTC
This sequence comes from Ranitomeya variabilis, assembly GCF_051348905.1. NCBI lineage: Eukaryota > Metazoa > Chordata > Amphibia > Anura > Dendrobatidae > Ranitomeya > Ranitomeya variabilis. The sequence goes on along the minus strand of NC_135236.1, from coordinate 230,007,607 downwards.
AGCTGACCATGTGCATGGCTCCAGCACATCAGGAAGATTGCCGTTTTCTGGTGTTGCATAACTTGCATGATGTTGTTGTACTGGGTTTTCCATGGTTACAAGTAAACAATCCAGTGTTGGATTGTAAATCGATGTCTGTGACTAGTTGGGGTTGTCAAGGGGTACATAGTGACATTCCTTTAAAGTAAATTTCCTCTTCCCCCTCTTCTGATGTTCCTGAATTTTTGTCAGATTTCCAGGATGTATTCGATGAGCCCAAGTCCAGTTCCCTTCCTCCACATAGGGACTGTGATTGTGCTATTGACTTGATTCCAGGCTCTAAGTTCCCTAAGGGCCGACTTTTCAACCTGTCTGTGCCAGAACATACCGTTATGCGGAGCTATGTTAAGGAGTCCTTGGAGAAGGGGCATATTCGGCCGTCTTCGTCACCATTGGGAGCGGGATTCTTTTTTGTTGCCAAGAAGGATGGCTCCTTGAGACCCTGTATTGATTATCGTCTCCTTAATAAGATCACGGTCAAATTCCAATACCCTTTACCTTTGCTATCTGATTTGTTTGCTCGGATTAAGGGGGCTAGTTGGTTTACCAAGATTGACCTTCGAGGGGCATATAATCTTGTTCGTATTAAACAGGGTGACGAATGGAAAACTGCATTTAATACGCCCGAAGGCCATTTTGAATACCTGGTGATGCCTTTCGGGCTTTCTAATGCTCCTTCTGTATTTCAGTCCTTCATGCATGACATTTTCCGCAATTATCTTGATAAATTCTTGATTGTGTATTTGGATGATATTTTGATTTTTTCCAATGATTGGGAGTCTCATGTGAAGCAGGTCAGCATGGTATTCCAGATCCTTCGTGATAATGCTCTATTTGTGAAGGGGTCTAAGTGCCTATTTGGAGTTCAGAAGGTCTCTTTTTTGGGGTTTATTTTTTCTCCTTCGTCTATAGAAATGGATCCTGTTAAGGTCCAAGCCATTCATGACTGGATTCAACCCACATCGGTGAAGAGCCTTCAGAAATTTTTGGGCTTTGCTAATTTTTATCGCCGTTTCATTGCCAACTTCTCTAGTGTGGTTAAGCCCCTGACCGATTTGATGAAGAAAGGCACTGATGTGACAAATTGGTCCTCTGAGGCTGTTGAGGCCTTTCAGGAGCTTAAGCGCCGATTTACTTCGGCCCCTGTCTTGCGTCAGCCGGATGTGTCTCTTCCTTTTCAGGTTGAGGTTGACGCTTCTGAGATTGGGGCAGGGGCCGTTTTGTCACAGAGGAATTCTGATGGCTCCTTGATGAAACCATGTGCCTTCTTTTCCCGAAAGGTTTCGCCTGCGGAACGCAATTATGATGTCGGCAATCGGGAGTTGTTGGCTATGAAGTGGGCATTTGAGGAGTGGCGACATAGGCTTGAGGGAGCCAAGTACCGCGTTGTGGTCTTGACCGATCATAAGAATTTGATTTACCTCGAGTCGGCCAAGCGGCTGAACCCTAGACAGGCTCAATGGTTCCTGTTTTTCTCCCGTTTCGATTTTGTGGTTTCATATCTTCCGGGATCTAAGAATGTTAAAGCGGATGCCCTCTCTAGGAGTTTTTTGCCTGATTCTCCTGGAGTTCTTGAGCCGGTTGGCATTCTTAGGGAAGGGGTGATTCTTTCTGCCATCTCCCCTGATTTACGGCGGGTGCTTCAGGAATTTCAGGCTGATAAACCTTACCGCTGTCCTGTGGGGAAGCTGTTTGTTCCTGATAGATGGACAAGTAAAGTAATTTCTGAGGTCCATTGTTCGGTGTTGGCCAGTCATCCTGGGATTTTTGGTACCAGAGATTTGGTGGCTAGGTCCTTTTGGTGGCCTTCCTTGTCGCGGGATGTGCGTTCTTTTGTGCAGTCCTGTGGGACTTGTGCCCGGGCTAAGCCTTGCTGTTCCCGCGCTAGTGGGTTGCTTTTGCCTTTGCCTGTCCCTGAGAGGCCCTGGACGCATATTTCCATGGATTTTATTTCTGATCTTCCTGTGTCCCAGAGGATGTCTGTTATCTGGGTGGTTTGTGACCGGTTCTCTAAAATGGTCCATTTGGTGCCTTTGCCTAAATTGCCTTCCTCTTCTGGTTTGGTTCCGTTGTTTTTTCAGCATGTGGTTCGTTTGCATGGCATTCCGGAGGATATTGTGTCTGACAGAGGTTCCCAGTTTGTTTCCGGGTTTTGGCGGGCCTTTTGTGCTGGGATGGGCATTAATTTGTCTTTTTCTTCGGCGTTCCATCCTCAGACAAATGGCCAAACTGAGCGAGCTAATCAAACCTTGGAAACCTATTTGAGATGCTTTGTGTCTGCTGATCAGGATGATTGGGTGTCTTTCTTGCCGTTGGCCGAGTTTGCCCTTAATAATCGGGCCAGTTCGGCTACTTTGGTTTCGCCTTTTTTTTGTAATTTTGGTTTCCATCCTCGTTTTTCTTCAGGGCAGGTTGAGCCTTCTGATTGTCCTGGTGTAGATTCTGTGATGGACAGGTTACAGCAGATTTGGACTCATGTGGTAGACAATTTGACGTTGTCTCAGGAAAAGGCTCAGCGTTTTACTAACCGCCGTCGGTGTGTTAGTCCTCGGCTTCGTGTGGGGGATTTAGTCTGGTTATCTTCTCGTCATGTTCCTATGAAGGTTTCTTCCCCTAAGTTCAAGGCTCGGTTTATTGGTCCTTATAAGATTTCTGAGATTATCAATCCAGTGTCTTTTCGTTTGGCCCTTCCAGCCTCTTTTTCCATCCACAATGTTTTCCATAGATCTTTGTTGCGGAGATATGTGGTACCCGTTGTTCCCTCTGTTGATTCTCCTGCCCCGGTGTTGGTTGAGGGGGAGTTGGAATATGTGGTCGAGAAAATTTTGGATTCTCGTTTTTCGAGGCGGAGGCTTCAGTATCTTGTCAAGTGGAAGGGTTATGGCCAGGAGGATAATTCTTGGGTGGTTGCCTCCGATGTCCATGCTGCCGATTTGGTTCGTGCTTTTCACTTGGCTCGTCCTGATCGGCCTGGGGGCTCTGGTGAGGGTTCGGTGACCCCTCCTCAAGGGGGGGGTACTGTTGTGAATTCCGCTCTTGGGCTCCCTCTGGTGGTTGTAAGTAGCACTTTTGTGAATTCTGCTCTTGGGCTCCCTCCTGTGGTTTTGAGTGGTATAGCTGCTTCTTGGATTTAGCATCAGCAGCTGCTTCCACTGATCGTCTTTCTGGCTCGGCTATTTTAGTCTGGCGTTATCCCTCAATTCCTGCTTGGAGTCACTGCTCTTTTGGATTTCCCTGACACTCGGTCTAGTTCAGCAAAGATAAGTCCTTGCTTGTCCTTTTGCAGTCCACTTGTTGTGGACTTTATTGTTCAGCACATTTTATGTTTTGCTCATTTGTCCAGCTTATCAGTATGGATCTATTCAGCTAAGCTGGAAGCTCTGGGCTGCAGATTTTGCCCTCCACACCTTTAGTCAGGTGTGGAGATTTTTGCATATCTCTGCGGTGGACTTTTTCTAGTTTTTATTACTGACCGCACAGTGTTCTTTCCTGTACTATCTATCTAGCTAGAAGTGGCCTCCTTTGCTAAATCTTGTTTCATACTACGTATGTCATTTCCTTCTCCTCTCACAGTCATTATTTGTGGGGGGGCTGTCCTATCCTTTGGGGATTTTCTCTGAGGCAAGATAGCTTTCCTATTTCTACCTTTAGGGGTAGCTAGTTCTCCGGCTGTGATGAGGTGTCCAGGGAGTGACAGGAACATCCCACGGCTACTGCTAGTGTTGTGTTAAGATCAGGAACTGCGGTCTGTATAGTTACCACCTGCTCAGAGCTAGTCGCATGTCGCTCCTAAATTACCAGTCCATAACAGTGTCCCTCTTCTGCTGGGTGTACCAGGCTTCTCCTATCGCAGCCATGGTTGCCAAATAAAAGATAGGATAGAAAAACGAAGAGAAAGGGAGGGGATAATTACCAGTACACAATTGTCTCACAACTAATAAACACTGAGTTCGTTCTCCAAACTTATTTGCGCAGAGTCCTCGCAAGAACTTTCTGCAAGTTTTTAGTGAGAGGAATGATTGCTCAAACCAAATCACTAATGCTCTAATATCCCACCACCTTGCCACCAATTGTCAGGATCCCTTAACCGCGGCCAGCAGTTTGTCACAAAATCCCCAGGGATTCCTGACCACTGCCACCAATATGTCACGGATTGGGGTGACTTTAGACCAACAGACGGCTATCACATGTGCAGGGGGGGCTTATCTTAGTTATCCCTCCACTGCCACAATGTGACAAAAAACACATACACAAGGCTATTGACCTCTTAGTTTACAGCAGGGGCTTATTTTAGGTATCCCACTGCTCTTCCATATACCATGAACTGCAGGGATTTGTGTATATCCCGCTTACAGTACCACTTAAACCCTTGCAGCTCTCTGGCGCCCCCCTTATTGTCAGGTCAGATTAGGTACTGCACCTAGGGTAATTAGTCGCCAGAAAGGCTGCCTGCTATGTACTGGCTATTGGGCATGCTGCAGCGACGCGATGAATATATATTTTTGTGTTCCCATCTTAAATGATTTGCCTAATATCTTACAAAAACAGAACAAAGGACTTTCATGATTCTGGAAGTTTCTCATCCAGTTAAAGCTGGTCACTTTCCACTACAGGAAATGCCGGTCGTAAATACCTTGGAGAGGGGGATGTGAGCTGAAAGTCAGGAATTTGCAGCTCCAAGCTGTTGCTGAATCACTCCAAGAAGGGGGGCTTAGCCCACAGCATGCTAGCAAGAGAACTAAACTTATATGATATTTCATACCATCGTGACACCTTCAATTTCAGTTGTTGTGTCAGCATGGCGGTCGCAGGACACATTGCCGGCTACACAGCTGGGGATCAGCTGACGTTACTGACACCCAATAACACTGGGTCGTATGTTTTGACTGTGCAGACGGCACTTCTGAGCCTCAACTGGCGGTATTGGAGCCCAGGAATTACAGTTCAGGTGGTAGAAAGATGAACACAACAGGAGACCTGGATACTGTAGACAGTCACCAAATTATTTAATCAGGAAGAGGAGTGGCAAATTCCTGCGAGATCCAGGGCTGGTTCATTTTCAGGAAAGTAAGCCGGTCAATGTTATCGGAGGATAGTCGCATGCGACGGTCTGCTAGTACACCACCTGCAGCACTAAAGACGCGTTCCGATAATACACTAGCCGCAGGGCAAGCCAGCACCTCCAATGCATACTGGCTTAGCTCTGGCCATGTATCCAGCTTAGAGACTCAAAACTTGAAAGGTAAAGAGCCGTCTGGGAGTACAGTAAGAGGGCAAGACATGTAGTCTGTCACCATCTGACGGAACCGTTGCCTCCTGCTGACTGGAGCCGCCTGTGATGGTGTAGACATTTGTGGCGGGCACACAAAACTGTGCCACAGTTGGGCCATACTGGTCTTGCCTTGGGCAGAGGCACTGCTTCTGCTCCCTCTTTGTGCAGAGCCTCCTCCACTGCCTGGACGCACTGAGCTGCTTTGTAAAGCACTAGCAGCACTTCTCTCAGTTGGACTGGAGAAGATGATGGAATTCACCAGTGTGTCTTGGTACTCCCGCATGTTATGCTCCCGGTTCAATGGTGTGATGAGGCTTTGTACGTTGTCCCGGTAGCGAGGATCGAGGAGGGTGTACACCCAATAATCAGCCATGTTGAGAATGTGGGCGATGCGCCGGTCGTTTCTCAGGCACTGCAGCATGTAATCAACCATATGCTGCAGACTGCCAACTGGCCAAGAAACGCTGTCCCCTGCTTGAGGCGTGCGCTCTGCCCGCTCTTCATCACCCCACCCACGCTGTACACACTGACTACTAGACAATTGTGTAACTCCCTCCTCTGGACGGATGTCTTCCTCCTCCATTGACTCCTCCTCATCCTCCTCACAAAGTGTCCCATGCCTACGCGTTTGTGAGGAACCACATGGCGCTGACTGTCCAGAAGCTGATGGAAATGGTGAGTCCTCATCCTCCACCTCTTCCACAACATCATCCCTTAGCGCTTGCAGTGTTTGTTGAAGCAGGCAGATAAGGGGGACAGTCATGCTGACTAGTGCATCATCTGCACTCGCCATCCGTGTGGAATAATCGAAGGGACGCAAAACCTGGCAGACGTCCTTCATAGTGGCCCACTCTGTGGTTGTGAAGTCTGAACGGCGCGGAGTGCGACTTCTTTGCGCCTGATGCAGCTGGTACTCCATTACTGCTTGCTGCTGCTCACACAACCGCTCCAACATATGTAACGTGGAATTCCACCTGGTAGGTAGGTCACATATGATGCAATGTTCCGGAAGGCGGAATCGGCGCTGCAGAGCTGCAATGCGCGATCTTGCCGTGCTGGAACGCCGCAAGTGAGCACACTCTAGGCGGACCTTGTGCAGCAGTGCATCAAGATCCGGAAAACTCTGCATGACCAAGTTGAGCACATGTGCCAGACATGGGATGTGAGTGAGGTTGCCGAGGCCCAGAGCTGCCACCAGATTTCGGCCATTGTCACACACTACCATGCCTGGCTGGAGATTCGCTGGCACAAACCACACATCGCTCTCCTGCTTGATGGCATTCCAGAGCTCCTGCGCTGTGTGGCTTCGATTCCCCAAAGAAATTAATTTCAAGACGGCCTGTTGACGTTTGGCCACGGCTGTGCTCATGTCGGTCGTAACAGGTAAACGTTCACGGGTCCATGTGGAGGTGGACTGTGACGGCTCCTGCAGCGATGATTCTGAGGAACTTGTGTATGAGGAGGAGTCAATGCGTACAGACTGGATTCCTGCAACCCTTGGAGTGGGCAGGACACATCCTGCGCCACTCGCACGATCTGTACCCAGCTCAACAACATTAACCTAATGGGCAGTGAGGGAAAGGTATCACCCCTGTCCATGGTGACTGGTCCACGCATCGGTGGTGAGGTGGACCTTGCTACTGACGGCGTTCAGTAGCGCGTGTTTTATGTGTCCCTCCACATGCTTGTGCAGGGCAGGGATGGCTTGCCTGCTGAAATAAAAGCGGCTGGGCACATTGTACTGTCAGACTGCCAATGCCATCAAGTCACGGAAGCTGTCAGTCTCCACCAGCCTGAATGACAGCATTTCCAATGACAGAAGTTTGGCAATGCCTGCATTCAGAGCCTGTGCTCGTGGGTGGTTTGCCGAGAATGGCCGCCTTTTCTCCCATGCCTGTACTACCGATGGCTGTAGACTGGGCTGGGAGTGTGAGGATGACTGGGAACGTGGTGCTGCGGGTGGAATTACAGTGGGTCTCTGGACAACAGTGCCAGAGGTTCTTCCATGGCGATCCTGGGAGGAAGCCGAACCAGCTGTGTGTGAGCTGGAGGAAGAGGCAACACGAGCTGAAGAGGTGGTAGCTGCCGCTGTTGGTTGGCCTACGTCTTCAGTGTGTTTTTGTAACTCCACCGCGTGCCTGGTCCGCACATGTTTCCACATATTTGAGGTATTGAGGTTGCTGACATTTCTCCCTCTTTTGATTTTCTGATGACACACCTTGCATTTGACAAAGCAAATGTCATCTGCAACTGTGTCAAAAAAGGACCAGGCACTGCAAGTCTTGGGAGCGCCCTTTTTGGCTGTTGGAAGAGGCATGCTCCTAACGGGTGCCGAAGTGGAGGCTACAGGCTCCGCAGTCTTCCCCCTCCCTCTCCCTCTTTGGCCCGTTCGGGGAATCTCTTCATCTGAGCTGCTCCCAGCACCTTCCCGTCCCTCACGCCATGATGGGTCAAAGACCTCATCATCTACACTACCCTCTGCCACCAACTTCTCCTCCTAGGTAGTCTCAGCAGCACAGCACGCACCAGAAAGTGGCACCTGAGTGTCATCAGCGGATGCGTACTGGGTTGTGATGACCGGAGGCACTGGCCCACCCGCCTCTTCAGACTCAGAGAGAAAAAGCTGTTGGGCATCACTACACACTGCCTCTTCTTCCATTTCTCCAATGCTGCTTGGCTGGCCCCCTGTTTCCAAGTCAAGAGATTCAGAGAACAGAAGGAGAGACGGCTCCTGTCCTGGGCTCTCTGACTGCCTGGGCAATTTGGCAGGTGGTGAAGAGACAGATGGGTGCTCTCCAGTGCTCTGTGCCTGAGAGGATGTGGCACTAATTGAAGTCGATGCGTTAGCTGCCATCCATCCGACAACGGCTTCAATTTGGTCTTCACGCAGCAGCAGTGTACGGCGCTCTCCGACAAAGCTGCGCATGAAGGACTGTTCCCTGCTGAAACTGGGTGATGATGAGTCACCGGCGCCCGCAGCAGGCACAGAATCCCCACGTCCTCTCCCTGCTCCGCGCCCACGCCCACGTGCCTTACTCCCTGCCTTCTTCATCTTGGTTGACTGATAAAGATAAGCAGAAAAGTACTAAGGGCTTAGTGTGCTTATTCCTGATCAGCTACCAACAGGTATAAGAAACACTAATTTTCTAAAGTGTGGACTAGACTTTAATATGAGCTAATGTGGCTTACACAACTGTAAAGAGGTGTGTTTGGTGAACTTTATTATTTATTTATTTTTTGGGGGGCTGAACTGACTACAGGGCGAGCTGCACTCACACGGAGACCGTGCAGACAGCTGTAAACGGCGCTGCAAGGCCCAAAAAACCTCCTCTACGTTATCCTATGTAGTGTTTTTCCACAATTTAGCTGGATACGGGTGGAAAGCCACTAATAGGAATTATTTGAAAAAATGTGCAGTGGGCTGCACTATTTGCAAAAAAGGACAATGGATAGAACAAATGAGACAGTTAACCACCCTGAGCTGGATACAACCGGCTGTGGCTGCACACAGACTACAGGGCGAGCTGCACTCACACGGAGACCGTGCAGACAGCCGTAAACGGCGCTGCAAGGCCCCAAAAACCTCCTCTACGTTATCCTATGTAGTGTTTTTCCACAATTTAGCTGGATACGGGTGGAAAGCCACTAATAGGAATTATTTGAAAAAATGTGCAGCGGGCTGCACTATTTGCAAAAAAGGACAATGGATAGAACAAATGAGACAGTTAACCACCCTGAGCTGTATACAACCGGCTGTGGCTGCACACAGACTACAGGGCGAGCTGCACTCACACGGAGACCGTGCAGACAGCCGTAAACGGCGCTGCAAGGCCCAAAAAACCTCCTCTACATTATCCTATGTAGTGTTTTTCCACAATTTAGCTGGATACGGGTGGAAAGCCACTAATAGGAATTATTTGAAAAAATGTGCAGCGGGCTGCACTATTTGCAAAAAAGGACAATGGATAGAACAGTATGAGACAGTTAACCACCCTGAGCTGGATACAACCGGCTGTGGCTGCACACAGACTACAGGGCGAGCTGCACTCACATGGAGACCGTGCAGACAGCGGTAAACGGCGCTGCAAGGCCCAAAAAACCTCCTCTACGTTATCCTATGTAGTGTTTTTCCACAATTTAGCTGGATACGGGTGGAAAGCCACTAATAGGAATTATTTGAAAAAATGTGCAGCGGGCTGCACTATTTGCAAAAAAGGACAATGGATAGAACAGTATGAGACAGTTAATCACCCTGAGCTGAATACAACCGGCTATGGCTGCACACAGACTACAGAGTGGGCTGCACTCACACACACACACACACAGAGCCCTTGCAGGTCGCTGTGAAAACAGCGCTGCAAGGCAAAAGCAAGGTGAACACACAGCGGTTGCTAAATTAGCCTGGGAAAAGCACAAAGAAGCAAATCGCTATCTCAACTGGCCCTCAGTCAGAACACAGTGTCCTGTGCCTAACTGAATTCACAGCAGAGTGAGCCAGAAATGGCGGCAGCGTTTTTTATAGTGCATCATGACATCATTTCAGCAGCCAATCACAGACTTGCCAGTAGTTACATGCCCACCATGCTGAACAGGATGTGCCCACACTTGTAATCATTCCTCATTGGCTGAATTCGTGCAGTTTGAATTGTGGGAACTTCCGATTCCGGTATCCGATATGCGGCAAATATCAGATCTCGGTATCGGAATTCCGATACCGCAAATATCTGCCGATACCCGATACTTGCGGTATTGGAATGCTCAACACTACTTTTAACCCTTTATGTGAATTTATTTCAGGGTCAAAGAAGCACATTTCTCATGCCAAATGTAGCATTTTGCTCGATCTCTCTTGACCAGTTGCAACATTTTGTGTGCCTTGCCTGGCCTTGCTTTCACCTATGTATGTCAAACATTGCATTGCATTCAATATGCAATCAATCAATCATTCAATCAATTTGTCTTTACTGGTTGCTGCAACAGGTGTGTTGAGATGTAGGCCTGTATTAGGCCTTTGTAACAGTGTTGCAAATATACTGTGCCATCTACAAAATTAGGCCTCTGCTGTCAGTACTTCGCGGTGTTTCAATTGAAGTATCCAATGAGTAGTTCTGCCATACATACCGCATTTGTGACCGCATGAATTCTTTTGTGAAACATTGTCTCCCTCTTGTGGACCACCGACTTTTCAATGCGGCGTATTATATGCATTTAAAAAAATAAATAAATAAGTAAAACCCCTCAATCATCTGAAAAAATCAAAATATCATCCAAATATACAATCATGAATTTATCAAGATAATTCCGAAATAATATCATGCATGAAAGACTGAAACACAGATGGAGCATTAGAGAGTCCGAATGGCATCACAAGGTATTCAAAATGGCCTTCGGGCGTATTAAACGCAGTTTTCCATTCGTCACCCTGCTTAATACGAACAAGATTATATGCCCCTCGAAGGTCAATCTTAGTAAACCAACTAGCCCCCTTAATCCTAGCAAACAGATCAGAAAGCAAAGGCAAAGGGTATTGGAATTTGACCGTGATCTTATTCAAGAGGCAATAATCAATACAGGGTCTCAAGGAGCCATCTTTTTTGGCAACAAAAAAAAAAACCTGCTCCCAATGGTGAAGAAGATGGCCGAATATGCCCCTTCTCCAAGGACTCCTTAACATAGCTCCGCATGGCGGTATGTTCTGGCACAGACAGGTTGAAAAGTCGGCCCTTAGGGAACTTACAGCCTGGAATCAAGTCAATAGCACAATCACAGTCCCTATGCGGCGGAAGGGAACTGGACTTGGGCTCATTGAATACATCCTGGAAATCTGACAAAAACTCAGGAACTTCAGAAGAGGGGGAGGAGGCAATTGACATCAAAGGAACGTCACCATGAACCACCTGACAACCCCAACTAGTCACAGACATAGATTTCCAATCTAATACCGGATTATGCACCTGTAACCATGGGAAACCCAGCACAATAGCATCATGCAAATTATGCAACACCAGAAAACGACAATCTTCCTGATGGGCTGGCGCCATGCACATGGTCAGCTGTGTCCAAAATTGAGGTTTATTTTTAGCCAACGGAGTAGCATCAATACCCCTCAAAGGAATAGGACTCTGCAAAGGCTGCAAGGGGAAACCACAATGCCTGGCAAATTCTAAGTCCATTAAGTTTAGAGCGGCGCCTGAATCCACAAATGCCATGACAGAAAATGACGATAATGAGCAGATCAGGGTCACAGATAACAGAAATTTAGGTTGTACAGTACTGATGGTAACAGAACTAGCGATTCTCTTGGTACGCTTAGGGCAATCAGAAATAACATGAGCAGAATCGTCGCAGTAAAAACACAACCTATTCTGACATCTGAATCCTTGTCGTTCAGCTCTAGACACAATCCTATCACACTGCATAGGCTCAGGACTCCGCTCGGAAGACAATGCCATAGTGTGTACAACTCTGCGCTCGCGCAAGCGCCGATCAATCTGAATGACCAGAGACATAGAATCACTCAGACCAGCAGGCGTGGGGAACCCCACCATAACATCTTTAACGGATTCAGAAAGACCCTTTCTGAAGATTGCCGCCAAGGCATCCTCATTCCATTTAGTCAGTACAGACCATTTTCTAAACTTCTGGCAATATGATTCTGCCGCTTCTTGACCCTGAGACAGGGCCAACAAGGTCTTCTCAGCATGATCCACTGAATTAGGTTCGTCATACAATAACCCAAGCGCCTGAAAAAAGGTGTCTACATTAAACAACGCCGGATTCCCAGGTTCCAGGGCAAATGCCCAATCCTGGAGGTCACCACGCAGCAGAGATATAACAATTTTAACCTGCTGGATGGGATCACCAGAGGAACGGGGTTTCAAAGCAAAAAACAGTTTACAGTTATTTTTAAAGCTCAGAAATTTGGACCTATCCCCAAAAAACAAATCAGGAGTTGGAATTCTAGGCTCTAAAACCGGAGTCTGAACGATATAATCAGAAATACCCTGTACTCTGGCAGCAAGTTCATCCATACGAGAAGCCAATCCCTGAACATCCATACCAGCGCCGAACTCCTGAGCCACCCAGAGGTAAAGAGGGAAGAAAAAAACAAAACACAACAGACTACAGAAAAAAAAAATGGCTCAGCACTTTCCTTCCCTTCTTCTGAGATGCGGTTAACTCATTGTTGGCCAGTTGTACTGTTATGATCTGGTGGCCTAAGAGTAGCATGAGACGTACTCTGGAGAAGGTGGTACCTGTACTGACCGCAGACCCTGAACTTAACACCGCAACTAGAAGTAGCCGTGGAATGTACCTAGCGCTCCCTGGACATCTCGACACAGCCGGAGGACTAATTACCCCTAGAGATAGAAAAGGGAAAACTATCTTGCCTCAGAGAAAATTTCCCAAAGGAAAGACAGCCCCCCACAAATATTGACTGTGAGAGGAGAGGGAAAAAACATACACAGACTGAAATGAGAATTTAGCAAAGGAGGCCACTTCTAGCTAAATAGAAAGGATAGGACAGAGTACTATGCGGTCAGTATTAAAACACTAGAAAATATCCACCACAGAAAATACAAAAATCTCCACAGCTAACTAAAGATATGGAGGGTATATCTGCATCTCCAGAGATACCAGCTTGGCTAAACAAATCCTTATACAGACCAAGCTGGACAAGACAAAACATAGAAAAAAACTGAACAATAAGGCCACAGCATGTGGACAGCAAAATCAAGGCCAGAACTTATCTTTGTTGAAATGAATTGCAAAGCAGAAGAGACCAGGCAGGGATGTGAATCCTCCAGGAACAATGGACAACTGGCACTGACTAAAGGGTGAAGCAAGACTAAATAGCCCAGTCAAAATTGCAAAGAGTGAACACACCTGATAAATGCTGTGATTCAGAGACAGCAGCGCTACCACTTACAACCACCGGAGGGAGCCCAAGAGCAGAATTCACAACAGATGGCACAGTATATTTGCAACACTCTTACAAAGGCCTAATACAGGCCTACATCTTTATACACCTGTTGCAGCAACCAGTAAAGACAAATTGATTGAATGATTGATTGATTGCATATTGAATGCAATGCAATGTTTGACATACATAGGTGAAAGCAAGGCCAGGCAAGGCACACAAAATGTTGCAACTGGTCAAGAGAAATCGAGCAAAATGCTAAATCAGGGTCTGCGGTCAGTACAGGTACCACCTTCTCCAGAGTACGTCTCATGCTACTCTTATGCCACCAGATCATAACAGCCATCTACAAAATTAGGCCCCTGCTGTCAGTACTTGGTGGCTAGTGTTGAGCGATACCTTCCGATACTTGAAAGTATCGGTATCGGATAGTATCGGCCGATACCCGAAAAATATCGGATATCGCCGATACCGATACCCGATACCAATACAAGTCAATGGGACTCAAGTATCGGAAGGTATCCTGGATGGTTCCCAGGGTCTGAAGGAGAGGAAACTCTCCTTCAGGCCCTGGGATCCATATTAATGTAAAAAATAAAGAATTAAAATAATAAATATGGATATACTCACCCGTCCGGCGGCCCCTGGACCTTACCGCTGTTAATTGGCAGCCTCCGTTCCTAAGAATGAGGAGTTTAGGACCTTCGATGATGTTGCGGCTGACGTCGCGGCTTGTGATTGGTCGCGTGACCGTTCATGTGACCGCTCACGCGACCAATCACAAGCCGCTACGTCATCGCAGGTCCTAAACTCCTCATTCTTAGGAACGGAGGCTGCCGGTTAACAGCGGTAAGGTCCAGGGGCCGCCGGACGGGTGAGTATATCAATATTTATTATTTTAATTCTTTATTTTTTACATTAATATGGATCCCAGGGCCTGAAGGAGAGTCTCCTCTCCTCCAGACCCTGGGAACCATACACTGGGAACTTCCGATTCCGATTTCCGATATCACAAAAATATCTGAACTCGGTATCGGAATTCTGATACCGCAAGTATTGGCCGATACCCGATACTTGCGGTATCGGAATGCCACTATTGGCGGCGTTTCAATTGAAGTATCCAATGAGTAGTTCTGCCATACATACCGCATTTGTGACCGCATGAATTCTTTTGTGAAACATTGTCTCCCTCTTGTGGACCACCGACTTTTCAATGCGGCATATTATATGCATTTAAAAAAAAAAAATAAATAAGTAAAAATGGTGCCTGTGCTGATCTTGAATCTGCTTGTCTTGTCCATCTACACCTGTGTGAGTATTCTAATGCTTTTGAGCAACCAGGTGCACTGCCTGCAGTAGATAGAATCTTAGCACGGAACATTCATGTGCAGTCACAATGGGGATGGAGGGTGTGGTCAAAGTAGGCGGAGTTATGCAGATTCAAAAGGCGTTGTGCACAGCTTGAACACACACACAGCAGAACTGTCATTGAGAATGCATCCCAGAGTTTCTGGAAATGTCTTCCCAGCGGCACTCTTTTGCTCTGTCTCCACAATGGGTGCCAGTTTTAGGCCTAGGTGCGTCAGAAGTGGCAAACCATTTCTGGTCCCCTATTTGGGGTCCATATATTAAATGGATTTTTAGCCCAGGGAGCTGGAAATGGAGCTTGCTCTGTCCACTCCACGCATTGACCCTTTATTGCAGTATCTCCAGGAACAGTGCACTCCTTCTCTGATCCGGTTTCTAAAAACAGATTGAATTGAAATCAGCGCAAGTTGTCTTTTAACCCTTTATGTGAATTTATTTCAGGGTCAAAGAAGCACATTTCTCATGCCAAATGTAGCATTTTGCTCGATTTCTCTTGACCAGTTGCAACATTTTGTGTGCCTTGCCTGGCCTTGCTTTCACCTGTGTATGTCAAACATTGCATTGCATTCAATATGCAATCAATCAATCCACTGGCGTAGCTAGAGCTTTTGCCGTCTGGGGCTGTTCCCGAGTTTGGCGCCCCCCCCCCCTTGCCGTCATTCAACGCCGGGCAGCGCCCCCTCAGCGCTGTTTACCCATGAAATCCGGCGCCTGCGCTGTGTATCGCTGTTTGGTGCAGGCGCAGTGAGCTCTGGCCATCTGACATCACAGCCAGGCTTGCAGACTGAAGATTTGAGTGACGGCAATGTAGCGTTACAAGCAGTGGGTGAGGACCCGCCTCCCTGGATAAAGACAGGTATTTTGGCGAAAATATATAACGCTTTATTTTGGTAATACATGCACCTAAAACTAAAAGAGCCACCTTGTTAGAATGCAGCATTACTGCTGCACAAGGTGGCTCTTTTAGTTTATAACGGCTGGAGGGGGTGACAGTCAGCGTTGGACTGGGGTGTCTGGGGCCCACCAGAGGAATGGACTCTAGGGGCCCACCCTACAGCTATATGCAAATATCTGTCATTATAGTGGAGCATCGGCTGTAAAACACCAGCGGCTGCTGCACATCTACCGTGTGCCCCAATAACTGGGATGTATAATTATGGTAGTTTACATTAATGGGGTTTTTGGTTAAAACAAGTTATCACTGATCCATGGGCTCCACAGGATAGGTGATCGCTTCAGTCCAACCATTAGAAACTGCACCAATCGGAAGAATGGGGAATTTTTATCCCTGACAGGACACTTTTATCACTATTTTAAAATGCAGCGGCAGGTGGGATTTCTGACCGCAGCTCCATTCATGGCCTCACAAAACCCATTCATACAAAGAAGACATGAAACACTTTTAATGTGGATAAAAATGGCCGTGTAGTTTATTCAGGGTTACATAAGTTAAATAAATACCAATAAATAACTCATCACTTAAAACCAAATTTCCATACTTCACCAGTAAACCAATCCACCCATACATGGGTGATTTTCCCACCAGGCCAAGGCTCAACGAGACATGGCCCCCCCACAACTACACAGCCATTTTTCTATAATCGACTGTAAGTCGAGGTTAAAAATGTCCAAACCAATATCTGATAAATGGACTAGATCAGACCTGTAAATGCCTGGTAAAAAGCCTTCCAAATCAGAATGCCTAAAAGAGAATCCCGAAATCAAAGGGAAAAACTTCTCCATAGATCTGTTCACTCTTTTCCGAATCTTCTCAAGGAAAGAAAAACGATTATTATGCCATAAGAGTCTGGGGATAATCTCGGAAAAAACAAAAGAAGTGTAAGGCAACATCTGCCTAATACCAATAATATCCGATCTCATGGCTGATAAAAGATCAAGAGTCCTGATTTTTCCGAGATCGTTGCCAGAGACATGAAAAATTATTAAATCGGGAGAAGGGTATTTAAATAGCCATTTTTTAACCTGAGCAACCAAACAAAACCATTTCAAACCTCGAACTCCGAGCCACCAAACCTGAATATCGGAAGGATTAAAAGATAAGTTTTCTGTGTAAAGTCGCTGGCTAGCCTGTTATGACCCCAATGGCAGAGGGTCTCAGAAATAAATACTAAGTCTGCAAACATAAAAAACCAGCTCATAGGGCAGTGGTAACTGGGCTGACCGTATATCTAATCCTAGCACCACAAATAGCAGCAGCCGGGGAACGTGCCTACGTTGGTTCTAGACGTCTCGCGCCAGCCGGAGAACTAACTAACCCTAGAAGGGAAAAGATAGACCTTTCTTGCCTCCAGAGAAAAGACCCCAAAAGTTGGATACAAGCCCCCAACAAATAATAACGGTGAGGTAAGAAGAAAAGACAAACGTAAGAATGAACTAGGTATTTAGCAAAGAGAGGCCCACTGACTAATAGCAGAATATAGTAAGATGACTTATATGGTCAGCAAAAACCCTATCAAAATTTCCACGCTGGATATTCAAGAACCCCCGAACCGTCTAACGGCCCGGGGGGAGAATACCAGCCCCCTAGAGCTTCCAGCAAAATCAGGAATCACATTTAGTACAAGCTGGACAAAAATAAGAGCAATGCAAATAACCAAAAGACAAGGAAGCAGGACTTAGCTTAATTTTGCAAGAACCCGGACCAGCAGACAGGAGCAAACAGAAAGTACTGATTACAACGATGCCAGGCACCAGACTAAGAATTCAGGAAGTTCATATAGCAACACCCCTGGACTAACGACCCAGGTGAGTGCCAAACTGAGGAAAGACAATCCCAGAGTCATATCACTAGTGACCACAAGAGGGAGCCAAAAAAGTCTAATTCACAACAGTACCCTGCCTTTAAGGAGGGGTCACCGAACCCTCACCAAGACCACCAGGGCGATCAGGATGAGCAGCGTGAAAGGCACGAACTAAATCGGCCGCATGCACATCAGAGGCAACCACCCAGGAATTATCCTCCTGACCATAGCCCTTCCACTTGACCAGATACTGAAGCCTCCGCCTGGAGAGACGAGAATCCAAGATCTTCTCCACCACGTACTCCAACTCGCCCTCAACCAACACCGGAGCAGGAGGCTCAACAGAAGGAACCACAGGTACAACGTACCGCCGCAACAAAGACCTATGGAACACGTTGTGAATGGCAAACGACACCGGAAGATCCAAGCGAAAGGACACAGGATTAAGGATTTCCAATATCTTGTAAGGACCGATGAAGCGAGGCTTAAATTTAGGAGAGGAGACCTTCATAGGAACAAATCGAGAAGACAGCCATACCAAATCCCCAACACGAAGTCGGGGACCCACACCGCGGCGGTGGTTGGCAAAACGCTGAGCCTTCTCCTGTGACAACTTTAAGTTGTCCACCACATGATTCCAAATCTGCTGCAACCTATCCACCACAGAATCTACCCCAGGACAGTCAGAAGGCTCCACATGTCCCGAGGAAAAACAAGGATGGAAACCAGAGTTGCAGAAAAATGGCGAAACCAAAGTAGCGGAACTAGCCCGATTATTAAGGGCAAACTCAGCCAACGGCAAGAAGGTCACCCAATCATCCTGATCTGCAGAAACAAAACACCTCAAATAAGCCTCCAGAGTCTGATTAGTTCGTTCCGTTTGTCCATTAGTCTGAGGATGAAAGGCAGACGAAAACGACAAATCAATGCCCATCTTAGCACAAAAGGATCGCCAGAACCTGGAAACAAACTGGGATCCTCTGTCAGACACGATATTCTCAGGAATGCCGTGCAAACGAACCACATTCTGAAAGAACAAAGGAACCAGATCGGAAGAGGAAGGCAGCTTAGGCAGAGATACCAAATGGACCATCTTAGAAAAGCGATCATATACCACCCAGATGACAGACATGCCCTGAGACACCGGAAGATCTGAAATGAAATCCATGGAAATGTGTGTCCAAGGCCTCTTCAGGACAGGCAAGGGCAAGAGCAACCCGCTGGCACGAGAACAGCAAGGCTTAGCTCGAGCACAAGTCCCACAGGACTGCACAAATGACCGCACATCCCGTGACAAGGAAGGCCACCAAAAGGACCTAGCCACCAAATCTCTGGTGCCAAAAATTCCCGGATGCCCTGCCAACACCGAGGAATGAACCTCGGAAATGACTCTGCTGGTCCACTTATCAGGAACAAACAGTCTGTCAGGTGGACAAGAGTCAGGTCTACCAGCCTGAAATCTCTGCAACACACGTCGCAAATCCGGAGAAATGGCTGACAAGATTACTCCCTCTTTAAGAATACCAACTGGTTCTGCGACTCCAGGAGAGTCAGGCACAAAACTCCTTGAAAGAGCATCAGCCTTCACATTCTTTGAACCTGGTAAATACGAGACCACAAAGTCAAAACGGGAGAAAAACAATGACCAACGGGCCTGTCTAGGATTCAGGCGTTTAGCAGACTCGAGATACATCAGATTTTTGTGATCAGTCAAGACCACCACACGATGCTTAGCACCCTCGAGCCAATGACGCCACTCCTCAAATGCCCACTTCATGGCCAGCAACTCCCGATTGCCAACATCATAATTCCGCTCAGCAGGCGAAAACTTCCTAGAGAAAAAAGCACATGGTCTCATTACAGAGCAACCAGGGCCTCTCTGCGACAAAACGGCCCCTGCCCCAATCTCAGAAGCATCCACTTCAACCTGAAAGGGAAGCGAGACATCAGGCTGGCACAAAACAGGCGCCGAAGTAAACCGGCGCTTCAACTCTTGGAAAGCTTCCACGGCTGCAGGAGCCCAGTAAGCAACATCAGAACCTTTCTTGGTCATATCCGTCAAAGGTTTAACAACGCTAGAAAAATTAGCGATAAAACGACGGTAGAAGTTAGCAAAACCCAAGAACTTCTGAAGACTCTTAACTGACGTGGGTTGAGTCCAATCATGAATAGCTCGGACCTTGACTGGGTCCATCTCCACCGCAGAAGGGGAAAAAATAAAACCCAAAAAGGGAACCTTCTGTACTCCAAAGAGACACTTTGAGCCCTTAACAAACAAAGCATTCTCACGCAAGACCTGAAACACCATCCTGACCTGCTCTACATGCGAGTCCCAATCATCAGAAAAAAACAGAATATCATCCAGATAAACAATCATAAATTTATCCAGATACTTCCGGAAAATATCATGCATAAAGGACTGAAACACTGAAGGAGCATTAGAGAGACCAAAAGGCATCACCAAGTACTCAAAATGACCTTCGGGCGTATTAAATGCAGTTTTCCATTCATCTCCCTGCTTAATGCGCACAAGGTTGTACGCACCACGAAGATCTATCTTGGTGAACCACTTGGCACCTTTAATCCGGGCAAACAAGTCCGACAACAGAGGCAAAGGATACTGAAATTTAACAGTGATTTTATTCAGAAGCCGATAGTCAATACAAGGTCTCAAAGATCCGTCCTTCTTGGCCACAAAAAAGAATCCCGCACCAAGAGGGGAAGAGGATGGACGGATATGCCCCTTCTCCAGAGACTCCTTGATATACGAACGCATTGCGGTATGCTCAGGTACAGACAGATTAAATAGTCTTCCCTTAGGAAACTTACTACCTGGAATCAAATCTATAGCGCAGTCACAGTCCCTATGAGGAGGCAGAGCACTGGACCTGGACTCGCTGAATACATCCTGAAAATCAGACAAATACTCAGGAACTTCCGAAGGAGTAGAGGAAGCAATAGACACCGGCGGGGAATCACCATGAATTCCCTGACAGCCCCAACTTGACACCGACATTGCCTTCCAATCTAAGACTGGATTATGGGTCTGTAACCATGGTAGACCCAAAACGACCAAATCATGCATTTTATGCAGAACAAGAAAACGAATCACCTCCCGATGTTCAGGAGTCATACACATGGTTACCTGTGTCCAGAACTGCGGTTTATTTTCCGCCAATGGCGTAGCATCAATACCTCTAAGAGGGATAGGATTTACCAATGGCTCAAGAACAAAACCACAGCGCCTGGCAAATGACAGATCTATAAGACTCAGGGCAGCACCTGAATCCACAAACGCCATAACAGGGTAGGAAGACAATGAGCAAATTAAAGTCACAGACAAAATAAATTTAGGTTGCAAATTACCAATGGCGACAGGGCTAACAACCCTTGTTAGGCGTTTAGAGCATGCTGATATAACATGTGTAGAATCACCACAGTAAAAACACAACCCATTCTGACGTCTATGATTTTTCCGTTCATTTCTAGTCTGAATTCTATCACATTGCATTAAATCAGGTGTCTGTTCAGACAACACCACCAGAGGATTAGCAGTTTTGCGCTCCCGCAAACGCCGATCAATTTGAATAGCCAGCGCCATGGAATCATTCAGACTTGTAGGAATGGAGAAACCCACCATCACATTCTTAATGGCTTCAGAAAGGCCATTTCTGAAATTTGCGGCCAGAGCACACTCATTCCACTGAGTAAGCACGGACCATTTCCGAAATTTTTGGCAATACACTTCAGCTTCATCCTGGCCCTGAGAAATAGCCAGCAAGGCTTTTTCTGCCTGAATTTCAAGATTGGGTTCCTCGTAAAGCAATCCGAGCGCCAGAAAAAACGCATCAATATTCGCCAATGCCGGATCTCCTGGCGCTAGCGAGAAAGCCCAATCCTGAGGGTCGCCCCGCAAGAAAGAGATAACAATTTTAACTTGCTGAGCTGAGTCTCCAGACGAACGGGGTCTCAGAGATAGAAACAATTTACAATTATTCCTGAAATTCCTAATCTTAAATCGGTCTCCAGAGAACAGTTCAGGAATAGGTATTTTAGGTTCAGACATTGGACTACTGGCAACAAAATCTTGTATGCCCTGCACACGAGCAGCAAGCTGATCCACACTTGTAATCAAAGTCTGGACATTCATGTCTGCAGCAAGCATAAGCCACTCAGAGGTAAAGGGGAGGAAGAAAGAGAGGAAAAAAAAAAAACCTCAGAATTTCGTTTCTTATTATCCCACTTCTGCAATGCATTAAACATTCAATGTTGGTCCTGGCATACTGTTATGACCCCAATGGCAGAGGGTCTCAGAAATAAATACTAAGTCTGCAAACATAAAAAACCAGCTCATAGGGCAGTGGTAACTGGGCTGACCGTATATCTAATCCTAGCACCACAAATAGCAGCAGCCGGGGAACGTGCCTACGTTGGTTCTAGACGTCTCGCGCCAGCCGGAGAACTAACTAACCCTAGAAGGGAAAAGATAGACCTTTCTTGCCTCCAGAGAAAAGACCCCAAAAGTTGGATACAAGCCCCCAACAAATAATAACGGTGAGGTAAGAAGAAAAGACAAACGTAAGAATGAACTAGGTATTTAGCAAAGAGAGGCCCACTGACTAATAGCAGAATATAGTAAGATGACTTATATGGTCAGCAAAAACCCTATCAAAATTTCCACGCTGGATATTCAAGAACCCCCGAACCGTCTAACGGCCCGGGGGGAGAATACCAGCCCCCTAGAGCTTCCAGCAAAATCAGGAATCACATTTAGTACAAGCTGGACAAAAATAAGAGCAATGCAAATAACCAAAAGACAAGGAAGCAGGACTTAGCTTAATTTTGCAAGAACCCGGACCAGCAGACAGGAGCAAACAGAAAGTACTGATTACAACGATGCCAGGCACCAGACTAAGAATTCAGGAAGTTCATATAGCAACACCCCTGGACTAACGACCCAGGTGAGTGCCAAACTGAGGAAAGACAATCCCAGAGTCATATCACTAGTGACCACAAGAGGGAGCCAAAAAAGTCTAATTCACAACACTAGCCCTCTTCTGGGCCCAAAAGACAAAAGAATGTCCGACTATCCAGATAACTAGCGGACCTAAAAGAAAATCAATAATTAATAATCATAAAGATCATGTCTAATATACAATTTGAACCTCTTGGAGTTCCATCTACCCAATTCTTTTATTCCAGACTCAGAGAGGCCGGCCCTAGAGGCCTCTGTGGCCGCTCCAATTCGAAACGAATGTGAAGTAATTCTCAGATGTTCCAAATCTAAAAAGCTCAAGCATTTCTTTAGGATAAAGTTAAATTGGAATACTGTGACCGGTGATAAGTCCCTGTGAATGAATAATGGGCCTTGGTTTACAGGTCTAGTTTTAATCCAAATTGACAGCTTATTCACAGGGCAAATGGTTGGATCAGATATTGCGTTAATCTTCAACCTTGAACCTCTACCTAGCTGATCCGTCTTTGATTTCCTAATGAATAGGATTAAAAAGGCTTCGTGAATTTGCACATCAGATATCATAAGTCCTGAAGGTTTAGATTTTTTAAGAGACACCACTTCGCCAATGCGAAGTGCACCGAAAAATGACAATGAAAAAATAGCGCTAAATAATAATGCCTCATCAGAATTCAAACAAACATGGATGAGACTAGAGCATAAATCCCTGAGCAGCGATAGAGATATAGGTCTTCTAGCATCGGGCATAAAGTTAGACTTCCTGAAGCCTTTTAAAAACTGTTTCACCGGAAAAAGATTGGTTAAAGGCGTTTTGCCAGAAAGCTTAAGGAAAAAAGAAACTCCTGCGAGGCTTTTTGCCACTGCAGAGTATGACAAGCCCCTCTGGACCATGTCCGCAGCAAATTTCAGTGCTGCTATTGGATCAGAAACTAATGGATCAAAATAATGTAAGTCACAAAAATCATTCCAATTACGCCATGCGGCTGAATAGCCAGCCCATGATCTCTCGGATAATGAATGTTTAATAAAATGCGGTATTAGATTGTAATCAGGTCCCAAATTGAAGGGGGTAAGAGAGTCACTTCTGAGTCCGCATTGGGAACCTGGAGAAAAAAATGTGACCACTGACGATTAAGTAAAGAGTCCGTTACACCTAGCAGTTTGCTCTGTCCTAACTTAGCCTTAAGCCATATATTAAATTTAAGGCATAGAAAAACCAATTGTCTCAAGATTTTGGCTACGACAGTATTTTTAGAAGATAAAGTATTAATCGCAAAAATTACCGCTTGGTTAGAGGAAAGAAATAAAATTCTAGAGTTCTGCATTAGAGATCCCCAAGTAAAAATTCCAGCAAAAATGGAAAAAATTTCTAGGACTGTCAAATTTGAAACTAAACGATCCGACATCCAAGTCGTTGGCCAATCGAAGGAAGTCCAATGGGAAACAAAAAAGATGCTACCGCCGAGATGCTTATCAAACGAAAAAAGAAATGGAAACGAATCAGCCGACACGAAAGATGACTGCCACAAAGATATGCCGTTATGCTCTGATAAAAAGGGAAGCCATATTTTGGCATCCTCCTTCAGATCAGATCGGATCCTAATGTGAGAATGAGGTGAAGATACACCCTTGGTGGCATCATATAGACTTCTACAAAAAGCCCGACCAATCGGAATCACCCGAACCGCAAAATTCAATAATCCTAACAAGGATTGAAGTTCTTTAAGGGTAACCTTATCCTTTGTTATAAAATTCAATAAAGCAGTGCTAAGTTTCAAAATTTTTTCCGCTGGAAGCCTAGATTCCATTTTCTGGGAATCAAGAGTGATTCCTAAGAACTCAATGGATCTAGAAGGACCAACTGTCTTTTCATGAGCGATAGGGACACCGAAGTAATCACACATAAGAATAAATTTATTAAGGGCGTCCTCGCATGTGGAGGAGCCAAAAGGCCCAATAAACAAAAAATCATCTAGATAGTGCAGGATACCTGCATCTTTACACTCATTTTGTAAAACCCAATGCAGGAAAGAGGAGAAACTTTCAAAATAAAAGCAGGACAAAGAAAAACCCATGGGCAAGCATTTATCATAAAAGAAACAGCCATCAAAACAAAAACCTAGTGAATTAAAACCGGATGGCTGGACGGGGAGGAGCCTAAAAGCAGATTTAATGTTCGACTTGGACATTAAGGCATTGGAGCCGAATTTTTTAAGGATCTCTAATGCAGAATCAAATGAAGAGTAAGATACTGAAACTAAGGACTTGTCCACTTCATCATTCAGGGATGAACCCAATGGGTGGGATAAGTGATGAATTAATCGGAATGAGCCCTCGTCTTTTTTTGGAACTATACCCAGAGGAGATATACGAAAGTTAGAAAACGGAGGTGTTTCAAAAGGGCCTGCAACTCTGCCTAGTTGAATTTCATTAATAATTTTGTCCCTAGCAACCTCTGGATTGGCCTTTAAGGAAGGTAAATTGGGAGCAACTGAACAGCCCACCCCTTTAAATTGAGGCACAAAGAATCCCTCGGAAAATCCATAAAACAACAATTCACTGATCTCCTGATCTGGAAATCTGCTTAACCATGGGGACATGTTTGCCAGATTCACTGGTGTCTGTGCTTTTTGTAGTATGCTCTTTAGCAGAGGACTGCTGAGCTGCTTGTTTTTTGAAGCATTTTGCCATTGGGTGTGCGTTACCACAGAATGAACATTCGTGGCGGAATCTACAATTGTTGTTCCACTTGCAAAAGGAATCATTGAAAGCGAAACAAACGCCACGTTTTAAACTGCTAGAGGGGATCTGTTTAGGATTACTGTGTCTCTGTGGAAGCATAAGGTTAATCCACAACCCGATATCCTTCACTCCCCAATGGAGCTCAGGGTGGACTGATAACTTGTGCCTGAAAGCTTCATCGTAATTCAGCCAAGCGAACCCGCCAAAATTACGATAAGCTTCCAATATGATATCTAAGTGTTGAAATAATTTGCTGCACAGATGAGGGGATTTCTCCCCCAAAACTGCAGCAAAAATGGAAAATGCTTGCACCCAATTGTTGAATGATTTAGCATTGGTGCGTTTAAAATCGGCTGGGTCAGTTTTATCATCCCTTTTATCTGACTTACCAGGCTGGTCTTTTCTAGGCAGTAATAAAAAAATATCCACATAGTTATTATTCCAAATAAGCTCTTTCACAGAAGAGCTTAAGTGGAATCCCAAAGGAGACAACTCGCATGTGAGAGCTTCCTTAAAAGTATTAATAGGAAGAGTGCTAGCTGGTAAAGTGTCAGATAATGCAGCACTACGTATATCTGAAGTGCTCACATGAGATGGGATAGCATCCCTTAATGTCTCAGCTAACACCTTCCTAACAATACTTGTCAGATGAGAGTGAGGGACAGACATGGGTACATTGACAGTCTCACCCCTCGCTGAAAGATGGTCGGTCCTGGGATGTCTGCTGCAGCTGGAGCTCCAGCCCTCCGAGTTAGGCAAGCTCACATGGGAAGCTGCTGCGACTGGCGAATCTTCCTCCTCTTCAGACTGCGAGGTGACAGGTTCATCCCGGATGCTGGCGTGGGCCGGGAGTGTGGAAGCCGCAGCCGCTGCGGGAGCCGCTGACACCGCAGCGCTTTTACGGCCGCGGTGAGTTGCGGGCCTCCCGTCCGGAACAGCTGAGGAGGACGGAGCTGTGGCCTGGTGCTGGCTGCGGAAGTCTCGCGCAGGACTGCGAGACTTCCTGGTGGGGCGTCGCCGCGACTTTCCCTTCTCTTCCTGACCCGTGCGGCTGGAGGCAGGCGGCGACGCTGAAGGGGAGTAAGGGATCTTCTGTCTTCTATGCCGCACTGAGGCAGGAGATGCCGGCGGGATCGGAGAGGCTTGACACGGCGGCTGGAGGGAGGCTTCTGGAGGAGGAGGGACCGCATCAGCTGCCGCCGAAACAGGTTCTATAGCGAGGCAGCGCTGAAGCCAGTCCACTCCACCCTCGGCGCCGGCTCTGGTCAGGAGCTGCTGCAAGAGATTCTCCATCTTCCGGGTACCTCTTCTTCTTTTCTTCTTAGTCCGGTAGAATGACAAAAACCCCAGAAACCCGGGTTTATATAATCAAAATATGGGCGCCAAAACCCCCAACATCCAATAAAAAACAGCTAAAATAGGTGCCAGGCAGATTAGAAAAACTGGATAAAACCAGTTTCCAAACTCCCTACCTGACTGACCTGAACTTTAGATGACCTTTCATAAGGAAAGCCATATAACTAAAATAGGGTTTGTGATGCCATGAGACCCCCGCTGTATTCATTCTTGGTTTACGCGGGGGGGGCTAACATTCTCTTTGGGGCTTCCAGAAAAAAACAAGTGCAGCCACAGAGTGAATGAATGGATCAGTGATCTAGTCAGACATGCCACTCCAGTCTAATGGGGATAAAAAGTTCCACATTTTGCTGAATGGGTCCAAGCAGTCAAACCCCCACCAATCAATACGTTATCACTTATCCTGTTGAGAGGTGATTACTTTTTTCCACAGGAAACCCCCTGTAAGTGCATCTCCGCCGCTGTGTACAAAGCATTAAAACTCTAATGGAAATAAAGAATCTTCTCCTAATTAATATCAGAGAGCACAAATGACCACCATACACAACACAATCTACTATACCAAGACCAATAATACCACATACAGGGGAAAATACCACCACACCATGACCAGACCACATAGTGACCGAATAATACTACATACGAGGGACAAATACCACCGCACCATGTCAAGACCACATATTACCACCCCTTGGTGACCAAATAGCACATACAAGGGACAAATACCACAACACCATTTCCAGACCACATATTACCACCACATAGTGACTGAATACTACAATACTGATCAGTAATAATAAAAAAACACACAATGCTATCACCATAAGTGCCAGTATTCACAGGAGATCTGTACTTAGTATGCAGTGTCTGTGTAGAGGTAATACAGAGATCACTGGTGGTATTATACACAGGAGCTCTGTATATAATGTATAGGTAATACAGTGATCACTGGTGACATTGTACTCAGGACCGCTGTATATAGTATACAGAGTATAGTGTCAGTGTATAGGTAACACTGACTCACCAGTGACGTCTCTAGGTGAAGCCCTTCATCCTTCATCCAGCACAGACGGCCATCATTTCTTCCAGCCAGGACTCATTTCTGCAGGAAATAACGCAGTTATCTCGAGCTCCGCTTGCAGAACACATTACTTAATTTTTCACAACTTCTACATTACACCACATGAAGAAAAAAGGCGATATAGTGTCACTCTGCACAGTAACAGGACCGCCCCCCCATTTAAAACAGTATACTAAAAAAATAAAATAAATACATCACTGCAGTAATAATATCGCTTAATTAGCCCCTATGGTAATAATATTCCCCACCCTGGCCCCGTGTGTCTCATTCCTGGCTCCTGCAATATGTTCTCCCATCCTGCCCTAATGAGTATCCATTCTGCCCCATATGATCTCCCCATCCTGCCCCATCTGTCTCCATCGTATCCATCCTGCCCCATGATCCAATCCTGCCCCATGTCTTTCATTCTGCCCCGTGTCTCCAATCATGCCCTGTATCTACATTCTGCCCATGCCTCCAGTCCTGCCCCCAGTGTGTTCAGCAATCTGCCCCAGTGTGTCCAGCAATCTGCCCCAGTATGTCAAGCATATTGCCCCAGTGTGTCCAGTATTGCCCCCAGACAGTGTGTCCAGCAATCTGCCCCAGTGTGTCCGGCAATCTGCCCCAATGTGTCCAGCAATCTGCCCCAGTGTGTCCAGCATATTACCACCAGTGTGTCCAGCAATCTGCCCCAGTATGTCCAGCATTGCCCCCAGTGTGTCCAGCAATCTGCCCCAGTGTCCAGTATTGCCCCAGTGTGTCCAGAAATCTGCCCCAGTGTCCAGTATTGCCCCAGTGTGTCCAGCAATCTGCCCCAGTGTCCAGCAATCTGCCCCAGTGTCCAGCAATCTGCCCCAGTGCGTCCAGCAATCTGCCCCAGTGCGTCCAGCAATCTGCCCCAGTGCGTCCAGCAATCTGCCCCAGTGTGTCCAGCAATCTGCCCCAGTGTGTCCAGCAATCTGCCCCAGTGTGTCCAGCAATCTGCCGCAGTGTCCAGCATTGCCCCAGTGTCTCCAGCCATCTGCCCCAGTGTCCAGCATTGCCCCAGTGTGTCCAGCAATCTGCCCTAGTGTCCAGCATTGCCCCAGTGTGTCCAGCAATCTGCCCCAGTGTCCAGCATTGCCCCAGTGTCTCCAGCCATCTGCCCCAGTGTCCAGCATTGCCCCAGTGTGTCCAGCAATCTGCCCTAGTGTCCAGCATTGCCCCAGTGTGTCCAGCAATCTGCCCCAGTGTCCAGCATTGCCCCAGTGTGTCCAGCAATCTGCCCCAGTGTCCAGCATTGCCCCAGTGTCCAGCATTGCCCCAGTGTGTCCAGCAATCTGCCCCAGTGTCCAGCATTGCCCCAGTGTGTCCAGCAATCTGCCCCAGTGTCCAGCATTGCCCCCAGTGTCTCCAGCAATCTGCCCCAGTGTCCAGCATTGCCCTCAGTGTCTCCAGCAATCTGGCCCAGGGTCTCCAGCATTGCCCCCAGACAGTGTGTCCAGCAATCTATCTGCCCCAGTGTGTCCAGCATATTACCCCCAGTGTGTCCACATAAGTCAGACATAAAGAAAAAAAAAAAAGTAAAATCCTCACCTCTCCCGTTCCCAGCGCAGGTCCGGTGCACTCAGCATCTCTCCGGCCCTGCAACGCTCAGGACTGAGAGGCTGAGCACGCAGTGATGACGTCATCACACCCTCTGACCTGAGACGTCGCAGAGTCAGAGGGCGCTGAAGAGATGCTGCAGCTGCCACAGGAACCAGGAGAGGTGAGTATTAGAAGGGGCGGGGGGCCCAATGCCAACGCTGGCATCGGAGGGGGGGCCTGGTCATGGCGGCGGTCGGCGCGCGTCTCTATTTTTTTTTTTTCCTTCCTCCTCCTCCTCTCTGGGTCGGACCCGCCCCCGGCATTGTGCCGTTCGCGGCATTGTGCCGCCCAGGGCGGCCCGCCCCCCCGCCCTCCCCTTCCTACGCCACTTAATCAATCATTCAATCAATTTGTCTTTACTGGTTGCTGCAACAGGTGTGTTAAGATGTAGGCCTGTATTAGGCCTTTGTACCAGTGTTGCAAATATACTGTGCCATCTACAAAATTAGGCCCCTGCTGTCAGTACTTGGCGGCATTTCAATTGAAGTATCCAATGAGTAGTTCTGCCATACATACCGCATTTGTGACCGCATGAATTCTTTTGTGAAATACTGTCTCCCTCTTGTGGACCACCGACTTTTCAATGCGGCGTATTATATGCATTTAAAAAAAAAAATAAGTAAAAATGGTGCCTGTGCTGATCTTGAATCTGCTTGTCTTGTCCATCTACACCTGTGTGAGTATTCTAATGCTTTTGAGCAACCAGGTGCGCTGCCTGCAGTAGATAGAATCTTAGCACGGAACATTCATGTGCAGTCACAATGGGGATGGAGGGTGTGGTCATAGTAGGCGGAGTTATGCAGATTCAAAACGCATTGTGCACAGCTTGAACACACACACACACAGCAGAACTGTCATTGAGAATGCATCCCAGAGTTTCTGGAAATGTCTTCCCAGCGGCACTTGTCATGGTTCTCAATGGCAAGAGACCGTAGAAAGCATACAAAAGGACTAGCTCTTGGAAGATGGGAACTCGAGCTGACTGTGAGCTAAACCTACCGCACAACTAACAGTGGCCGGGTAGCGTGCCTACGTTTTATCCCTAGACGCCCAGCGCCAGCCGGAGGACTGACTGACCCTAGCAGAGGAAAATACAGACCTGGCTTACCTCTAGAGAAATTTTCCCCAAAAGGCAGACAGTAGCCCCCACATACCACATATATTGTCGGTGATTTTAGAGGAAAATGACATACGAAGTATGAAGATAGGTTTAGCAAATTGAGGTCCGCTTACTAGATAGTAGGAAGACAGAAAAGGGAACTTCACAGTCAGCTGAAAACCCTTTCAAACACCATCCTGAAATTACTTTAAGACTCTAATATCAACTCATGACACCAGAGTGGCAATTTCAGCTCACAAGAGCTTCCAGCCTCAGAAATATTCAAAAACAGAGAACTGGAACAAAAATGCAAAACAATCTTAGGACTACAAGTCCAACTTAGCTGATAGTAGTCTAGGAGCAGGAACATGCAACAGAAAGGCTTCTGGTAACATTGTTGGCCGGCATAGAAATGACTGAGGAGCAAGGCTAAATAGAAACTCCCACATCCTGATGGAAACAGGTGAACAGAGGAGATGAAGCACACAAGTTCAGTACCACCAGTAACCACCAGGGGAGCCCAGAAACCAAATTCACAACAGTACCCCCCCCTCAAGGAGGGGGCACCGAACCCTCACCAGAACCACCAGGGCGATCAGGATGAGCCCTATGAAAGGCACGGACCAAATCGGAGGCATGAACATCAGAGGCTGTCACCCAAGAATTATCCTCCTGACCGTAGCCCTTCCACTTGACCAAATACTGAAGTCTCCGTCTGGAAACACGGGAGTCCAAGATCTTCTCGACAACGTACTCCAACTCACCCTCAACCAACACCGGAGCAGGAGGCTCAACGGAAGGCACAACCGGTACCTCATACCTGCGCAACAATGACCGATGGAAGACATTATGAATAGAAAAAGATGCAGGGAGGTCCAAACGAAAGGACACAGGGTTAAGAATCTCCAATATCTTGTATGGGCCGATGAACCGAGGCTTAAACTTAGGAGAAGAAACCTTCATAGGGACAAAACGAGAAGACAACCACACCAAGTCCCCAACACAAAGACGAGGACCAGCACGACGACGGCGGTTGGCAAACTGCTGAGTCTTCTCCTGGGACAACTTCAAATTGTCCACCACATGCCCCCAAATCTGATGCAACCTCTCCACCACAGCATCCACTCCAGGACAATCCGAAGACTCCACCTGACCGGAAGAGAAACGAGGATGAAACCCCGAATTACAGAAGAAAGGAGAAACCAAGGTGGCAGAACTAGCCCGATTATTGAGGGCAAACTCCGCCAAGGGCAAAAAGGCAACCCAATCATCCTGATCCGCAGACACAAAACACCTCAAATAAGTCTCCAAGTTCTGATTAGTTCGCTCGGTCTGGCCATTAGTCTGAGGATGGAAAGCAGACGAAAAAGACAAATCAATGCCCATCCTAGCACAGAACGCTCGCCAAAATCTAGACACGAATTGGGTTCCCCTGTCAGAAACGATATTCTCCGGAATACCATGCAAGCGAACCACATTTTGAAAAAACAGAGGAACCAGCTCGGATGAGGAAGGCAATTTAGGCAAGGGGACCAAATGGACCATCTTAGAGAAACGGTCACACACCACCCAGATGACAGACATCTTCTGAGAAACAGGGAGATCAGAAATAAAATCCATGGAGATGTGAGTCCAAGGCCTCTTCGGAATAGGCAAAGATAACAACAATCCACTAGCCCGAGAACAACAAGGCTTGGCCCGAGCACAAACATCACAAGACTGCACAAAACCTCGCACATCTCGCGACAGGGAAGGCCACCAGAAGGACCTAGCCACCAAATCCCTGGTACCAAAGATTCCAGGATGACCAGCTAACGCAGAAGAATGTATCTCCGAGATGACTCTACTGGTCCAATCATCCGGAACAAACAGTCTACCAGGCGGGCAACGAACAGGTCTATCCGCCTGAAACTCCTGCAAGACCCGTCGCAAGTCTGGGGAAACAGCAGATAATATCACTCCATCCTTAAGGATACCTGTAGGTTCAGAATTACCAGGGGAATCAGGCTCAAAACTCCTAGAAAGGGCATCCGCCTTCACATTTTTAGAACCCGGTAGGTAAGAAACCACAAAATTAAACCGAGAGAAAAATAACGACCAGCGCGCCTGTCTAGGATTCAGGCGCCTGGCAGACTCAAGATAAATCAAATTCTTGTGGTCGGTCAATACCACCACCTGATGTCTAGCCCCCTCAAGCCAATGACGCCACTCCTCAAAAGCCCACTTCATAGCCAAGAGCTCCCGATTACCAATATCATAATTTCGCTCAGCGGGCGAAAATTTACGAGAAAAGAACGCGCAAGGTCTCATCACGGAGCAGTCGAAACTTTTCTGCGACAAAACCGCCCCAGCTCCGATTTCTGAAGCGTCGACCTCAACCTGAAAAGGAAGAGTAACATCAGGCTGACGCAATACAGGGGCGGAAGAAAAGCGGCGCTTAAGCTCCCGAAAGGCCTCCACAGCAGCAGGGGACCAGTCAGCAACATCAGCACCCTTCTTAGTCAAATCAGCCAACGGCTTAGCAACATCAGAAAAACCAGTTATAAATCGACGATAAAAATTAGCAAAGCCCAAAAACTTCTGAAGGCTCTTAAGAGAAGAGGGTTGCGTCCAATCACAAATAGCCTGAACCTTGACAGGGTCCATCTCAATGGAAGAGGGGGAAAAAATGTACCCCAAAAACGAAATCTTTTGAACCCCAAAAACACACTTAGAACCCTTTACACACAAGGAATTAGAGCGCAAAACCTGAAAAACCCTCCTGACCTGTTGGACATGAGAGTCCCAGTCATCCGAAAAAATCAAAATATCATCCAGATACACAATCATAAATTTATCCAAATATTCACGGAAAATGTCATGCATAAAAGACTGAAAGACTGAAGGGGCATTAGAAAGACCAAAAGGCATTACTAAATACTCAAAATGGCCCTCAGGCGTATTAAATGCGGTTTTCCACTCATCCCCCTGCTTAATTCGCACTAAATTATACGCCCCACGAAGATCAATCTTAGAGAACCACTTGGCCCCCTTTATTCGAGCAAACAAATCAGTAAGCAGTGGCAAAGGATACTGATATTTAACCGTGATTTTATTCAAAAGCCGATAATCAATACACGGCCTCAAAGAGCCATCTTTTTTAGATACAAAGAAAAAACCGGCTCCTAAGGGAGATGACGAAGGACGAATATGTCCCTTTTCCAAGGACTCCTTAATATATTCCCGCATAGCAGCATGTTCAGGCACAGATAGATTAAATAAACGACCCTTTGGAAACTTACTGCCCGGAATCAGATCTATAGTACAATCGCAATCTCTGTGCGGAGGTAGTGAACCAAGTTTAGGCTCCTCAAAAACGTCACGATAATCAGATAAAAATTCCGGAATCTCAGAGGGAATAGATGACGAAATGGAAACCAAAGGTACGTCCCCATGAGTCCCCTGACATCCCCAGCTTAACACAGACATTGCTTTCCAGTCGAGGACTGGGTTATGAGATTGCAGCCATGGCAATCCAAGCACCAACACATCATGTAGATTATACAACACAAGGAAGCGAATAATCTCCTGGTGATCCGGATTAATACGCATAGTTACTTGTGTCCAGTATTGTGGTTTATTACTAGCCAATGGCGTGGAGTCAATACCCTTCAGAGGTATAGGAACTTCCAGAGGCTCTAAATTAAACCCACAGCGTTTGGCAAAGGACCAATCCATAAGACTCAAAGCGGCGCCAGAGTCGACATAGGCGTCCGCGGTAATAGACGATAAAGAGCAAATCAGGGTCACAGATAGAATAAACTTAGACTGTAAAGTGCCAATTGAAACAGACTTATCAACCTTCTTAGTACGTTTAGAGCATGCTGATATAACATGAGTTGAATCACCACAATAGAAGCATAACCCATTTTTTCGCCTAAAATTCTGTCGTTCGCTTCTGGACAGAATTCTATCACATTGCATAATCTCTGGCGCCTTCTCAGTAGACACCGCCAAATGGTGCACAGGTTTGCGCTCCCGCAAACGCCGATCAATCTGAATAGCCATTGTCATGGACTCATTCAGACCTGTAGGCACAGGGAACCCCACCATAACATCTTTAATGGCATCAGAGAGACCCTCTCTGAAATTCGCCGCCAGGGCGCACTCATTCCACTGAGTAAGCACAGACCACTTACGAAATTTTTGGCAGTATATTTCAACCTCATCTTGCCCTTGAGACAGGGCCATCAAGGCTTTTTCAGCCTGAATCTCTAAATGAGGTTCCTCATAAAGCAACCCCAAAGCCAGGAAAAACGCATCCACACTGAGCAACGCAGGATCCCCTGGTGCCAAAGCAAATGCCCAATCCTGAGGGTCGCCCCGGAGCAAGGAAATTACAATTCCTGACCTGCTGTGCAGGATCTCCAGCGGAGCGAGATCTCAGAGACAAAAATAATTTACAATTATGTTTGAAATTCTGGAAGCGAGATCTATCCCCGGAGAAAAATTCAGGTAAAGGAATTCAAGGTTCAGATATAGGAGCATGAATTACAAAATCCTGTAAACTTTGAACCTTCATAGCGAGATTATCCAAACCAATAGCTAAACTCTGAGGATCCATTTTAATCAGGTGAAATCAGAACCATTCAAGGATTAGAAGGAGAGAGAGACGAAGGCTGCAGTAAGCAGAGATGCAAGTGAATCAACTAATGAGCAAACTCAGGAGAAAAAAAAAAAAATATTCTCTGCAGACTTCTTTTCTCTCCTTTCTTCTGCCAATTATTTTAACTCTTGGCCGGCCAAACTGTCATGGTTCTCAATGGCAAGAGACCGTAGAAAGCATACAAAAGGACTAGCTCTTGGAAGATGGGAACTCGAGCTGACTGTGAGCTAAACCTACCGCACAACTAACAGTGGCCGGGTAGCGTGCCTACGTTTTATCCCTAGACGCCCAGCGCCAGCCGGAGGACTGACTGACCCTAGCAGAGGAAAATACAGACCTGGCTTACCTCTAGAGAAATTTTCCCCAAAAGGCAGACAGTAGCCCCCACATATATTGTCGTGATTTTAGAGGAAAATGACATACGAAGTATGAAGATAGGTTTAGCAAATTGAGGTCCGCTTACTAGATAGTAGGAAGACAGAAAAGGGAACTTCACAGTCAGCTGAAAACCCTTTCAAACACCATCCTGAAATTACTTTAAGACTCTAATATCAACTCATGACACCAGAGTGGCAATTTCAGCTCACAAGAGCTTCCAGCCTCAGAAATATTCAAAAACAGAGAACTGGAACAAAAATGCAAAACAATCTTAGGACTACAAGTCCAACTTAGCTGATAGTAGTCTAGGAGCAGGAACATGCAACAGAAAGGCTTCTGGTAACATTGTTGGCCGGCATAGAAATGACTGAGGAGCAAGGCTAAATAGAAACTCCCACATCCTGATGGAAACAGGTGAACAGAGGAGATGAAGCACACAAGTTCAGTACCACCAGTAACCACCGGGGGAGCCCAGAAACCAAATTCACAACAGGCACTCTTTTGCTCTGTCTCCACAATGGGTGTCAGTTTTAGGTCTAGGTGCGTCAGAAGTGGCAAACCATTTCTGGTCCCCTATTTGGGGACCATATATTAAATGGATTTTTAGCCCAGGGAGCTGGAAATGGAGCTTGCTCTGTCCACTCCACGCATTGACCCGTTATTGCAGTATCTCCAGGAACAGTGCACTCCTTCTCTGATCCGGTTTCTAAAAACAGATTGAATTGAAATCAGCGCAAGTTGTCTTTTAACCCTTTATGTGAATATTTTTCGGTGTCAGCGAAGCACTCACATTTCAGATGCCAAATGTAGCATTTTGCTTGATTTCACTTGACCATTTGCAACATTTTGTGTGTTAGGGTTTGCGGAACGCACCGAATATATTTATTGATGTGATTGGTGCGTTCGCAACCCGGGGTCCACCGTGCAGGAAATATCCTGCCGCTAAGTGAATGGCGGCTCAATATAGCGGTATTAACCAGCTCTGTTAGCTTCACAGAGCGGCCGAGAAAGCAAAGCTCTGTGCCCTGTTAACTCTCACAGAGACACAGGCTAACTACCCAGAAGAGAGCAGTCAGTGGTCATGCATGCACACAACACTCCTCGCCGGAGGTGCCAGCATTCTAGGGGCTTATTTCAGCCGGGTCCCTGAATACTCTCGTACACAATCTCCTCGCCGGAGGTGCCAGCATTCTAGGGGCTTATTTCAGCCGGGTCCCTGAACACATTCACGCATATGACCACAGTGGCGCAAAGCATGTAACTTTAGAAGATACTAGCGCATGGCCGTGCGGCCATGCGAGCCTTAAATAGCAGCAGCACGTACAGGACCTTCCAAAGAGGACCAATGAGAAACTGCTACATAGCCTGCGTACCTACAGGACCTTCCTAGAAAGAACAATAGATTTGACTGCAGTACCTGAACATGTGACCCTTGATCTCCAGTGAGAGATCTTACCCTGGGCATGCTCAGAGTGTGCAAAGCAGGACTTAGTCCCAGAAAAGCCTGTTCGCCGTAGATCAGTGCAGGGTACAATAGCAGAGCCTGGAGACACAGCAATAACCCTTTGCACTGAATCAGACTCAGGGAGACGCTGGGACCGACGTCTCTGCTGAGCAGGCTCCACTGCGGCCGATGGAGAATGGGAGACCGCAGCAGAGACGGATCGAGATTCCCCCTGTGCAGCAGAGGAAACTCAACTCCTAACATTGTGTGCCTTGCCTGGCCTTCACCTATGTATGTCAAGCATTGTATTGCATTCAATATACAATCAATCAATTTGTCTTTACTGGTTGCTGCAACAGGTGTGTTGAGATGTAGGCCTTTCTTACAGTGTTGCAAATATACTGTGCCATCTACAAAATTAGGCCCCTGCTGTCAGTACTTGGCGGCGTTTCAATTGAAGTATCCAATGAGTAGTTCTGCCATACATACCGCATGAATTCTTTTGTAAAACATTGTCTCCCTCTTGTGGACCACCGACTTTTAAATGTGGTGTATTATATGTATTTGAAAAAAAAGGAAACCTGGTGTCTGTGCTGATTTCGAATCTGCTTGTCTTGTCCATCTACACCTGTGAGTATTCTAATGCTTTTGACCAACCAGGTGCGCTGCCTGCAGTAGATAGAATCTTAGCATGGAACATTCATGTGCAGTCACAATGGGGATGGAGGGTGTGGTCATAGTAGGCGGAGTTATGCAGATTCAAAACGCGTTGTGCACAGCTTGAACACACACACACACAGCAGAACTGTCATTGAGAATGCATCCCAGAGTTTCTGGAAATGTCTTCCCAGCGGCACTCTTTTGCTCTGTCTCCACAATGGGTGCCAGTTTTAGGCCTAGGTGCGTCAGAAGTGGCAAACCATTTCTGGTCCCCTATTTGGGGACCATATATTAAATGGATTTTTAGCCCAGGGAGCTGGAAATGGAGCTTGTTCTGTCCACTCCACGTATTGACCCGTTATTGCAGTATCTCCAGGAACAGTGCACTCCTTCTCTGATCCGGTTTCCAAAAACAGATTGAATTGAAATCAGTGCAAGTTGTCTTTTAACCCTTTATGTGAATATTTTTCGGTGTCAGCGAAGCACACACATTTCAGATGCCAAATGTAGCATTTTGCTTGATTTCACTTGACTATTTGCAACATTTTGTGTGTTAGGGTTTGCGGAACGCACCCAATATATTTATTGATGTGATTGGTGCGTTCGCATCCCGGGGTCCACCGTGCAGGAAATATCCTGCCGCTAAGTGAATGGCGGCTCAATATGGAGGTATTAACCAGCTCTGTTAGCTTCACAGAGCGGCCGAGAAAGCAAAGCTCTGTGCCCTGTTAACTCTCACAGAGACACAGGCTAACTACCCAGAAGAGAGCAGTCAGTGGTCATGCATGCACACAACACTCCTCGCCGGAGGTGCCAGCATTCTAGGGGCTTATTTCAGCCGGGTCCCTGAATACTCTCGTACACAATCTCCTCGCCGGAGGTGCCAGCATTCTAGGGGCTTATTTCAGCCGGGTCCCTGAACACATTCACGCATATGACCACAGTGGCGCAAAGCATGTAACTTTAGAAGATACTAGCGCATGGCCGTGCGGCCATGCGAGCCTTAAATAGCAGCAGCATGTACAGGACCTTCCAAAAGAGGACCAATGAGAAACTGCTACATAGCCTGCGTACCTACAGGACCTTCCTAGAAAGAACAATAGATTTGGCTGCAGTACCTGAACATGTGACCCTTGATCTCCAGTGAGAGATCTTACCCTGGGCATGCTCAGTGTGTGCAAAGCAGGACTTAGTCCCAGAAAAGCCTGTTCGCCGTAGATCAGTGCAGGGTACAATAGCAGAGCCTGGAGACGCAGCAATAACCCTTTGCACTGAATCAGACTCAGTGAGACGCTGGGACTGACGTCTCAGCTGAGCAGGCTCCACTGCGGCCGATGGAGAATGGGAGACCGCAGCAGACATGGATCGAGATTCCCCCTGTGCAGCAGAGGAAACTCGACTCCTAACATTACCCCCCCTCCTAGGGCCCCCCCCTCCTTGAGCCTCGCTACGCTCAAAAGCTGCAATGAGCAGCCGAATGTGCTCCACAGGCTCCCAGGTTCTATCCTCTAGACCGTGTCCCTTCCAATCCACCAGATAAAATTTCTTGCCACGTACCACCTTGCACCCCACGATAGCATTCACCTCAACCTCATCCGTGGATGAACCCGATGTCCCGGCAGATGACTCAGAAAACCGGGACAAAAGAACGGGCTTTAAGAGGGAAACGTGAAAGGTATCGGTGATACCAAGGCGTGGAGGAATAGCCAAACGGTAGACCACAGGGTTCACCTGTTCCAGAACCTTGAATGGGCCAATGTAGCGAGGCGCAAACAGTGGACTCAACTCGCAGCCTGATGTTATGGGCAGAGAGCCACACTAAGTCGCCAGGAGCAAAGGTCGGAGCGGGGCGCCGGTGTGTATCAGCCGAGACCCTCATTCTCTCCTTGGAGGCCCGGATTGTATCCTGTGTGCGGTCCCAGATGTCACGTGCCTCCACTGCCCAGTCTGCCACCCTAGAATCGGTGGATGACACAGGCATGGGCACAGGGACACGCAGATTCTGGCCGTAATTAAGGAGAAAAGGAGTCTGACCAGTGGAATCGGCTACGGCGTTGTTCAAGGCAAATTCCGCCCAAGGTAGCAAAGATGCCCAGTCATCCTGCCTAGCAGAGACAAAATGACGTAAGTATGTCACCAGAGTCTGATTGGTTCTCTCTACCAACCCATTTGTCTCGGGATGATATGCAGAGGAGAGATTCAGCTCTATGCTGAGTAAACGGCAGAGCTCTCTCCAAAACCGAGACGCAAACTGGGGACCCCGGTCGCTGACAACTTTATCAGGCATTCCATGTAAGCGGAAGATATGTTTAATGAACAACGCCGCCAAGGCCCGTGCAGAAGGTAACTGTGGTAGCGGCACCAAATGCACCAGTTTCGAGAAATGATCGGTGACGACCCAAATGATGGTACAGCCGCGAGACTTGGGCAAACCCACCACAAAGTCCATCCCGACCATCTCCCAGGGCCTGTCTGCCACCGGCATGGGGTAAAGTAACCCAGCAGGCCGTTGTCGTGAAGACCGATTCTGGGCGCAGGAGACACACGCCCGAATATAGTCCCTGACGTCACGGGCCATATGCGGCCACCAGTACGTCCTCGCCAAAAGCTCAGATGTCCTCTTGGTTCCAAAATGTCCACCCACTCTGGACGAGTGAGCCCAAGAGAGAACCTCCGGTCGCAAATTCGCTGGTACGAATGTCTTGCCCGGGGGCACAGACTCTAGCGAAACCGGGGCCACAGTTCTCAGGCTCTCAGAGGGGACAATAAGCCGAGGCTCCTCATCCTCCTCCTCAGATGACACTACGGAGCGGGAGAGAG
This sequence comes from Ranitomeya variabilis, assembly GCF_051348905.1. NCBI lineage: Eukaryota > Metazoa > Chordata > Amphibia > Anura > Dendrobatidae > Ranitomeya > Ranitomeya variabilis. Next base: position 229,967,440 of record NC_135236.1, on the reverse strand, counting down.
CGTCGGCATGAATGTTCTTCTCCCCAGAGAGAAAATGGAGAGTAAAATGGAACCGGGAGAAGAACTAGGACCATCTGGCCTGGCGAGAATTCAGCCGCTGGGCCGTCTGTATGTACACCAAGTTTTTGTGGTCGGTGAATACTTGGAAGGGAAAGCAAGCTCCCTCCAAGAGGTGTCTCCACTCAGAAAAAGCCAACTTCATTGCTAGCAACTCCCTGTCCCCGATGGAATAATTTCAAAGTAGGCGGAGTTATGCATATTCAAACCGCGTTGTGCACAGCTTGAACACACACACACACACACACAGCAGAACTGTCATTGAGAATGCATCTCAGAGTTTCTGGAAATGTCTTCCCTGCGGCACACTTTTTGCTCTGTCTCCACAATGGGTGTCAGTTTTAGGCCTAGGTGCGTCAGAAGTGGCAAACCATTTCTGGTTATCGCTTCTTGGCCTTTTGCATCCGTCGTCGCCGCCTCTCAAGATGTAGTGTAGTATCTGTTCTTATCAGTTTAATATCTGATACGTCCCCTATCTGGGGACCATATATTAAATGGATTTTTAGCCCAGGGAGCTGGAAATGGAGCTTGCTCTGTCCACTCCACGCATTGACCCGTTATTGCAGTATCTCCAGGAACAGTGCACTCCTTCTCTGATCCGGTTTCCAAAAACAGATTGAATTGAAATCAGCGCAAGTTGTCTTTTAACCCTTTTTGTGAATACTTTTCAGTGTCAGCGAAGCACATTTCAGATGCCAAATGTAGCATTTTGCTTGATTTCACTTGACCATTTGCAACATTTTGTGTGCCTTGCCTGGCCTTGCCTTCACCTATGTATGTCAAGCATTGTATTGCATTCAATATGCAATCAATCAATCAATCAATCAATCAGTCAATCAATTTGTCATTACTGGTTGCTGCAACAGGTGTGTTGAGATGTAGGCCCGTATTAGGCCTTTCTTACAGTGTTGCAAATATACTGTGCCATCTACAAAATTAGGCCCCTGCGGTCAGTACTTGGCGGCGTTTCAATTGAAGTATCCAATGAGTAGTTCTGCCATACATACCGCATTTGTGACCGCATGAATTCTTTTGTAAAACATTGTCTCCCTCTTGTGGACCACCGACTTTTAAATGTGGTGTATTATATGTATTTGAAAAAAAGGAAAACTGGTGTCTGTGCTGATCTCGAATCTGCTTGTCTTGTCCATCTACACCTGTGTGAGTATTCTAATGCTTTTGAGCAACCAGGTGTGCTGCCTGCAGTAGATAGAATCTTAGCACGGAACATTCATGTGCAGTCACAATGGGGATGGAGGGTGTGGTCAAAGTAGGCGGAGTTATGCATTTTCAAAACGCGTTGTGCACAGCTTGAACACACACACACAGCAGAACTGTCATTGAGAATGCATCCCAGAGTTTCTGGAAATGTCTTCCCTGCGGCACTCTTTTTGCTCTGTCTCCACAATGCGTGTCAGTTTTAGGCCTAGGTGCGTCAGAAGTGGCAAACCATTTCTGGTTATCGCTTCTCGGCCTTTTGCATCCGTCGTCGCCGCCTCTCAAGATGTAGTGTAGTATCTGTTCTTATCAGTTTAATATCTGATACGTTCCCTATCTGGGGACCATATATTAGATTAGTTTCACATTTGCGTTTAAAAATGCAGGTGGTGAAAAAAACGCATGTAAACGCGTGCAAACGCTGTGTTTTTTAGATGCATGCGTTTTCGCATGCGGTAAAAAAACGCTGCGTTTTGCCGCGTTTACATGCATTTTTTCCTGCGTTTGCGTTTTTGAAACGCATGCTGAGAAGTGTGTGACAGCTGCCAATCATCAAAATGAACAAGAAAACCCACTATAAATAGAAATAGCTAGGGTTGGGGTTAGGGTTAGGATCCCTAGGGTTAGGGTTAGGATTAGGGTTGAGCAACTTTTCCTTTTTTGAGGTCGAGGGTTAGGGTTAGGATTAGGGTTGAGCGACTTTTCCTTTTTTGAGGTCGAGTCGGGTTTCGCGAAACCCGACTTTCTCAAAAGTCGAGTAGAGTGAAATCGGCCGATCTTCTTGAAAAGTCGGGGTCAGGGAATCGGCCGAAACAGGAAACCCAATGCAAGTCAATGGGAAATCTATATATTTTTATATTTACTTCAGCGCGATATAGCAGAAAAGCCGGTAATTCAATTGCCTGCTTTTCATTTCTCCTGCCTAAACCCGACATGATATGAAACATGGTTTACATAAAGTAAACCATGCCATATCTCCCATTTTTTTGTTTTTTTGCATATTCTACACTACTAATGTTAGTAGTGTGTATGTGCAAAATTTCGGCGCTGTAGCTATTAAATTTAAGGGTTAAATCGCGGAAAAAATTGGCGTGGGCTCCCGCGCAATTTTCTCCGCCAGAGTGGTAAAGCCTGTGACTGAGGGCAGATATTAATAGCCTAGAGAGGGTCCATGGTTATTGGCCCCCCCTGGCTACAAACATCTGCCCCCCAGCCACCCCAGAAAAGGCACATCTGGAATATGCGCCTATTCTAGCACTTGGCCACTCTCTTCCCACTCCCGTGTAGCGGTGGGATATGGGGTAATGAAGGGTTAATGTCACCTTGCTATTGTAAGGTGACATTAAGCCAGATTAATAATGGAGAGGCGTCAATTATGACACCTATCCATTATTAATCCAATTGTATGAAATGGTTAAAAAAACCACACACACAATATTGCAAAGTATTTTAATGAAATAAACACACAGGTTGTTGTAATATTTTATTGCTCTCTCAATCCACCTGAAGACCCTCGTTCTGTAACAAATTAAAAATAATAAACCAACAATATACATACCTTCCGTAGATCTGTAACGTCCCACGATGTAAATCCATCTGAAGGGGTTAAAATATTTTACAGGCAGGAGCTCTGCTATAATGCAGCTGTGCTCGTGCCTGTAAAACCCCTGGTAATGAAGGTAATGTAGGTCAATGACCTGTAGTTACCTTCATTCGCGGTGATGCGCCCCCTGCTGGATGTCTCTCGAACGTGGGAAAATATTCAGAAAAGTTACCAGGCTCGAGGTCATATGAGGACATCCAGCAGAGGGCGCATCACTGCGAATGAAGGTAACTACAGGTCATTGACCTACATTACCTTCATTCGCGGTGATGCGCCCTCTGCTGGATGTCCTCATATGACCTCGAGCCTGGTAACTTTTCTGAATATTTTCCCACGTTCGAGGGACATCCAGCAGGGGGCGCATCACCGCGAATGAAGGTAACTACAGGTCATTGACCTACATTACCTTCATTCACCGGGGTTTGACAGGCAGGAGCACAGCTGCATTAGCAGAGCTCCTGCCTGTAAAATATTTTAACCCCTTCAGATGATTTACATCGTGGGACGTGACAGATCATCGGAAGGTATGTATATTGTTGGTTTATTATTTTTCCTTTGTTACAGAGCGAGGGTCTTCAGGTGGATTGAGAGAGCAATAAAATATTAAAACAACCTGTGTGTTTATTTCATTAAAATACTTTGCAATATTGTGTGTGTTTTTTTTTAACCATTTCATACAATTGGATTAATAATGGATAGGTGTCATAATTGACGCCTCTCCATTATTAATCTGGCTTAATGTCACCTTACAATAGCAAGGTGACATTAACCCTTCATTACCCCATATCCCACCGCTACACGGGAATGGGAAGAGAGAGGCCAAGTGCCAGAATAGGCGCATCTTCCAGATGTGCCTTTTCTGGGGTGGCTGGGGGCAGATGTTTGTAGCCAGGGGGGGGCAATAACCATGGACCCTCTCTAGGCTATTAATATCTGCCCTCAGTCACTGGATTTACCACTCTGGCGGAGAAAATTGCGCGGGAGCCCACGCCAATTTTTTCCGCGATTTAACCCTTAAATTTAATAGCTACAGCGCCGAAATTTTGCACATACACACTACTATTAGTAGTGTGGAATATGCAAAAAAAAGGGGGATATGACATGGTTTACTGTATGTAAACCATGTCTCATATCATGTCGGGTTTAGGCAAGAGAAATGAAAAGCAGGCAATTGAATTACCGGCTTTTCTGCTATATCGCGCTGAAGTAAATATAAATATAGATATATATATATGTGTCTCAATGACATATATATACTGTATATATATATATATATATATATATATAGATATATATACAGTGGTGTTCAAAAGTCCTGCATAGGCATAGGAGGAATTGATTTTTCAAGTTTTAAACGTTTTCTGTCGAATATCTTTGATGCTAATATGACATATTATATATGGTTTTGTTCAGAATTAGTGTTGAGCGATACCGTCCGATACTTGAAAGTATCGGTATCGGAAAGTATCGGCCGATACCGGCAAAATATCGGATCCAATCCGATACCGATACCCGATACCAATACAAGTCAATGGGACTCATGTATCGGACGGTATTCCTGATCAGTGGCGTAACTACAAAGTTATGGGCCCCGGTGCGAACTTCCAAATGGGGCCCCCCCGCCATAAAATTCAATGTAAGCCCCATAGAATACAATGCAGCCCCCCTCATAGTATAATGCAGCCCCTCCATACAGGGGCAGTGACAAAGACACGAGCAAATGGTGACGAGGGGGCAGAGGAGAGGGAACAAGGGGGCAAGGAAGACAGGCACTAGGGGACACATGGGGGCTAGGAGGCAGGGGAGAAGGATACAAGGGGTCTAGTGGGCAAGGGAGACTGACACAAGTGGGCAAGGGAGACTGACACACGGGGACAAGGGACAAGCACAAGGGGACAAGGGAGACAGGCACAAGGGGACACATAGGGACTAGTGAGCAAGAGACTGACACAAGGGGACAAGGGATACAAGCACAAGGGGACACACAGGGACAAGTGGGAAAGGGAGACTGACACACAGGGACTAGTGGGCAAAGGAGACTGACACAAGCACAAGGGGACAAAGGAGACTGACACAAGCACAAGGGGACATAGGAGACAGGCACATGGGGACACACAGGGACTAATGGGCAAGGGAGACTGGCACACGGGGACACAAGCATAAGGGAGACAGGCTCAAGGGGACACACAGGGACTAATGGGCAAGGGAGACTGGCACACGGGGACAAGGGACACAAGCATAAGGGGACAAGGGAGACAGGCACATGGGGACACACAGGGACTAATGGGCAAGGGAGACTGGCACATGGGGACACAAGCATAAGGGAGACAGGCTCAAGGGGACTCACGGCCCCCTGACCTGCCAGAGCCGCTTGCAGCTGCGACCGTAGTAGTTACGCCGCTGCCTCACACACACACATACTACAGATATCACACACACACTACAGATATCACACACACACATCATACTACAGATATCACACACACACACACATCAGTTATTACACACACTACAGATATCACACACACATCATATTACAGATATCACACACATACTACAGTTATCACACACACACACTACAGATATCACACACACACACAGACATACTACAGATATCACACACACACACATCATACTACAGATATCACACACACACACACACTACAAATAACACACACACACACACACACACTACAGATATCACACACACACACACATACACACACACACATACACACACTACAGATATCACACACACACACACATACACACACTACAGATATCACACACACACACATCATACTACAGATATCACACACACACTACAGATACCACACACACACACACACACACACACACACACCAGAGATACCAGCTCATATACACAACTCACAATCTCCTCTCTGGTACAGGGGTGGCTGATGTAAACCGGCTGCAGCTCCTCAGCTTCTCCTGACTAAGGCTAGTTTCACACTAGCGTCGGGAACAACCCGTCGCTGTGCGTCGGGCCGACGTTCCCGACGCTAGTGTGGTCTCCGCCGCACAACGGGGGCAGCGGATGCATTTTTCCCACGCATCCGCTGCCCCATTGTGAGGTGCGGGGAAGTGCGGGGAGGTGGGGGCGGAGTTCCGGCCGCGCATGCGCGGTCGGAAAAAGTGGACCGTCGGGAGCAAAAAACGTTACATGTAAGGTTTTTTTCTCCCGACGGTCCACTACCACACGCCCAAGCGTCGCAAAACGGACGCGACGTTTGGCAATGCGTCGCAAATGCGTCGCTAATGTTAGTCTATGACGAAAAAACGTATCCAGCAAGAACTTTTGCTGGATGCGTATTTTCGGCAAAACGACGCATTTGCGACGTATTGCAGTTAACGCTAGTGTGAAACTAGCCTAAAGCGGCTCTGTCCCGCACCTCCCCCCTGCTCTCGCCTTCTGTCCCGGGTTTATTTTGGCTTTCTCTTAAAGGGCACCTGTCACCCCGTTTTTTCCGTATGAGATAAAAATACTGTTAAATAGGGCCTGAGCTGTGCATTGCAATAGTGTATTTTGTGGACCCCGATTCCCCACCTATGCTGCCGAAATACGTTACCAAAGTAGTCGTTTTCGCCTGTCAATCAGGCTGGTCAGGTCAGATGGGCGTGGTGTCTTCCCCCAGATCTTGCTTAGTTTTCCGTTGGTGGCGTAGTGGTGTGCGCATGCCCAAGGTCCCGAATCCACTGCACAGGGGAGTGAAAATAGCGTGATGTGCGACATTTCATTGGTGATCGGTGGGGGCGGCCATCTTCCTTTGGCCGCGCGTGCGCAGAAGCGGCGCTCTGCTGGCCGCGGCTTCAGGAAAATGGCCGCAGGATGCCGCGCGTGCCCAGATGGAGATCGCGGCGGCCATTTTCCTGAAGCAGAGATGCGACACCTCGTACACACCCGACTCTGCTCCGTACACACCCGACTCCGCTCCGTACACCCCCGACTCCGCTCCGTACACCTCGTACACACACGGCTCCGCTCCGTACACCTCGTACACACACGGCTCCGCTCCGTACACCTCGTACACACACGGCTCCGCTCCGTACACCTCGTACACACACGGCTCCGCTCCGTACACCTCGTACACACACGGCTCCGCTCCGTACACCTCGTACACACCCGGCTCCGCTCCGTACACCTCGTACACACCCGGCTCCGCTCCGTACACCTCGTACACACCCGGCTCCGCTCCGTACACCTCGTACACACCCGGCTCCGCTCCGTACACCTCGTACACACCCGGCTCCGCTCCGTACACCTCGTACACACCCGGCTCCGCTCCGTACACCTCGTACACACCCGGCTCCGCTCCGTACACCTCGTACACACCCGGCTCCGCTCCGTACACCTCGTACACACCCGGCTCCGCTCCGTACACCTCGTACACACCCGGCTCCGCTCCGTACACCTCATGCACACCCGGCTCTGCTCCGTACACCTCATGCACACCCGGCTCTGCTCCGTACACCTCATGCACACCCGGCTCTGCTCCGTACACCTCATACACACCCGGCTCCGCTCCGTACACCTCATACACACCCGGCTCCGCTCCGTACACCTCATGCACACCCGGCTCTGCTCCGTACACCTCATGCACACCCGGCTCTGCTCCGTACACCTCATACACACCCGGCTCCGCTCCGTACACCTCATACACACCCGGCTCCGCTCTGTACACCTCATACACACACTGCTCTGCTACATCCACCCAAACCCCTCCTGACCTCACACAAAAGCTTACCCTCCTCCAGCACGATGACAAACAGCACTGCACTACTGTCCTGCACTACACGGAAGCCCTTGATCATGTGACTCCAACTCCTCCCCTCCTGTGACCTCATCACAGGTCCTGTGCGCACAGAGCAGTGGCAGCTATAGTAGTGGTGTGCGGCTCTCTGCGGTGGAGGGGCTCTGCTGCGGGTCAAGTGCAGTCCCACCCGTGATCGCGAGTGCACGCGCAGCAGGGCCTGTAAGGAAGAATTATTTAAAGGGCCGGCGGCCCATTTTGTAGCTTAGAGTTCTTAGGAGCCCGCCCAGTCTGCTGGACTGGGTGGGCCCCTAAGCACTGCGGGCCCCGTCGCAATTGCGACCCCTGCGACCGCGGTAGTTACGCCCCTGTTCCTGATGGTTCCCAGGGTCTGAAGGAGAGGAAACTCTCCTTCAGGCCCTGGGAACCATATAAATGTGTAAAAGAAAGAATTAAAATAAAAAATATCGCTATACTCACCTGTCCGACGCAGCCGGGACTTCAGCGAGGGAACCGGCAGCGTTGTTTGTTTAAAATTCGCGCTATTACTTGGTTACGTGAATTCCCGGCTTGTGATTGGTCAGGTCGGCCATGTTGCCGGGACGCGGACCAATCACAGCAAGCCGTGACGAAATTACGTCACGGCTTGCTGTGATTGGTCCGCGTCCCGGCAATATGGCCGCCCTGACCAATCACAAGCCGTGACGTCACGGGAGGCTGGACACGCGCTCATTTTAAAATGGGCGCGTGTCCAGCCTCCCGTGACGTCACGGCTTGTGATTGGTTGCGCCGCGGTCAACCAATCACAAGCCGGGAGGCTGGACGCGCTCATTATTAAATGGGCGCGTGTCCAGCCTCCCGTGACGTCACGGCTTGTGATTGGTTGCGCCGCGGTCAACCAATCACAAGCCGGGAGGCTGGACGCGCTCATTTTAAAATGGGCGCGTGTCCAGCCTCCCGTGACGTCACGGCTTGTGATTGGTTGCGCCGCGGTCAACCAATCACAAGCCGGGAGGCTGGACGCGCTCATTTTAAAATGGGCGCGTGTCCAGCCTCCCGTGACGTCACGGCTTGTGATTGGTCAGGGCGGCCATATTGCCGGGACGCGGACCAATCACAGCAAGCCGTGACGTAATTTCGTCACGGCTTGCTGTGATTGGTCCGCGTCCCGGCAACGTGGCCGACCTGACCAATCACAAGCCGGGAATTCACGTAACCAAGTAATAGCGCGAATTTTAAACAAACAACGCTGCCGGTTCCCTCGCTGAAGTCCCGGCTGCGTCGGAGAGGTGAGTATAGCGATATTTTTTATTTTAATTCTCTCTTTTACACATTTTAACATTAATGTTGTTGCGATACCCGATACCACAAGAGTATCGGAATCCCGGTATCGGAATTCCGATACAGCAAGTATCGGCCGATACCCGATACTTGCAGCATCGGAATGCTCAACACTATTCAGAATACAATTTTGCATTCTCTCGCTGTAATATTTTTAGCTTTTGAAGCAGTTTTGCCTGAAATTATTGCAACAATATGGGAATTGAAAGCGCAACTAAATATTGTACAGCTTCAGATCAAAAATTAGCCAATCACAGATGAGGTTCTTGTGACCAATCATAACCTGGATATGGCAGCCAATCACATTGCATTACATTGCATCACATCTGCTGCTTTGTTTGTTTGTTTTATCTGTTGGTCTATCTAGTGAATCATACTGTAGAGTTTTATGAAGGGAGCCTTCAGATTTTTGTCAGCGGAGGATCGTGTGCGAGTTGTGGTGCTACATGAAGAGGGTTATACTGGCCCTCAGATCGCAAGGAAGGTCGGCTGTAATCAGAGTACAGTCGTAAGAATTTAGCAGAAACATAAGCAGCTTGGAATTACCCAGGACAGGCCCAGATCTGGTCGGCCCAGAAAGTCAACTAAAAGGGAAGATAGAGTACTGATAAGAACATCCCTTGCCAATCGAAAGCTCACCTCTCCTCAGCTTCTGCGAGAATGGCAAGAAAAGTGCAATATTGAGGTAGCAACATCAACTGTTAGGAAAAGATGTTTCGAAGCAGGATTGAGAGGGTGCAAGGCCCGAAAGAAGCCATTGATGACAGCCATACAAAGACAAAGGCGAAAACTGTGGGCATTGAAATATTTAAAATGGAGGAAGGAGGAGTGGGAAAAAGTGCTGTTTAGTGATGAAAGCACTTTTTGCATTTTAAGAAATGATGGCAAGTCTTATGTGAGAAGGTTCCCACATGAAGAGTACAAGCCAGAGTGTTTGAGCTTCTCTGTGAAACATCCGATGAAAGTAATGGTCTGGGGCTGTATGGTAGCCAATGGTGTTGGAAGAACAAGGTGGCTACTATTGACTGGCCAGCTCAGTCCCCGGACCTCAATCCAATTGAAAATTTGTGGCACAAGGTATCATTAGAGATATCTAGAAAACAGCCAAGGACCAAGAGTGAGTTGATTGAGGCTCTGATACAGGCCTGGAACCACATCATCACTCGTGAACATCTGCAGAAGCTTGTTCACTCAATGCCACAGAGATGCAAGCTGGTGCTCAAGAGCAAAGGCTGGCCTAAAAAGTATCAGAAGCTAAAGATGCACTCAAAAGGCCCTTTTCAGGACTCTGAATTAAATACAAAATAATAAATCTTAAAAAGTAAAATTTAAGTCTGTGTGAACTTGCATTGGAAGTTAATGAACTTAGAAACCTGTTCACCATTCTACACACTGTACTGGTGTAGGTATGGTTATGGTGTAAAAAAAATTATCAAAAATGCGCATACCATAACAATTTATACACTTGGGACATAAAAAAATGGCATACAATGAGGAATTACAAAAACATATATGTTCCACCAGTTTCACTGTAGAGATGCAGAAGTATGAAACATATAGTTTTCTTCACGCCTATGCAGGACTTTTGAACACCATTGTATATATATATATATATATATATATATATATAAATCGAAACCCGACTTTGGAGCGAAGATCGCCGACCCGATCCCACAGTGAGATTGGGTCGGGTTTAACGAACCCCGACTTTGCCAAAAGTCGGCGACTTTTGAAATTGGCCGATCTGTTTCGCTCAACCCTAGTTGGGATCCCTAGGGTTAGGGGTAGGGTTAGGGTTTGGATCCCTTTATCACCTTGACGGTGGGGGATGGCTTATCAGTGTGTATTCTTGTTTTTTTCTATGGAAACGCATGCGTTTAAAACGCAACCAAACGCATGTGCTTAAAAACGCATGCGTTTACATAGACAGCAATACGTTTTTTTGCGGAAAAAAAACGCCTCTAGAAATTACTACATGTTGCATTTCTGCAACAAAACGCAAGCATAGAAACGACGCATGCGTCGTAAAACGCGGCAAAACGCATACAAAAAAACGCATGAGTTTTTAATGTTAAATATAGGGAAAAAAACGCATGCGTTTTTTTGCGCTAAAAAAAACGCAAATGTGAAACCAGCCTTAAATGGATTTTTAGCCCAGGGAGCTGGAAATGGAGCTTGCTCTGTCCACTCCACGCATTGACCCGTTATTGCAGTATCTCCGGGAACAGTGCACTCCTTCTCTGATCCGGTTTCCAAAAACAGATTGAATTGAAATCAGCGCAAGTTGTCTTTTAACCCTTTATGTGAATACTTTTCAGTGTCAGCGAAGCACATTTCAGATGCCAAATGTAGCATTTTGCTTGATTTCACTTGACCATTTGCAACATTTTGTGTGCCTTGCCTTCACCTATGTATGTCAAGCATTGTAGTGCATTCAATATGCAATCAATCAATCATTCAATCAATTTGTGTTTACTGGTTGCTGCAACAGGTGTGTTAAGATGTAGGCCTGTATTAGGCCTTTGAAAGGGTATGTGCACACGTCAGGATTTTTTGCGTTTTTTTTTTGCGTTTTTTTCCGCTATAAAACCGCGATAAAAACGTGAAAAAAACGCTAACATATGCCTCCTATTATTTACAGTGTATTCCGCATTTTTTGTGCAAATGTTGCGATTTTTTCAGCGAAAAAATCGCATCGCGGAAAAAAAGCAACACGTTCATTAAAAATGCGGAATTGCGGGGATTCCGCATACCTAGGAGTCCATTGATCTGCTTACTTCCCGCACGGGGCTGTGCACACCATGCGGGAAGTAAGCAGATTATGTGCGGTTGGTACCCAGGGTGGAGGAGAGGAGATTCTCCTCCACGTACTGGGCACCATATAATTGGTCAAAAATAAAAGAATTAAAATAAAAAATAGTCCTATACTCACCTTCGATGTCCCCGCAGTGTTCCCGCCTCACCGCTGCATGCTGCCGCTTCGGTTCCTATAGATGGTGTGCGGTGAAGGACCTGTGATGACGTCACTGTCTTGTGATTGGTCGTGAGCGGTCATGTGACCGCCCATGTGACCGCTCACATGACCGCGACGTCATGGAAGGTCCTGCGCGCACACACCAGCTATAGGAATAGGAACGGACGCCGCTGAGGAGATGTCTGGGTGAGTATAAGCATTTTTTTATTATTTTTAAACATTCTATCTTTTACTATAGATGCTGCATAAGCTGCATCTATAGTAAAAAGTTGGTCACACTTGTCAAACAGTATGTTTGACAAGTGTGACCAACCTGTCAGTCAGTTTTCCAAGCGATGCTACAGATCGCTTGGAAAACTTCAGCATTCTGCAAGCTAATTATGCTTGCAGAATGCTAAAAAAACCGCGAAAAAAACGGAAAAAAAATGCAAAAAAAAAAAGCGGATTTCTTGCAGAAAATTTCCGGTTTTCTTCAGGAAATTTCTGCAAGAAATCCGGACGTGTGCACATACCCTAACAGTGTTGCAAATATACTGTGCCATCTACAAAATTAGGCCCCTGCTGTCAGTACTTGGCGGCGTTCCAATTGAAGTATCCAATGAGTAGTTCTGCCATACATACCGCATTTGTGACCGCATGAATTCTTTTGTGAAACATTGTCTCCCTCTTGTGGACCACTGACTTTTCAATGCGGCGTATTATATGCATTTTAAAAAATAAATAAGTAAAAATGGTGCCTGTGCTGATCTTGAATCTGCTTGTCTTGTCCATCTACACCTGTGTGAGTATTCGAATGCTTTTGAGCAACCAGGTGCGCTGCCTGCAGTAGATAGAATCTTAGCACGGAACATTCATGTGCAGTCACAATGGGGATGGAGGGTGTGGTCAAAGTAGGCGGAGTTAGGCTAGTTTCACATTTGCGTTTAAAAACGCAGCGTTTAAAACGCAAACGCAGGTGGTGAAAAAACGCATGTAAACGCGTGCAAACGCTGCGTTTTTTAGACGCATGCGTTTTTGCATGCGGTAAAAAAAAACACGGCGTTTTGCCGCGTTTACATGCGTTTTTTCCTGCGTTTGTGTTTTTGAAACGCATGCTGAGAAGTGTGTGACAGCTGCCAATCATCAAAATCAACAAGAAAACCCACTATAAATAGCTAGGGTTAGGGTTAGGGTTAGGATCCCTAGGGTTAGGGGTAGGGTTAGGGGTAGGGTTAGGATTCCTAGGGTTAGGGGTAGGGTTAGGATCCCTAGGGTTAGGGGTAGGGTTAGGGTTTGGATCCCTTTATCACCTTGATGGTGGGGGGTGGCTTATCAGTGTGTATTCTTGTTTTTTTCTATGGAAACGCATGTGCTTAAAAACGCCTCTAGAAATTACTACATGTTGCATTTCTGCAACAAAACGCAAGCATAGAAACGACGCATGCGTCGTAAAACGCGGCAAAACACATACAAAAAAAGCATGCGTTTTTAATGTTAAATATAGGGAAAAAAGCGCATGCTTTTTTTGCGCTAAAACGCAGCGGCAAAAAGCGCAAATGTGAAACCAGCCTTAGGGACAGGTTTTTGTGGCTGGCGATGTATAATGGTGCCACGTTTTGGACCACTATTTTTGGACTAGGGGTATTGGGATGGGCGTGATTTTGATTACATTTGTATATATGAACTGAGGGTCCCACTGCCTCTTTAAGAGGGTCTGTAGCAGCGGAGATGTAAACTCCCCCTATTATACACAACTGCTGTGTAGACTGGCCGCTACTTGCAGTGGGGGCACAGGTCGGTATCCCCTGGGGATCGCTTTGTGCCGCCATGGTGATATCACCTGTCCATCCTGTCAGCAGCACTGACTGCACAGAAAGTAAGACGCCGGGGGAGGATGGTGACAGTCCGGCCGCCCACATGGAGGAGGAGGAGGAGGATGGCTGCGGCTCCGAGGCCAATGAGCGCGGCTCTTGTATGTGGAGTAATAGGAAGACGCCGGTACTGCAGTCAGAGCTCACACCGGACCGGAGCCGAGGCGCAATGTCTGGAGGAGCGGAGCCACACTTCTACACACAGCTGCCCAAAGTGGTGAGACCCCGCGATTACCGGCACATGCAGAGCACTGCCTTATATCAGAGCACCGCCTTATATCAGAGCACCGCCTTATATCAGAGCACCGCCTTATATCAGAGCACCGCCTTATATCAGAGCACCGCCTTATATCAGATCACCGCCTTATATCAGAGCACTGCCTTATATCAGATCACTGCCTTATATCAGAGCCTGCCTTATTTCAGAGCGCTGCCTTATATCAGAGCACTGCCTTATATCAGAGCACTGCCTTATATCAGAGCACTGCCTTATATCAGATCACCGCCTTATATCAGATCACCGCCTTATATCAGATCACCGCCTTATATCAGATCACCGCCTTATGTCAGATCACCGCCTTATGTCAGATCACTGCCTTATGTCAGAGCACTGCCTTATATCAGATCACTGCCTTATATCAGAGCACTGCCTTATATCAGAGCACTGCCTTATATCAGATCACTGCCTTATATCAGAGCACTGCCTTATATCAGATCACTGCCTTATATCAGAGCCTGCCTTATTTCAGAGCGCTGCCTTATATCAGAGCACTGCCTTATATCAGAGCACTGCCTTATATCAGAGCACTGCCTTATATCAGATCACCGCCTTATATCAGATCACCGCCTTATATCAGATCACCGCCTTATATCAGATCACCGCCTTATATCAGATCACTGCCTTATGTCAGATCACTGCCTTATGTCAGAGCACTGCCTTATATCAGATCACTGCCTTATATCAGAGCACTGCCTTATATCAGAGCACTGCCTTATATCAGATCACTGCCTTATATCAGATCACTGCCTTATATCAGAGCCTGCCTTATTTCAGAGCGCTGCCTTATATCAGAGCACTGCCTTATATCAGATCACCGCCTTATATCAGATCACCGCCTTATATCAGATCACCGCCTTATATCAGATCACTGCCTTATGTCAGAGCACTGCCTTATATCAGATCACTGCCTTATGTCAGAGCACTGCCTGTGGTGTGTAATAATTAGTGATGAGTGAATATACTCGTTACTCGAGATTTCCTGAGCACGCTCGGGTGACCTCCGAGTATTTTTTAGTGCTCGGAGATTTAGTTTTCCTCACCTCAGCTGAATGATTTACATCTGTTAGCCAGCATAAGTGCATGTGGGGATTCCCTAGCAACCAGGCAACCCCCACATGTACTTATGGTGGCTAACAGATGTAAATCATTCAGCTGCCGCAATAAAAACTAAATCTCCGAGCACTAAAAAATACTCGGAGGACCCCCGAGCATGCTCGGGAAATCTCGAGTAACGAGTATATTTGCTCATCACTACTAATAACCTTATATCAGATCACTGCCTGTGGTGTGTAATAGCTTTTTACCAGATCTCTGCGTGTGGTGTGTAATAGCCTTATATCAGATCTCTGCTTGTGGTGTGTAATAGCCTTATATCAGATCTCTGCCTGTGGTGTGTAATAACCTTATATCAGATCAATGCGTGAGGTGTGTAATAGCCTTATATTAGATCTCTGCCTATGGTGAGTAATAACCTTATATCAGATCTCTGCGTGTGGTGGGTAATAACCTTATATCTCTGCCTGTGGTGTGTAATAACCTTATATCAGATCTCTGCCTGTGGTGTGTAATAACCTTATATTAGATCAATGCGTGAGGTGTGTAATAACCTTATATCAGATCTCTGCCTGTGGTGTGTAATAACCTTATATCAGATCTCTGCGTGTGGTGTGTAATAACGTTATATCAGATCTCTGCCTGTGGTGTGTAATAACGTTATATCAGATCTCTGCGTGTGGTGTGTAATAACCTTATATCAGATCTCTGCCTGTGGTGTGTAATAACGTTATATCAGATCTCTGCGTGTGGTGTGTAATAACGTTATATCAGATCTCTGCGTGTGGTGTGTAATAACCTTATATCAGATCTCTGCCTGTGGTGTGTAATAACCTTATATCAGATCTCTGCCTGTGGTGTGTAATAACCTTATATCAGATCTCTGCCTGTGGTGTGTAATAACCTTATATCAGATCTCTGCCTGTGGTGTGTAATAACCTTATATCAGATCTCTGCCTGTGGTGTGTAATAACCTTATCTCAGATCTCTGCTTGTGGTGTGTAATAACCTTATATCAGATCTCTGCCTGTGGTGTGTAATAACCTTATATCAGATCTCTGCCTGTGGTGTGTAATAACCTTATATCAGATCTCTGCCTGTGGTGTGTAATAACCTTATATCAGATCTCTGCCTGTGGTGTGTAATAACCTTATATCAGATCTCTGCCTGTGGTGTGTAATAACCTTATCTCAGATCTCTGCTTGTGGTGTGTAATAACCTATGGGTATGTGCACACGTTGCAGATTTGACTGTGGAATTTTCTGTGCAGATTCTGCATTTCTTGGCAGAAAACGCAGGTCAAAAAACGCCTTTTTTTGGTATGTGCACACGTTGCAGATTTCTTCCTTTTTTTTACTCCTGCAGATTTCTATTATGGAATGGGTGCAGAAACGCAGCAGATCTGCAAAAAGAATTGACATGGTTCTTTTTTGAATCTGCTGCGTTTCCCGTGCAGAATTTTCCGCACCATGTGCACAGCATTTTTTTGCCATTGATTTACATGTACTGTAAATAACTTGCAGAACTGTGTCGTTTCTGCGCGGGGAAAAAAGCTGCAGATCTGCAGGAAATCTGCAACGTGTGCACATACTTTAAGGCTACGTTCACACGTTCAGTTTTTTCATCAGTTTTTTTTCCTGTCCTGTTTTGAAAAACCGCAGCTAAAATTCAGCGCTGATTTTAGCTGCGGATTTTGATCCTTTTTCTTCTGCGGATTCCACTGCGGGTTTCCAAATGCAGTTTCCTATTGGTGCTGCTGGAAACCCGCAGCGGAATCCGGAGAAAGAATTGACATGGTACTTCTTTTTTCCGCAGGCAAATCCGCGCGGATTTTCCTGGGGAAAAAAGGATCGTCGGCACAGCGGATTTTGTTTTCCATTGGGTTACATTGTACTGTAACCTACATGGAAAACGGATGCGGATCCGCAGCTGAAATTCCGCTCCGGATCCGCACCAAAAAACGCACCGTGTGAACATAGCCTTAGAGCAGTCGTCTTGTTGTGCAGCAGCAGAGTCCTGGGCACCTTGTACCTACCGCTGTCAGTCCCTGCACTCGTCCTTATCACACAGCAGCACAGTCCTGGGCACCTTGTACCTACCGCTGTCAGTCCCTGCACTCGTCCTTATCACACAGCAGCACCGTCCTGGGCACCTTGTACCTACCGCTGTCAGTCCCTGCACTCGTCCTTATCACACAGCAGCACAGTCCTGGGCACCTTGTACCTACCGCTGTCAGTCCCTGCACTCGTCCTTATCACACAGGAGCACAGTCCTGGGCACCTTCTACCTACCGCTGTCAGTCCCTGCACTCGTCCTTATCACACAGCAGCACAGTCCTGGGCACCTTGTACCTACCGC
Source organism: Ranitomeya variabilis (assembly GCF_051348905.1). Taxonomy (NCBI): domain Eukaryota; kingdom Metazoa; phylum Chordata; class Amphibia; order Anura; family Dendrobatidae; genus Ranitomeya; species Ranitomeya variabilis. The sequence goes on along the minus strand of NC_135236.1, from coordinate 229,949,934 downwards.
TGTCAGTCCCTGCACTCGTCCTTATCACACAGCAGCACAGTCCTGGGCACCTTGTACCTACCGCTGTCAGTCCCTGCACTCGTCCTTATCACACAGCAGCACAGTCCTGGGCACCTTGTACCTACCGCTGTCAGTCCCTGCACTCGTCCTTATCACACAGCAGCACCGTCCTGGGCACCTTGTACCTACCGCTGTCAGTCCCTGCACTCGTCCTTATCACACAGCAGCACCGTCCTGGGCACCTTGTACCTACCGCTGTCAGTCCCTGCACTCGTCCTTATCACACAGCAGCACCGTCCTGGGCACCTTGTACCTACCGCTGTCAGTCCCTGCACTCGTCCTTATCACACAGCAGCACAGTCCTGGGCACCTTGTACCTACCGCTGTCAGTCCCTGCACTCGTCCTTATCACACAGCAGCACAGTCCTGGGCACCTTGTACCTACCGCTGTCAGTCCCTGCACTCGTCCTTATCACACAGGAGCACAGTCCTGGGCACCTTCTACCTACCGCTGTCAGTCCCTGCACTCGTCCTTATCACACAGCAGCACAGTCCTGGGCACCTTGTACCTACCGCTGTCAGTCCCTGCACTCGTCCTTATCACACAGCAGCACAGTCCTGGGCACCTTGTACCTACCGCTGTCAGTCCCTGCACTCGTCCTTATCACACAGCAGCACAGTCCTGGGCACCTTGTACCTACCGCTGTCAGTCCCTGCACTCGTCCTTATCACACAGCAGCACCGTCCTGGGCACCTTGTACCTACCGCTGTCAGTCCCTGCACTCGTCCTTATCACACAGCAGCACCGTCCTGGGCACCTTGTACCTACCGCTGTCAGTCCCTGCACTCGTCCTTATCACACAGCAGCACCGTCCTGGGCACCTTGTACCTACCGCTGTCAGTCCCTGCACTCGTCCTTATCACACAGGAGCACAGTCCTGGGCACCTTGTACCTACCGCTGTCAGTCCCTGCACTCGTCCTTATCACACAGGAGCACCGTCCTGGGCACCTTGTACCTACCGCTGTCAGTCCCTGCACTCGTCCTTATCACACAGCAGCACAGTCCTGGGCACCTTGTACCTACCGCTGTCAGTCCCTGCACTCGTCCTTATCACACAGCAGCACAGTCCTGGGCACCTTGTACCTACCGCTGTCAGTCCCTGCACTCGTCCTTATCACACAGGAGCACAGTCCTGGGCACCTTGTACCTACCGCTGTCAGTCCCTGCACTCGTCCTTATCACACAGGAGCACAGTCCTGGGCACCTTGTACCTACCGCTGTCAGTCCCTGCACTCGTCCTTATCACACAGCAGCACAGCCCTGGGCACCTTGTACCTACCGCTGTCAGTCCCTGCACTCGTCCTTATCACACAGGAGCACAGTCCTGGGCACCTTGTACCTACCGCTGTCAGTCCCTGCACTCGTCCTTATCACACAGCAGCACAGTCCTGGGCACCTTGTACCTACCGCTGTCAGTCCTTGCACTCATCCTTATCACACAGGAGCACAGTCCTGGGCACCTTGTACCTACCGCTGTCAGTCCTTGCACTCATCCTTATCACACAGCAGCACAGTCCTGGGCACCTTGTACCTACCGCTGTCAGTCCCTGCACTCGTCCTTATCACACAGCAGCACAGTCCTGGGTACATTGTGGGCACAAATAATCTGAGGGATAATTGTAGCTACGTGTTTGCTACTGACTTCAGAAAATACAATTGCTGTCAGTCCAAGCAGCAATTCAGGATTTGTGGGTCATAGTGATCCTCCACATACATTCCCCCAGTATTACTGGAGAGCAGATGTCTCCAGAACCTGCCGTAAGTTCGATTTCAGCATTATTTCTTATGGGGTCCACTTTGTGACAGTTATTTTATTCGCCTATATAGCACCTATATATTCTTATGGTAATTTTTTGTGCTTAGTAATACTGGGACTAATAGACTAGATTTAGGATCGAGAATCTTCTCAATGTCCAAATTTAGAAGGAACTGAGTAAGTATCAGGCTGAGAAGCGCCGTGGTCTGGCATGTACAGATCGGATGATGACATTTTCTGTACGGTAGTTAGTTCTCTTCATGGTTCTTTTTTTTTGTTGTTGTTTAAATTGGTGTGTGCTTCACATATTATATTTGTCAATTAAGGGAAAAAAAGAGATCATAACTTATTATACCAGTGCAGATGAGTCATTCATCGTGGAAAAAGCCAAAGTGATTCTACAGGGTAGGCTAGATTAAACATCTATTAGCCAAAACTACCGTAGGTTAAAAAAAAAAATCCATATTAATTTATTTACAATACAAGTTAATAGGCTCAAAAGACGAATCTTTTTGAGAGTTTTACCAGTGTATTTGTTTAGGAAAAGCGACTGTGGTTTCATCTTTGTGGAATGGCAGTTTCTCGTCACTTTCAATCTGCTTTGAAAGCAATGTGCGAAAGTGGCAATGCCCATTTGTCTAATTCATGAGATGACAAGGACGTCCGGGTAGAGAAGAATTAGGGTATTGGAATTTCCATTCCCAATCTGTTTTGGAACCTAAGCCACTGCCCGATTGGCAGCTTTCACACTCTGCCAAGTGCTTGTGTATGGACCCTGGGGAGATGGTTGTCTCGTGTATGGAGTCGCTGGGGAGATGGTTGTCTCGTGAATTGAGACCCTGGGGAGGTGGTTGTCTCATGAATGGAGACCCTGGGGAGATGGTTGTCTCGTGAATGGAGACCCTGGGGAGATGGTTGTCTCGTGAATGGAGACCCTGGGGAGATGGTTGTCTCGTGAATGGAGACCCTGGGGAGATGGTTGTCTCGTGAATGGAGACCCTGGGGAGATGGTTGTCTCGTGAATGGAGACCCTGGGGAGATGGTTGTCTCGTGAATGGAGACCCTGGGGAGATGGTTGTCTCGTGAATGGAGACCCTGGGGAGATGGTTGTCTCGTGAATGGAGACCCTGGGGAGATGGTTGTCTCGTGAATGGAGACCCTGGGGAGATGGTTGTCTCGTGAATGGAGACACTGGGGAGATGGTTGTCTCGTGTATGGCCAGCTTTAGCCTGTAAGCCTCTGTGAACACAACATGAGGTAACATGAGGCAAGTGGTGTACATACATGACCTAAACTCTAAGTGCAGATGGTCTACTGATAACATGAGTGTTCTCCCTGATACTGGAGGCCCCATGGTTTGGTTAGAAAAAAGTGTCAATACCTACAGTAGTATAATTAAATATTAATATCATAATCTAAATTATTATTCTTCAAACTTATCCTTTCTAGTGTTGACTGCCATACTCAGACAGCCAATTTCATTAGTTGCTGTCAGAACATGATGTTTGGAGGGTTCAAATAATAATTGTACGTGTCTGTATATATAAATATATATGGTCGAGTCGCCAGAAGAAAGCCATTACTGCGCAAATGCCACAAAAGTATCTCACCTCCAATATGCATATCAGCACAGAGACCATCCTCAAAACTTCTGGTACAAGGTAATTTGGAGTGATGAGACCAAAATTAAAGTTTTTGGCCACAACCATAAACGTTACATTTGGAGAGGTCAACAAGGTCTATGATGAAAGGAACACCATTCCTACTGTAAAACCCAGAGGTGGATCGCTGATGTTTTTTGGGATGTGTGAGCTACAAAGGCACAGGAAACTCGGTCAAAGTTGAAGGAAAGATGAATGCAGCACGTTATCAGCAAATACTGGAGGCAAATTTGCCCTCATCAGCCCAGAAGCTGCGCATGAGATGTACTTGGACATTCCAGCATGACAACGATCCAAAACACAAGGCCAAGTCGACCTGTCATGGTCTACAGCAGAACAAAGTGAAGTTTCTGGAGTGGCCATCTCAGTCTCCTGACCTCAATATCATTCAGCCACTCTGGGGAGATCTCAAGCGTTCAGTAATGCTAGCCAGCCCAGAAATTTACAGGAACTGGAGGCTTTTTATCAAGAAGAGTGGGCAGCTTTACCATCTGAGAAAATAAAGACCCTCATCCACAACACAACTTCCACAAAAGACTTCAAGCTGTTATTTATGTTAAAGGGGGCAATACACGGTATAAAGAAATGGGGTATGTGAACTTTTGATTGGGGTCTTTTGGATGCTTTGGGTTGTCATTATGATTTAAAAAGAGAAAACACAGTAGTTTGACAATAAATGGCTTCACCCAACCACTAACCATGAGTGGAGAGAAAGTGTTGGTGTTATTCATATTCTCTGAAAAAAGGCCAAGAAATCAAAAATTCTGCTGGGGTATGTAAACTTTTGAGCGCAAATGTGTATGTGTGTGTGTGTGTATGTGTATGTGTATGTATGTATGTGTGTGTGTGTATATGTATGTATGTATATGTATATATATATATATATATATATATATATATATATATATATATATATATATATATATATATATATATAGTAGCGTTTCACCCGCTACGGGTCTAGGGGACACTCACTTAGGTGCGGCGGATGACACTCAGGAGACACGTTTCCTTAAAAGTTCACAGGGTTTATTGCTCCATAAACCACATTGCAAGAGGAACAACAGGTAAACAGTCTTACGTCAGACAGGTGATTCCCCAATGTCCATAGTAGAGCTCTGCTCTCTCACGTCTGTGGGCTCACAGACCGTGCTATGTCCAGCACGTAGGCTCTCCAGCCTAAAGATGGTCTCCGTGTGTTGTTCAGGACGTCTGTCCCCACGTGGAACCGTCCAACACACAGGCCACTCTGCAGTGTCCAGCCAGGACACCTGGAAGTGTGTCCACCCTGACACACACCCACACACTCACTCCATGTGCTACACACACCTCTTTACATAGGTGTAACCACACCCAGGTACCTGTCACATGGCTAGTCAGGTAAGCGTGACATCACCACAGGTCCTTACACACAAAACCATCTTACGTGTTCAGACACGCCTCTTTGGGTGGGTTTGTAGGTGACTGAACCCACCTATCTCTCCAATCACCTGGAAGCCTCCCAACATAAACAAATCCCTCAGCAGTAGATCTGCTTGAGCAAAACATACCCAGGCTTCCATCACAGGGCCCCCCACCTCTGCGATACATACCATCCATCAATCACATGACCAGTCGCTATGCCACAAAATATATATATATATATATATATATATATATATATATATATATATATACGGCGTGTGTGTGTGTATGTATATGTATATATACAGTTAGGTCCATATATATTTGGACAGAGACAACATTTTTCTTATTTTGGTTATAGACATTACCACAATGAATTTTAAACAAAACAATTCAGATGCAGTTGAAGTTCAGACTTTCAGCTTTCATTTAAGGGTATCCACATTAAAATTGGATGAAGGGTTTAGGAGTTTCAGCTCCTTAACATGTGCCACCCTGTTTTTAAAGGGACCAAAAGTAATTGGACAGATTCAATAATTGTAAATAAAATGTTCATTTTTAGTACTTGGTTGAAAACCCTTTGTTGGCAATGACTGCCTGAAGTCTTGAACTCATGGACATCACCAGACGCTGTGTTTCCTCCTTTTTGATGCTCTGCCAGGCCTTCACTGCGGTGGTTTTCAGTTGCTGTTTGTTTGTGGCCTTTCTGTCTGAAGTTTAGTCTTTAACAAGTGAAATGCTGCTCAATTGGGTTGAGATCAGATGACTGACTTGGCCATTCCGGAATTTTCCACTTCTTTGCTTTAATAAACTCCTGGGTTTCTTTGGCTTTATGTTTTGGGTCATTGTCCATCTGTAGTATGAAACGACGACCAATCAGTTTGGCTGCATTTGGCTGGATCTGAGCACACAGTATGGCTCTGAATACCTCAGAATTCATTCGGCTGCTTCTGTCCTGTGTCACATCATCAATAAACACTAGTGACCCAGTGCCACTGGCAGCCATACATGCCCAAGCCATCACATTGCCTCCGCCGGGTTTTACAGATGATGTGGTATGCTTTGGATCATGAGCTGTACCACACCTTCGCCATACTTTTCTCTTTCCATCATTCTGGTAGAGGTTGATCTTGGTTTCATCTGTCCAAAAAATGTTCTTCCAGAACTGTGCTGGCTTTTTTAGATGTTTTTTAGCAAAGTCCAGTCTAGCCTTTTTATTCTTGATGTTTATGAGTGGCTTGCACCGTGCAGTGAACCCTCTGTATTTACTTTCATGCAGTCTTCTCTTTATGGTAGATTTGGATATTGATACGCCGACTTCCTGGAGAGTGCTGTTCACTTGGTTGGCTGTTGTGAAGGGGTTTCTCTTCACCATGGAGATTATTCTGCGATCATCCACCGCTGTTGTCTTCCGTGGGCGCCCAGGTCTTTTTGCATTGATGAGTTTACCAGTGCTTTCTTTCTTTCTCAGGATATACCAAACTGTAGATTTTGCCACTCCTAATATTGTAGCAATTTCTCGGAAGGGTTTTTTCTGTTTTCGCAGCTTAAGGATGGCTTGTTTCACCTGCATGGAGAGCTCCTTTGACCGCATGTTTACTTCACAGCAAAACCTTCCAAATGCAAGCACCACACTTCAAATCAACTCCAGACCTTTTATCTGCTTAATTGAGAATGACATAACGAAGGGATTACCCACACCTGTCCATGAAATAGCCTTGGAGTCAATTGTCCAATTACTTTTGGTCCCTTTAAAAACAGGGTGGCACATGTTAAGGAGCTGAAACTCCTAAACCCTTCATCCAATTTTAATGTGGATACCCTCAAATGAAAGCTGAAAGTCTGAACTTCAACTGCATCTGAATTGTTTTGTTTAAAATTCATTGTGGTAATGTCTATAACCAAAATAAGAAAAATGTTGTCTCTGTCCAAATATATATGGACCTAACTGTGTATATATATATATATATATATATATATATATATATATATATATATATATATATATATATATATATATATATATATATATATATATATATATATATATATATATATATATATATATATATATATATATACACACTTCCCAAAAAAATAAAGGGAACACTTAAACAACAGAATATAGCTCCAAGTGAATCAAACTTCCGTGAAATCAAACTGTCCACTTAGGACGCATCACTGTTTGACAATCAATTTCACATGCTGTTGTGCAAATGGAATAGATAACAGATGGAAATTATTGGCAATTATCAAGACCCACTCCAAGGAGGGGTTCTGCAGGTGGGGACCACAGACCACATCCCAGTACCAATGCTTTCTTGCTGGTGTTTTAGTCACTTTTGAATGCTGGTTGTGCTTTCACACTCGTGGTAGCATGAGACGGACTCTACAACCCACACAAGTGGCTCAGGTAGTACAGCTCATCCAGGATGGCACATCAATTCGAGCTGTGGCAAGAAGAAGGTTTGCTGTGTCTGTCAGCGTAGTGTCCAGAAGCTGGAGGCGTTTCCAGGAGGCAGGCCAGTACACCAGGAGACATGGAGGGGGCCATAGGAGGGCAACAACCCAGCAGCAGGACTGCTACATCAGCCTTGTGCAAGGAGGAACAGGAGAACTGCCAGAGCCCTGCAAAATTACCTCCAGCAGGCTACAAATGTGCATGTGTCTGCACAAACGGTTAGAAACCGACTCCATGAGGATGGTCTGAGTGCCCGATGTCCAGAGAGGGGGGTGTGCTCACAGCCCAACACCGCGCAGGATGCTTGGCATTTTCCACAGAACACCAGGATTGGCAAATTTGCCACTGGCGCTCTGTGTTCTTCACAGATGAAAGCAGGTTTACACTGAGCACATGTGACAGACATGACAGAGTCTGGAGACACCGTGGAGAGCGATCTGCTGTCTGCAACATCCTTCAGCATGACCGGTTTGGCAGTGGGTCAGTAATGGTGTGGGGTGGCATTTCTTTAGAGGGCCGCACAGCCCTCCATGTGCTCGCCAGAGGTAGCCTGACTGCCATTAGGTAATGAGATGAGATCCTCAGATCCCTTGTGAGACCATATGCTGATGTGGTTGGCCCTGGGTTCCTCCTAATGCAGGACAATGCCAGACCTCATGTGGCTGGAGTGTGTCAGCAGTTCCTGCAGGATGAAGGCATTGAAGCTATGGACTGGCCCGCCCGTTCCCCAGACCTGAATCCGATTGAACACATCTGGGACATCATGTCTCGCACCATCCACCAACGTCACGTTGCACCACAGACTGTCTAGGAGGTGGCGGATGCTTTAGTCCAGGTCTGGGAGGAGATCCCTCAGGAGACCATCCACCGCCTCATCAGGAGCATGCCCAGGCGTTGTAGGGAGGTTATACAGGCATGTGGAGGCCACACACACTACAGACCATCATTTCCTTGTCTTGAGGCATTTCCACTGAAGATGGATCAGCCTGTAACTTCATTTTCCACTTAGATTTCGAGCATCATTCTAACTCCAGACCTCCGATGGATATTAGTTGTGATTTAAGTTGATCATTTTTAGGTTTTACTGTTCTCAACACATTCCACTATGTAATGAATAAAGATTTACAACTGGAATATTTCTTTCAGTGATATCTAGGATGTGAGATTTTAGCGTTCCATTTATTTTTTGAGCAGTGTGTATATGTATATACATATATATGGGTATGTACAGTATATGTGTGTGTGTGTGTGTGTGTGTGTGTGTGTGTGTGTGTGTGTGTGTGTGTGTGTATATATTTCAATGTAAAGGTATGAAGCACATTTAAAAATTCTCATCTATTTTTCGTATCCATATTATTATAAAATAACAGGCATAGAAAACTGCGCTGAGATATCCTTACCCAACATATATTGCCAAAGGGTCAGTACTGTTTTTGTTTTTATGGATAACTGTACAAAGCCAAAACATTTTGTAATGTAATATGAACCAATAAACGTTCATCACCAATCATCAGTTTGCAGCCACCGTCACAAGAACCAGGAGGGTGGGAGGTTGGCGCTGTCTCGGGTAGATGGGGCCTATCTGGTTCCATTAAGGTGACCATATTTTATGGGTAATAAAACCAATGCTTGTAGTGCTATTTTCCCATCAAATGCTCCTTTGTGATTCATTCTGTCAGGCACTATACAGTTGGTCCAGCAGAGTTGTGTGAGTTACGTCATAGCTGTAAGCCACAGAACGTAAGTCAGTATGTGCATTTATTTGGGGTAACAATCACATATATGTGAAGGAGTTTTCAATCACTGAATATTTCTAGAATACAGAGGAAAATCAACAAATTCAATTGGTGTTCACAATATAGTATGATAATTGGTATTACTGGGTTGCCTCTTCTAGGAGCTGCATGCCCACCTGAATGGCTCCATAAGTTCTGCCACCATGAAAAAGCTCATGGGACAAAAACCTCATCTTCAAATTCAGAATGGAATGACGATGATAGACAAAGGACAGAAGAGGAGTCTAGAAGAGTAAGTATCTGATCCCATCTCTGGGCATTGACACGTTGTTATATTTCGCTGTTTGACGTAATCAGTTGAGTACGACTTGCTGAGAGGTATCTGCAGCCACCCCTCCGCTTACAGCAGCCATGAGAGGAGGGTCAGGGACCGTGTGTGCCGCGTGTACTTCTTACCATGATGCTCTTCCTAAACAATTCTGGAGCACCTTCTCTTTAGACTCGTATAATTGCATTGTGCCATTTCTCTGTTATTAATCCTAAAAATGGTTGCATGTACTGAAAACTGAGTGTCACCAGTTGGGTTTGTGTCGCTTACAGTTTGACATTGCCCAATAAATGTTGCCAGTGTAGTGACGCATCCCTTGATAAAGGTTTGGTAGCGTCCAGTCAATTTATTCATTCATTTTTAGGAGGAATAGCTGGAGTACAGTACAATGCAGAGTTCTTAGAAAAGACGATCCAGAATTGTTATTTCCTAGAGAAAGCCATCATTTACTAAAAGACAGAGGTCAGGAGAGGTGACAGGCATTGCTGTGGAGCCTGAGTCGTGGAGTCGGAGTTGGTGTTTATAAAAATGACCAAATTCGACTCCTAAAATGTATAATAAATTGGGTACAGTAATACAGTGCAGGATGTGCTGAATAGTTTCCATAAGAATTTGAGAAAGTTATGAAATGTCCTATATTTATAAGATATTTCATAACTTTCCCAACTATTCCTGAACTAAGGATCTTGGCTTTTAGTGGAGATGAATCTGTGCTGCACTTTATGGACATGCTCAGTAGTGACCAGTGCTGTGGGGTTGGTGTCGTGGAGTCAGTCCAAGTCACGGAAATTGAGGAGTCTGATTTGGAGGTTTGGCTTACCGACTCCGCAGCCCTGGTGACAGGTCCCTTTTAATGGCTAATAGAAATGGTGCATGTAATGCTTAGTTGAATGGGTTCTCTAACACCAATGTCACTTTATTAATTACAACTGAGCCATATTCTCCCCCAATAATTCTAGCTTCTCAGCTAGTGCTAGATCGTCCTGACCGTGCCAATCAGTGACTCTCCCTCTCCTCTCAGCTCCATTGTACCAGTGATGACACAGTGGTAGAGCTTACAGAGTGACCATAATCAATTTCTCCTAATCCTTTTACCAAGGCAGGTGAGATCAAGGGCCAGGCAAGTAGATGATGGCCAGCTTTCTTCATGGACTTTACTGGGCATGTGGGTCTAAATGACATTGTTACGTGCACAGTATGATTGGATGTGAAGAAAGGCCTCCTATAGTAGTAGTGAAGAGGGGGAATGGACGAATGAATGAGAGAGAACATACTGAGCATGTGTCAGAACAAACAACCAACACATGCTCCGTAAAAGGGAAAGCAAGTCCAGCCCCTGAAGCAGATGTCATTGATTAGCTTCTGAATGGGCATGAGCCAGTGGAAAGGACAGCAGGACTAGCCCATGGAGTGATCATCAGTGATGACATTTTGTTTTAGATCCCCTCTGTGCATGCTGGGAGTTTTAAACAGAACCTCAGTAGAAGTTAAAAAAGAAGAAATAGACAGAGTAAATCTGATGTAAATTAGAGGAATCCTTAGTTTTATTAGATGAGGAATTAGAGTAAGATATTGTACAACCCCTATAATTCTATGCTGTCTAGAGTATATTGCCAACAGGTTTGTAGGTTTATATACTGTACATCTATCAGCACCGAGTGCATCTAAGGCCATGTTCATATGTAGCGTAAATACTCTTGGTTGGTTTTTTTCTGCTGCGTTTAAGTGTCTGCAAAGTGGATGTGATTACTTGAGAACTCCCATACCCCTGTACAGTACGTTTAATGTTTCCATTGAACTGTGCACATTTTTCTCTATAGGCTTCTGTGGAGAGCCAAAACAAACTAAAAGATAAATGTGTGTTTTTATATGTGTTTAAGTGCAGAGTCTCAACATTTCTGCACTAAAAAAATGCATAAAAACATAGCTTTAAATCGACACCCAAACCGCATCAAATTAAAGGGAGTATGCATCACAAAGTCACAATAATCAGAAGATTGTTATTACATATTTTAGCTCCGACACATGCGGATAAAAATCAGCTGGAAAAAAACGCAGCATGTACCCTAAATCAGAACACGGCCTAAGTGTTTACCTGCTGAATGCGATTGTTCCTGCTTGATGAGCTGGATAATGTGTATTTCTAGAAGAATCCTAGATGAGGTCCAATGAGGCGGATTCATCAAGAGTCTCTGAAAGAAAATTTAGTTTTTTTGTTTGTTTGTTTTTTGTTCCATAGAAACTAATCACAGCACAGCTTTCATTTTCCCAAAGCAGTTTAAAAAAAATAGTTTTTCTTTTTGACACTTTTGATAAATGACACTCAGTATCTCCATTAGGCTAAGTTCACACGGTCAGTATTTAGTCAGTATTTTACATCAGTATTTGTAAGGCAAAACCAGGAGAAGGTGATAAATACAGAAGTGGTGCATATGTTTCCATTACACTTTTCTTCTGATTGTTCCACTCCTGATTTTGGCTTACAAAACCTTGCACATGTGAACGTGGCCTTTGTCAGTATGTGTACATCAGGTTATATTTTATTTAATAGTCTACTGAAATCTAGGAATAAACTATGCGTTCACAATGGTGGCGTTTTTGTTTTTCATTTTCCAGCGGTTTCTGGTATTTTTAGCTTCTGTTGTGTTGCATTGTTTTCACACCTATTACAGATATGTTACTACAAGTGATCATCTGTCTTCTGTCCCTGATCTCATCTCATTAATTCTAGGTGTTTTCAAATGTTCCGAATAATTCACCAGATTACAGATACAGCAGAAGACATATTACTGGCAAGTACCATTTTGTTAATAGGTTCGCTGGTAATACATAAATTGTTCGTTACCCTGCCAGGGTGGGCATTAGTTTCTGCCGTGTGGCTGATATTCACCACTTAGGCTTAGTAGTATATGCATGGAACCTACTAACTGTGGAGCGCTGCCGCAACTAACTGTAATTACATATTATAATGTATTCTCTGGTCACGTGACCAAATCTAGGGATTAAGTATGAGGCTAAACCAACAGCAAATATTAAAGCCGACAAGGTAAGGAAAATAGTCATAGTATATATCAAAAAACTTTATTGGTAAAAATAGGGAGATAGATACAGCAGTTGAAAAGGGCGACATACCCAGCAGTAGGGGAAATCACGTGCATATTATGACATAAGGGGTAATCTAAGGGCAGTGCAATAAAGGTACACTAGCGAGGAATACGGACGAGTGCTATGCATAGCACTCGGACCAGTATTCCTCTATGGGGCAGCTCATATCACCGTATTTTTTTCTTGGCCGTATTGTACGTGCGATTGAAATTGCAGCATGCTGTGATTGTCACTGACACTCGGCCGAGTCTCAGCTCACTCGCACCCATATAAGCCTATGGTGCAAGTGAGACAACGCACATCACTAGGATATCATCCGCGTAATGTGCAATATACGCTGACCCCAGCAATGGAGGAGATGGAGAAATTCATTTCTCCGCCTCCTCCGCAGCTGTGCTCTGATCCTCTGTGCGCCTCACACTCCGCTCCTGCTCGCAGCAGAGCAGGAGCCGAGGGTCATTAGCATATCGCTCTCATATCGGATGCCATACGCTCGTCTGACCTCGGCCTAAGATTAAAATGCACAATTGTATCAATGAAGTATAAGTATATTAAGCACAAACCCATCAAAGGTCCCTATGGCTGCTAGCAATATGGCTGCTAGCAATATCTGGTATTTTTTGCAGCGCTGACGTCACGGAGACAGCCAATGATTGAGCTCAGTGGTCCTGCCCAACCTCACTGATTGGCTGCAATGCTGTCGGGGGACAGGTTTCAGTTAATATACCATAAACAAAAGAAGAAAGAAGTATGCGGTACAATGGGATCACCATTTTATATTAACTTTGTTACAAATAAAGAAAGGGACAAATCAAGACATAAATATTAAAAATATATTAAAAAGCCAATAGGCTACATAGATACAAAATAGGTGTGTCTAAATGGGACAAACGCCTAAACTCATCTGCCTACTGATGACAACCACAGTATACCCAAAATATTAATGTCCAACGAAAGTGAATAAATAAATGACATATCTACTATTCCTAAGTAACTGAATAAATGGTTAATTGTAGTAGAACACCACCTCTGGAACCGATATCATGCATTTGATATACAATTCAGAGACATGCAAGTATTTTATCCGAATAAGAACCATGATGGCCACTACTGCAATATACAAGCTAAGCTTAGGACTAAATATAAAAAGGACCCGTGAATGAGGCAAGAAAATACAGGTCCTTCTCAAAAAATTAGCATATAGTGTTAAATTTCATTATTTACCATAATGTAATGATTACAATTAAACTTTCATATATTATAGATTCATTATCCACCAACTGAAATTTGTCAGGTCTTTTCTTGTTTTAATACTGATGATTTTGGCCTACAACTCCTGATAACACAAAAAACCTGTCTCAATAAATTAGCATATTTCACCCGTCCAATCAAATAAAAGTGTTTTTTAATAACAAACAAAAAACCATCAAATAATAATGTTCAGTTATGCACTCAATACTTGGTCGGGAATACTTTGGCAGAAATGACTGCTTCAATGCGGCGTGGCATGGAGGCAATCAGCCTGTGACACTGCTGAGATGTTATGGAGGCCCAGGATGCTTCAATAGCGGCCTTAAGCTCATCCAGAGTGTTGGGTCTTGCGTCTCTCAACTTTCTCTTCACAATATCCCACAGATTCTCTATGGGGTTCAGGTCAGGAGAGTTGGCAGGCCAATTGAGCACAGTAATACCATGGTCAGTAAACCATTTACCAGTGGTTTTGGCACTGTGAGCAGGTGCCAGGTCGTGCTGAAAAATGAAATCTTCATCTCCATAAAGCATTTCAGCCGATGGAAGCATGAAGTGCTCCAAAATCTCCTGATAGCTAGCTGCATTGACCCTGCCCTTGATGAAACACAGTGGACCAACACCAGCAGCTGACATGGCACCCCACACCATCACTGACTGTGGGTACTTGACACTGGACTTCAGGCATTTTGGCATTTCCTTCTCCCCAGTCTTCCTCCAGACTCTGGCACCTTGATTTCCGAATGACATGCAAAATTTGCTTTCATCAGAAAAAAGTACTTGGGACCACTTAGCAACAGTCCAGTGCTGCTTCTCTGTAGCCCAGGTCAGGCGCTTCTGCCGCTGTTTATGGTTCAAAAGTGGCTTTACCTGGGGAATGCGGCACCTGTAGCCCATTTCCTGCACACGCCTGTGCACGGTGGCTCTGGATGTTTCCACACCAGACTCAGTCCACTGCTTCCTCAGGTTCCCCAAGGTCTGGAATCGGTCCTTCTCCACAATCTTCCTCAGGGTCCGGTCACCTCTTCTCGTTGTACAGCGTTTTCTGCCACATTGTTTCCTTCCAACAGACTTACCATTGAGGTGCCTTGATACAGCACTCTGGGAACAGCCTATTTGTTGAGAAATTTCTTTCTGGGTCTTACCCTCTTGCTTGAGGGTGTCAATGATGGCCTTCTTGACATCTGTCAGGTTGCTAGTCTTACCCATGATGGGGGTTTTGAGTAATGAACCAGGCAGGGAGTTTTTAAAAGCCTCAGGTATCTTTTGCATGTGTTTAGAGTTAATTAGTTGATTCAGAAGATTAGGGTAATAGGTCGTTTAGAGAACCTTTTCTTGATATGCTAATTTATTGAGACAGGTTTTTTGGGTTATCAGGAGTTGTAGGCCAAAATCATCAGTATTAAAACAAGAAAAGACCTGACAAATTTCAGTTGGTGGATAATGAATCTATAATATATGAAAGTTTAATTGTAATCATTACATTATGGTAAATAATGAAATTTAACACTATATGCTAATTTTTTGAGAAGGACCTGTAGATGAGGAAGAAACCCCACGCGTATCGCCACCTGCTCAGTGGCTTCCTCAGGGGTAAAGTGAAAGCACAGAGTTTTACAATAACATCGAATTTCTGAAATCTCATTGACACGTTGCATTTTTTTCTTTGCATTTTTGGACCTGTAGGGCATTTAAAAAATAAATAAAAAAGACAACATATCAATTTTTCATCTTTTTAATGCAGTTTTTCCTTCTTTAGATTAAAATTCATTAGTTGCAAAGATGTATAAAAACCCACACAAAAAAACTAATTGTGAACATACCCTTAATTTTACGGATATACTTAAAAAAAATAACTGTACCCAGTGGTCCATTTGGCTGCACTTTCACTTGTTTCAACATGTAGAGAGCTTCCTCCTTGTCACGTTGTCAAGTGGTTAAAGGGGGCTGACTGTCTGGCTTCTTACAGTAGCTAAGCCAACCCCCATCGTCACATCTCCATAGACATAGTAGTAGCTTATTCCAGCTTTGACATTTTAAAAAAATGTTAGTTAACTGCAGAACTCATTTAATACCTTAATATTCAATACAGTCCTGTTCAATTAAGCACATATATTGATAAAATGCTCATCATATTGCAAATTGTGCAATTTTTACACTCTGGCCATTTTAGACTCATACATCCTATTCTTTAGAAAAGACTTTTCAGACGCCTCGTAATCATCAGAGGCATGATTACAATGACTGTAATAGCTCTTACACACCTGATAACGCAGAATCCACCAATCACATTAGGAGATGTCCCAGCTCCTTCTTCTCCCCATTTTTTCACAATCACCCTTGCACATGCTTATTAGATGATTTGATGCAAAAGATAAGGTCTGCGTCAGTGTATTGCTGCTAATGTACATGTCCATTTCCTGCATCAGAAGAATGAGTCGGGAATAGCCGCACTGCCCACTATGAAAGTTGCAATATTTCAAGTTTTTAAATAAAAAAAATACTAATCATGATATGAAAAATAAAAAGATGATTAAAATAAATACGTGATTATAAGCAGTATACCTTTTTCTGATGACCCATCCCCTTTAAAATGAGCTTGTCCTGGTTTTACCTGATTACCTGTTATTCATTTAGGTTACAAAGGATGTTATTAAAGAGTTTGCGGCAGATGGTGTCAAATACCTGGAGTTACGGAGCACACCCAGAGAGTCTCCCACAGGTACGATCTTTTGTCACGTTGTCTAGATCATTGTAGGTAATTAATGAAGGATTACATAAATGTTGTGATCACATCATGATCAGAGCAACAGACAGTTATGTTGCCTGCTCCATGTGTTCACCAGGTGGATGAATTCGTGCTATTACTTAATCTCCTTGCAGGGATGACAAAGCGGACATATGTGGAGACTGTGCTTGAAGGGATAAAGCAGTGCAAGGCTGAGGAGGTGGACATCGACGTTAGGTACGCCTCGCCCGGTGGTTTTGCTCTACTACAATTCCTTGTGGCTATTTCCGCTTATCCACAGAACTCACTTTGTTCTGTCACATAAAGAAAGCCGAGGAGTATTTTGTTGGAAAGGGGCTATATTTTCATCATAGAAATTTCTATATAACCTTGTTATTTTTCTGTTTCTCACTTTTTTCAGATTCTTACTAGCAATTGACAGAAGAGGTGGTCCATCAGTTGCAAAAGAAACTGTAAAACTGGCCGAAGAGTTTTTCCATTCTACCAATGACCTTGTTTTAGGCCTGGACCTCAGCGGCGACCCTACCGTGAGTTCAGTGTACTCCATGTGCTGACATTTCCTCTACCTCATGACTGTCCCTAACCAGTTTTACGGATGGTGTTTGTCCGTGCTTGACTAAAGATGTTTTCTGACTTTTTCCAGTTAGCCAACTAATGTAATTTAGGTTTCAATCCTTTTAAAGTGTTCATGATCTCTCCTTGCAGTCAGTTAGCGCAAACTTTTTTGTTTACAGTTAGGGTATGTTCACACAAAGCATTTTTTATTTTTTTTTCCCAACATGAAATAAGTGAATTGGTAGGAAAAACGTTGCATATATTTCACTTTTGTCTAAGTTATTGATGAGGTTGTTGATGCTTTCTTTAAGTGCCATTGTCTTACGCTTCCTCTTCTGAGTGTTCCAATGTAGCACTGGTGGGAGCGGACCCACTGCGCAACGGGCCAGGCTTACCCTGGAGAAGTGTGACTAAGTTACTACTGGTTGTTCACTAGAGTGTTTAATGGTGAGGATAGGCTTGGACGCCTGTAGTCCCCACATATCGCTCCAGGGCAGTCCCCGGATCAGCAGCAGCTGACCGAAGTTTCAGAGACATTAGTACGTGGTACAGGTGGACGGAGGCAAAGACATGGTCAGACAATCCAAGGTCAAGGCAGGCAGCATGGGTTCAATAAATGTAGCCGAGGTCAGGATAAACAGGTTGGCAAAGCGAGTCAGATAGCAGAGGAGACCATACAAGACACCACCTTACAAGAATCTAGATATAGACTGAAACTAGAACCTTAGATCAGGTGAGGAGTGGTGGGAGGAGCTGCCTAATAAATCACCTGCTGATTGAGTTAGGCCAAAGGATCTCACCTCTGCAGGACACCATGGGGTTAAATAACTGCAAATAGTGGCTGAGCCTCCCAACAGGCATGTGGAGACTTACCAGCAGCAGGATGATGCAGCAGTGTTGGAAATGCTACAAGAGGCAGCTCAGCGCGAGAGCCTGCTACTGGGGAGAGCAGAGCGGTGACCGTAGTGAGTGGTGCTGGGCTTCCCGCCTGTGTGAGTCACCGATGTGACGTCTAATATCATTCAATTTTAAAAACGCACCTACGATTTTATGAGGGGAAAAAGCAACATAAAAGCATGTAAACTTTCAATTGCATTTTTTAAGACCCACATTGATTTCAATGGGTAAAAAAATGCAACACAAGCGCTGAAAATATGCTACAATAATTGACATCCTGTTTTGAAAAAAAAAAACGCACTGAAAGCTATAAATCATAAGGAAAAAAAAATGCAACATGGGCATGATATTGTAGCAATCCCGTTTTTTCTGCCCCTGTACAGCGCTGCTATTTTTACGAAGGAAAGTGTGTACAAAAAACCCCACATCAAATATGCTACTTATGAAGAAGTCTCTAAGGACTGAAATTCGGTCTGAATTAGGAGATACTGACCTTGACACAGGTACATGATCAGACCGAAAAGAAAATAAGAAAATGACTAACAATTCTTTTTTTCATTTTAGCAGTTATAATTTCTTAGTCACTGGCAGAGCTGACCTGGGTCTTCTAAGAACCAGCATCTCTGCTGTGCCATGTAGGAACCTGACGATCACTGTTCTGTTCACTACATGGCGCTTATTAAGTACTATATGAGATGAAAAAGAGAAGACAGAAGTTGTGTATAAACCGCCTTTATTTTCTCTCCAGGATCTCTGGCTTTTTATGACAGTAAAGCTTACCTGCTGCTTCTGGGTTGCAGGAGTTTTCATGCAGTAATGTTACTAGAGTCTTGCCGGTCATTAAATTGTCATTATAAATAATTTATAAGATACATTTAATTACCATAGCAACTAACAATCTTTTTTTCTAAGAAAGTAAGCAATATGGAGTTAAAATGGTCACTGTCTTGTTACACTGACAGAAACATGTCCTAGATTAATAACAACAAAAAAGAGGTGCCAATGACTATATGCTGTAAAAGATCCGTCCCTCCATTCATGTGTAGGAAGGCGTACTCCCAGTAATTATTCTGATCTAATAATGGAGGTAAGAAGAGGCTGCTCACACTGCTGTCCACCCTGTCTATCTGAGCTAATACTGTAGATATTAGGGGTGCTGAGATAAGAGGCTGCTCACACTGCTGTCCACCCTGTCTATCTGAGCTAATACTGTAGATATTAGGGGTGCTGAGATAAGAGGCTGCTCACACTGCTGTCCACCCTGTCTATCTGAGGTAATACTGTAGATATTAGGGGTGCTGAGATAAGAGGCTGCTCACACTGCTGTCCACCCTGTCTATCTGAGCTAATACTGTAGATATTAGGGGTGCTGAGATAAGAGGCTGCTCACACTGCTGTCCACCCTGTCTATCTGAGCTAATACTGTAGATATCAGGGGTTCTGTGATAAGAGGCTGCTCACACTGCTGTCCACCCTGTCTATCTGAGCTAATACTGTAGATATTAGGGGTTCTGTGATAAGAGGCTGCTCACACTGCTGTCCATCCTGTCTATCTGAGCTAATACTGTAGATATTAGGGGTGCTGTGATAAGAGGCTGCTCACACTGCTGTCCACCCTGTCTATCTGAGCTAATACTGTAGATATTAGGGGTTCTGTGATAAGAGGCTGCTCACACTGCTGTCCATCCTGTCTATCTGAGCTAATACTGTAGATATTAGGGGTGCTGTGATAAGAGGCTGCTCACACTGCTGTCCACCCTGTCTATCTGAGCTAATACTGTAGATATTAGGGGTTCTGTGATAAGAGGCTGCTCACACTGCTGTCCATCCTGTCTATCTGAGCTAATACTGTAGATATTAGGGGTGCTGTGATAAGAGGCTGAGTATCTGATATACTACAAGCTATACCGGGAGTGCTTAGGTAAGAAGAGGCTGCTTACACTGCTGCCCACCCTTTCTATTTGATATAATTCTGGAGATACCATGGGCACTAAGGTAGGGTCGAGGGCTGTGTCAGCAGCCTCTTCTTGTCTATCAGATCTAATACTGTATATACCATGGATGCAGAGATAAGAAGAGGCTGCTCACACTTCTGTCCAGACTGTTTTTCTGATACAACACTGCAGATACCATGGATGGTGCTCACATTGCTGTCTTTGAGTGACAATACATGGTGTGGATTATCTCCTGGTCATAGCAGTGGAGCTTTCTACTGCACAGGTACCTGTATAGACATTCTCAGACAGGCTTCTGTCAGTGTAACAGGATGGTGGATTATTTAAATTCTATATATATGAATTACTTCCCTAAACAGATTTGATTTTGATTTATTAATGATAAGTATTTAGGATTTTTGTAAAAATTTCCGCAGAACCCCCTTAAGGGTTGATTAAAGGGTTAACCATAAAACCGTGTATAACACATTTGTATAAACAGTTATTATTTTTTTTTTTTCCAACAGCAAGGAAAAAAAAAACCCAAATCTATGATCCAGCACAGAGCCATGTACTCTGTATTCTATGTTGCCCTGAACATAGAAGAGCTTTACAAGAATACATTTTTTGCTTTGAAATGTTACACTTGAGATGTTTGTGATAGATAGTAGCCCATGTAGCCATGTTGTACCTTCTTCCATAACAGAGACCAAATGTATTCTTGAGCTCTTATCCTTGGAGGCCCCTGTTGCCTAGTGTCATAGAAGGACTTCATGACAAAGTGGCCTTATCTCCTATGTACCATCTGGTCCTAGAATGTAGTGTGAGCGAGATAGTATTCACAAAACAAACATCGGCGCTGTATCTTGCATCACAGACCGTGCGTAAAGCACAAGCAGATACAAGCTGTGTTATCAGCATCATGTGAGGGTACATACGTGTGAAATCATATCTATGGTTCTGAACACAAGTATGGCAAAAAAACAAAGCAGAAAAACATAATTACAAGTCTAATATCCAGACCCTATAATTAAAGCAGATTCTTCGTTATTCATACATCATTAAAAATATAGCTTCATGGTTCCAGACATACAACAGTGGGTACGGAAAGTATTCAGACCCCTTTAAATTTTTCACTCTTTGTTTCATTGCACCCATTTGGTAAGTTCACTTTTTTTCTCATTAATGTACACTCTGCAC
Organism: Ranitomeya variabilis; assembly: GCF_051348905.1. Taxonomy (NCBI): domain Eukaryota; kingdom Metazoa; phylum Chordata; class Amphibia; order Anura; family Dendrobatidae; genus Ranitomeya; species Ranitomeya variabilis. The sequence continues at coordinate 229,928,838 of NC_135236.1, read as the reverse complement.
CCCATCTTGACTGAATAAAAAAAACAGAAATGTAGAAATTTTTACATATTTATTAAAAAAGAAAAACTGAAAAATCACATGGTCATAAGTATTCAGATCCTTTGCTCAGACACTCATATTTACTGTATATATTATATATTATACGAGTATAAACCGACCCCCCTAATTTTGCCACAAAAAACTGGGAAAACTTAATGACTCGAGTAAAAGCCTAGGGTGGAAAATGCAGCAGCTACTGGTAATTTTCAAAAATAAAAATAGATACCAATAAAAGTAAAATTAATTGAGACATCAGTAGGTTGTGTTTTTGAATATCCATATTGAATCAGGAGCCCCATATAATGCTCCATACAATTTATGATGGGCCCCATAAGATGCTCCATGTTAAAATATGCCCTATATAGTCCTGCATAAAGGTTAATAATGGCCCCATAAGATGCTCCATACAGACATTTGCCCCATACAATGCTGCACAAATGTTGATTATGACCCCATAAGATGCTCCATACAGACAGTTGCCCCATATAATGCTGCACAAATGTTGATTATGACCCCATAAGATGCTCCATACCAGACTTTTGCCCCATATAATGCTCCACGAATGCTGATTATGGCCCCATAAGATGCTCCATAGAGATATTTGCCCCATATAATGCTGCACATGGCCCCATAGAGATAGTTGCCCCATATAATGCTGCACATGGCCCCATAGAGATAGTTGCCCCATATAATGCTGCACATGGCCCCATAGAGATAATTGCCCCATATAATGTTGCACATGGCCCCATAAGATGCTCCATAGAGATATTTGCCCCATATAATGCTGCACATGGCCCCATACAGATATTTGCCCCATATAATGCTGCACATGGCCCCATACAGATATTTGCCCCATATAATGCTGCACATGGCCCCATAGAGATATTTGCCCCATATAATGCTGCACATGGCCCCATAAGATGCTCCATACAGACATTTGCCCCATATAATGCTGCACATGGCCCCATACAGATATTTGCCCCATTTAATGCTGCACATGGCCCCATAAGATGCTCCATACAGATATTTACCCCATATAATGCTGCACATGGCCCCATAAGATGCTCCATAGAGATATTTGCCCCATATGCTGTTGCTGCAATTAAAAAAAAATAAAAAAATAAAAAAATGACATACTCCCCTCTCGTCGCTCAGGCCCCCGGCACTTGCTATATTCACCAGTCCGGGTTCCACCGACGGCTGCCGCTGCGTCTTCCCCGTCCTCCACACTTCCCGCGTCCTCTGACCTGAGCGTCAATGCAGAGGACGGGGAAGACGCATCGGCGGCCGTCGGTGGAACGGGGAACAGGTGAATATCGCGCACTGCGTTATACTCACATGCTCCTGGTGCGGTGCAGCCCCTGGTTCTCCGGCGCTGGCAGCTTCTTCCTGTATTGAGCGGTCACATGGTACCGCTCATTACAGTAATGAATATGCGGCTCCACCCCTATGGGAGTGGAGTCGGGTCCATATTCATTACTGTAATGAGCGGTACGATGTGACTGCTCACTACAGGAAGAAGCTGCCTGCACCCGGAGAACCAGGGACGTACAGGGACCGCGCCAGGAGCAGATGAGTATAATTAGACAGCTGCTGCTCCCCGTCCCCTGCTGACCCCTGGGTGTGACTCGAGTATAAGCCGAGAGGGGCAATATCAGCCCCAAAAGATGGGCTGAAATTCTCTGCTTATACTTGAGTATATACGGTAAGTCACATGCTGTCCATTTCCTTGTGGTCCTCCTTGAGATGGTTCTACTCCTTCATTGGAGTCCAGCTGTGTTTAATTAAACTGATAGGACTTGATTTGGAAAGGCATTCACATATCTATTAGTGATGAGCGAGTGTACTCGTTGCTTGGGTTTTCCGGAGCACGCCCGGGTGACCTCCGAGTATTTATGACTGCTCAGAGATTTAGTTTTCATTGTGGCAGCTGAATGATTTACAGCTACTAGCCTGCTTGATTACATGTGAGGATTCCCTAGCAACCAGGCAACTCCCACATGTACTCAGCCTGACTAGTAGCTGTAAATCATTCAGCTGAGGTGATGAAAACCTAATCTCCGAACAATAACAAATACTCGGAGGTCACCCAAGTGTGCTCGGGAAAACCCGAGCAACGAGTATGTTCGCTCATCACTAATGTCTGTATAAGACCTCACAGCTCACAGTGCATGTCAGACCAAATGAGAATCATTAAGTCAAATGAACTGGCCAAGGAGCTCAGAGACAGAATTGTGGCAAGGCACAGATCTGGCCAAGGTTACAACAGAATTTCTGCAGTATTCAAGGTTCCTGAGAGCACAGGGGCCTCCATAATCCTTAAATGGAAGAATTTTGGCACCACCAGAAGTCTTCCTAGACCTGGCCGACCAGCCAAACTGAGCAATTGTGGGTGAAGAGCCTTGGTGAGAGAGGTAAAGAAGAACCCCAAGACTGTGGCTGAGCTCCAGAGATGCAGTAGAGAGATGGGAGAAAGTTCCACAAAGTCAACTATCACTGCAGCCCTCCACCAGTCAGGCTTTTTTGGCAGAGTGGCCCGACGGAAGCCTCTCCTCAATGCAAGACATATGAAAGCCCCCATAGAGTTTGCTAAAAAACACATGAAGGACTCAGACTATGAGAAATAAGATTCTCTGGTCTGAGGAGACAGACATTTTTGGTAATAATTCTAAGCGTATGTGTGTAGAAAACCAGGCACTGCTCATCACCTGCCCAATTCAATCCCAACAGTGAAACATGGTGGCAGCATCATGCTATGGGGGTGGTTTTCAGCTGTAGGGACAGGACGACTGGTTGTCATTGAAAGAAACATGAATGCGGCCAAGTACAGAGATATCCTGGATGAAAACCTCTTCCAGAGTGCTCTGGACCTCAAACTTGGCCAAAGGTTCACCTTCCAATAAGACAATGACCCTAAGCACACAGCTAAAATAATAAAGGAGTGTCTTCAGAACAACTCTGTGACCATTCTTGATTGGTCCAGCCAAAGCCCTGACCTAAACTCAATTGAGCATCTCTGGAGAGACCTGAAAATGGCTGTTCACCATCCAACCTGACGGAACTGGAGAGGATCTGCAAGGAAGAATGGCAGAGGATCCCCAAATCCTGGTGTGAAAAACTTGTTGCATCATTCCCAAGGAGACTCATGGCTGTACTAGCTCAAAAGGTGCTTATATTCAATACTGAGCAAAGGGTCTGAATACTTATGACCCTGTGATATTTCAGTTTTTCTTTTTTAATAAATTTGCAAACACTTCTATATTTCTTGTTTTTTTTTCATTCAAGATGGAGTGCAGAGTGTGCATTAATGAGAAAAAAAATGAACTTTTTTGAATTTACCAAATGGATGAAACAAAGAGTGAAAAATGTAAAGGGGTCTGAATACTTTCCGTACCCACTGTGTGTGTGTGTAACGCCAACATGGTTCAAACTAATACAGGTCACTGTTTAACAATAAAGGAAGCGTACCACAGTGTGGGGCAAAACCAATATATGGGAGTTTAGGGATAAACCAAATACCAACAGAAATGAAACTACCCAACTACATTAAAAAATTCCATCTTTATTAGGTAAAGTACAATAAAAGCATACAATTAAAAAGCTGAAATAAAGCGGGTATTTTTCAGAGAGAAGTGGTAATCAATCATATATACATAATGAAAGCGAGAATATAACAAGACTAATATAAATAAATATATATATATATATATATATATACTGACATAGAATTTTACAAAGTGCATGTCCAGAATATATCAGGAGATGGTTACAATAACCAAGCAATACAGCAAATGCTACAGCTCCACCAAGTGGTGGAGAGGTGATAGTATTATTTAAGGGAAAATAATGTCCTTATAGATCCTCAAAATTAAAATGTGTATGTATAAAACACTCACTGCACCATATACATCAATAAATAAAAAAAATAGTCTAATTATTGTTTGCTTATTATGTTGTATATTTAATGAAGAGACACAAAGCAAATGCTGAACATACCCAAAAGAAAATATATAATGCAGTCATCTATAATAACCACTGTACAACATCTATGGAAGATGAGTATAAAGTAATAAAAAAGTAAAGTGCTACATAAAGTCTTCCATGGACATTGTGCAGCTGGTGGAGGTATAAACACCAAGTATCTTGATCAACTCAAAAAATTGTATGTTGTTAATGTAATCTATAGCTATGTATGATCTATAAGGACATTATATTCCCCAAAATAATACTATCACCTTTAAACCACTAGGTGGAGCTGTAGCATCTGCTGTATTGCTTGGTTATTGTAAACATCTGATATATTCTGGACGCGCACTTTGTAAAATTCTTTATGTGAGTGTCTATGTGTGTATATTTATATTAGTCTTGTTAGATTATATCTTTCATTTTGTATATACAGTATGATTGATTACCACTTTGGTCTCTGAAAAATACCCCCCTTTATTTCAGCTTTTTATCTGTATGTTTTTATTGTACTTTACCTAATAAAGATGGAATATTTTATTATGTAGTTGGGTAGTTTAATTTCTATTGGTATTTGGTTTAACAATAAAGGGAACCTGACACGTGATATGTGCTGTACGATGTACGGGCAGCATCGGACACTGACTGACACTGAAGACTAAAAAAGAAAAAAAGTGGAAAGTACGGTAATACTAAAGAATAAGCCAAAGGGGCTGTATCGAATTAAACAATTCCTGAGCTACCGTATCTACAGGATTGGTAGGGGTCTGATACTCGGCATCCCCACCAGCCAGCTGAAATCTTCTCCGGATGCATACAATATAAATTGTGTACTGGCCTTTGCTGAGGAATGCATCTTATCTCAGATTTAAGTGAATGGGAGATAAAAAAAGAAAAAAATATCTGGTTGTTGCAGAACATTTCAGCAGAGCTGTGGGGGTGCTGGCTGTGAATAGGTCACCAATTGTATGATCTGGATAATCCCTTTAAAAAAAAACCCAAAACAATAATAAGCATATTCAGTTAGACAAAAACATTTGTAAAACAAACACACCAACCTAACCTAGGATAATTAAAGCAAGATAGGATCAAAGAGTAATTTTGACCATTAAAAAAAGTTTATTTATACAATTAAATAAAATCATATGACCAGAGTAGTACTGCTAAACGCAGGACATCAGGGGGTTAACATAGTAAAAGTATATGGCAAAATATCACTCCCATAAAGTGCAAATTAGAAGCTTGGTCACACATATTCACCAAAAGGTTTTTCATCAATTTGATCAGAATTATAGTAAAATAAAGTGCAGAATCAGTGTTCATGAAAACCAATTATTATAAAAATCTGTGAGACCTAAAAGAATTAATCAAGGGTTAAATATGTGAGGCAGCACGATATATTTAAAAAAAAAAAACTGCCTTGTGGCCAAAAGCACTAATGGATATCCCACAATTACTCCAAATGTCACATGGATGTGCGACGTCCTCATGTGGTGTGGAGGATAAGTTAGACAAACGTCTGGCCGTGCAGATTGTGCATACGAGGTAAAGTGGCGCAGTGCCAGATGAAGCCAATGCTTACAAAATAAAGGGATAATTAGACCCCCGACCTGCCGCCCCTACGCGCCTTTTCTTCATCAGGAGGCGTGGCTAATACCCGTACAGAAGCTAGTATATGCATGCATGATGGGCCAATCAGATGCTCTATCCCATCATGACGTTTAGTCCATCTGCGGCGCATGCGCGGGCACGGCTGCACCACGTGGGGGCACTTCCTCCTGCATCAGTGGAACGCAAGTGATCCACTGCTGCCTAGCAGCCGGGATCGCTTGTGAGCACATCAGGAAGGCCAGTGTGAGGACGGGACCGGGCATGCGCACAGGACCTATAACGCAATTAAAGGGCCAAGTGTCCATATGTGGAAGGGGGATCAGAGAGAGCAGGACATAGAAAAACTACATCAAAGGGAGTGATTAATCAAAGGTACAGAATTTTTTTTTTCTTTTTTCTCCTATAATCGTGAAATTGCGATATTAGTGTGTTCTCATGGCATATAAGTCATGAATTATTAGATTAATAAAATAATAAAAAGAAAAAAAAATAATTAGAAGGAGGTCTTTTAATTTATCCCAATACGATTATGTAGTGCCCAAAGTGAAATGAATGTATGTGAACAAGTGTAAGTAAAAAAAGGGTTAAAAGCTAATGTCAAGGCCAAGTGTGAACAAAGTGTAAACAAACAATAATATGATATAAATATCAATATTTTTAGATGTGCCAAAGTTAGATATTGGTCCACTGAAAATTACCGTAGATAGAAGAAAAAAAATCATAAAAACGTGACAAGTAAAATATAACATAAGTGAATGCAAAGCATATGGTGAACGATACCAAAAATAAATAAATAAATACAAATAAATAGAAAAGAAAAAAGTGAGGTTATGAATCACTTTTATGAATGTCCATAACTGTGCTACCCAAAGGGGATCCCATCTGATAAATCAACGTTAAGGGGACAAAACACAATCAGGCCGAAATCCAACAGGAGTTAGGAGCCGTTAGATCAATCATGATCCCTGAAGAGTTCCAAGATGAATGCAGAGAGAAATCCTGGTTCCATTCATCCACTGGTCCTGATCTAAGTGAAAGCAGGGCTCATATCGAAGAATATATATATATATATATATATATATATATATATATATATATATATATATTCTAAAGAAAACTGAGAAAGAAAAACACATAATAACATTAAATTTAAAATTAAATAAAATAAAGCAGGTACCCATAGAGTAAAACATTATGCTTGCTGTTCAGCATTTGAAAAACAAGCTCTCGTAAAGCTCACTGGCAAATAAATTATGGGTCTCGTGAAAATGGCAACACAAGCCAATTTTTATTTTTTTAAGCCACTAATTTAAGTAACAAAACTATATGAGTTTGGTATCGCTGTAATCGTACTGACCTGAAGAACTATAACTAAATGGAATTAACACTGATGTTTTAAATAAGATTAAAAAAAAAGTAAAACAGTTTTTATCACCCTTAAAGGGAATTTGTCAGCAGGATTGTGCACAGTAATCTACAGACACTGTCAGGTCGGCGCCGTTATACTGATTAAAATGATATCTTGGTTGATGAAATCCGTCTTGTGGTTGTTGTTTAATCTTTTTTTTCAGTTAATGATATGCTCGCACTTCGGGGCAGACTGTGGGGGTCTTCAGGTGGTGCTCTGATTAGGTATTCACCAGTATGGCTTCTGACAGGTCACTGATCCCTCACTGACCTGCCCCCTGGTTTACATAATGGATATATGTACATACTGAGATAACAAAATTTAGGCAGGCGTCGGCCATGACACCTGCGCTGCAGGATAATTGCATGTGTACTGTGTATATAATTAATATAGTTGACGTTATCCTGATAGTGAAAAAAAATCCATTTGAAAATGGCGCCTGTGCAGTAGCAGCTATCGGTGTGTATATAGAGGTGATCCGAGAGCTGCTATTGCATAGGCACTGGTGGCGTCATCTTGGAGGAGGAATTTTTTTTCTCTAACAAGATGGCGCCTGTGCAATAGTGGAGCACCTGCTAGGACGTGGGGTACTCGGGCCGGGTCTGGCAGTTCTTCCGGGGTTGTCACGGCAGCAGTGACCCGGTCCGTGGCCCTGGACATCCAAGAAAATTGAAATGAAGGGGGGATTAGTTTGTGACACCACTCGTGGTGTTCGGCAATAAGAAAATGTCCGACGCTGCTAAAGGAGACTGCTGGGGCTGATGGTGAAGCAGGGCAGTTAAAGTGTAAAGTTAATGAAGAACTGTTGTAGTATTGGGAAGGTGACGTAGTAAATGATTCTGAGTACACAGCAGGGTGCTGTTTCCACACTTTACTCAAAGTTTTAGGTGACATTCACCAGCCGTGTGCTGTGTCCTCCGGGTCTGTGGTCCAGCCAGCTCTCAGGTAATTTGGGTGCACTTTTCCGAGACTCCTTTTCTTGTGTACCTTCCCAGGCCGTCTCTCTGCGCTGGCTTCGCCTTTCTGCCCTGCGCCTCACACACAGTGTCCCAAGCCAGCAGCCTCAGATCCTGTCGGGCAACATCCTCCTGGTCCCCTAGATCCTATATGGCTGCCTTTTCAGCGAATGTGTGTGGATTTGGCTGTGGCACATAGATACCACAGCCTCAAATTTTCTAGCTGAGTCCTACAGTCTCTCCACTAGTCTGGGGCCGGTCCCCCACTGCGACCTGGTCCTTCCACTCGACTACGGTCGGCATGTATTCGGGCGCCACGGTTGGATTCTTCACTCCCCTGGCCCCTAGGACCCCTTCTCTCTTTCTCAGGAGCTCCTTTCTTCACGTCTGCTTTGATCTGCTCCTCCCCACCAACTACTGACTACTTTCCCTTCAACTGTCACACCACTCCCTGCCAGAGCTGGGGCCCCTTCCCCCTGGCTAGGGGCAGTGTCGTGTTGGATGCACATGTGGGAGTGCCAGGTAGTGCCCCCTCTTTACCCAAGAGCGGAGTACCACACCTCCGCCTGAGGTGCAGTACTTCTGTGGTGACTGGACCCTCAGGGGCGCCACAATAGCATCTGACAGGTTCCCTTTAAGCCCCTCATACATATTAGAGTAATGTTGGCCGAGCCCACTGATAACTATGCGGTCGGCCGACAGTCTGAGTATACTACCTCCAGACAGTTGATTGTCAGGGAAGTTAAGGTGATCATATTATTTTCCCTAAGATATGCCACCCATATACTACCTCCAGACAGTTGATTGTCAGGGAAGTTAAGGTGATCATATTATTTTCCCTAAGATATGCCACCCACAGACGTGTCTGGTAGCATCTCTCTTAGGCCGGGGTCACAATGCAACTCGCACATCAATACCCGGCACTGCTGCTGGCACTAGGGATGGAGTGTGCGGCTGCATGTATTTCTATGCAGCTGAACGCTCCACTCCCGAGTGCCGGCGGTAGTGCCGGGTATTGATGTGAGAGACTCGCGCGAGTTTCTCGCATTGCACTCGCAAGTGAGAACCCAGGAGTGCTCGGCAGAGCAAGTGCTACTGTGTATGGGACTGTAGGGCAAGATGGCCACCGGTCAAACTAGCCAACTGATGTGTACGGGGGGCTTTAGTTGCCAGCAGATAAGTTTAACCTAACCTCGAACCTTTCTGATAATCTGGATTTGGTTAATATCTCCCAAATAGCAGCACCACACAGAAATTTGTGTACGGTGGAATGGTGAAGAAAGCACAATTTCACCATTGTTGCTTGAGTTTTGATTTTACATTGTATATATATTACCCTTTTTAAAATAACTTGGATATTCTTTTTTCTTTTGGGGGGGGTCGCCATATTTTGAGCCCCTCAACCTTGTTATTTTTATATGGCTGCCTCAGTGACATTACGACTCCAGCGTGAACTCTGCAGCCAGTGAATGAGGGGACAGCACTGGATCGAAAGTGGGTAAGTATGGCTCATTTCCTTCTTAAGATTGAACTGTATAAAACTATAGGAAACCTTTTTGGACCCAGAAGAACATATCAATGTGGGAACGTCTTCTTATTTGCGTGGAGTTGCAGTTGTGTCACTTGCTTGTTGAACGGTAATGATGGCTTTGATGATTTTAGGTTGGACACGGAAAAGACTTCATGGATCCACTCACTGAAGCTAGAAGATCTGGCCTCAAACTAGCTCTTCATTTGTCAGAGGTATTTCCTATATTCAGGATATGCTATATGAGTGTATGTTTAGTTTACATTTGTATATAGTGAATGGATTTTCCTGTTTTGGAAAACGCCCTTTTCCCTGCAATTTGTTATAAAAACGCACTGTTCTTTATTCATCTTCCCCGGGTCTAAAGCCGAGTCTCTGCCGCTGGTCCTGGTGTGTTATTGTCTGCGGTGCTGATTTCATGTTGACAGCGCTGCAGCCAATCAGTGAGCTCAGTCTGAGTTAAAGGCTCAAGCTGTTGATGGGATGTTATATATACTATATATACAAGATAAATACACTGTGTTCCAAATTATTATGCAAATAATCCTCCTGTTTTCTCTAAATTACCTATCTGAATTGCAGTCATTGTTATTTTCCAGTCATCTACTATTCTAGTATAATTGCAGTGTTTTGGAACAAACTGCCTATGAAAACAGTATCTTTTTAAAAAAAATAAACACTCAAAATGCATGTTCCAAATTATTATGCACAGCAGAGTTTTCAACCTTTTTTTTTATTTTGAACAAAAAAATGGTTAATTGTGAAGTTATAAGCATTATCAGCTTATTCCAAATGAAATCAAACAGTTTTCAAGTGAAACTTTATTCTAGGTGATGTTACATTTGCACATAGGACCCCTTGTTCGAAGGAAGCTTCTGAACTCTCTCGTCCATTGAATTTGTCAGTTTTTGGATGGTTTCTGCTTCAGTTGTTTTGCATGTGGACAGAATCCCCTCCCAGAGCTGTTGCTTAGATGTGAACTGCCTCCCGCCATCATAGACACTCCTTTTGATGATGCTCCAGAGGTTCTCAATGGGGTTGAGGTCAGGGGAAGATGGTGGCCACACCATAAGTTTGTCCTCTTTTATGCCCATAGCAGCCAGAGATGCAGATGTGTTTTTTGCAGCATGAGACGGTGCATTATCATGCATGAAAATGATCTTGCTGCGGAAAGCACGGTTCTTCCTCTTGAACCATGGCAGGAAGTGTTGTTTTAGAAACTCCACATAGATTATGGAGTTCATCTTTACCCCTTCAGGGATCATAAAGGGGTCTACAATATCTCTCCCCATGATTCCAGCCCAATACATTACTCCACCTCCTCCTTGTTGGCGCCTTAGCCGTGTTTTCATGGGGTGTCCATCAACCAGCCATCCTCCACTCCATCCATCTGGACCATCGAGCGTTGCACGGCACTCATCGGTGAACAAAACAGTTTGGAAGTCAGTCTTCATGTATCGTTTGGCCCACTGGAGCCATTTCTGCTTGTGTGCAGTGGATAGAGGTGGTCAACAGGATGGCTTATGTACAGCTGCAAACCTCTGAAGGACCCTGCATCTTGTTGTTCTGGGGACGTCGGAGGCACCAGCAGCTACAAAAACTTGTCTGCTGCTATGACAAGGCATTTTTGCAGCTGCTCTTTTAACCTTAAGCAATTGCCTGTTGGAAAGAGTCCTCAATTTTTCCTTATCAGCACGCACACGTGTGTGCTGGGAATCAGCTACATACTTCTTGATTGTGCGATGATCACGATGAAGTGTCTTGGCAATGTTGATTGTAGTCATGCCTTGACCTAAATACTCCACAATTTGTTGCTTCTCAGCAGCCGACACATCCTTTTTCTTTCCCATTCTGGCAAAAAATGTAGGCTGCATAATAATGTGGAACAGCCTTCTTAAGTAGTCTTGCCTTTATTTGGACACACCTGCCAAACTAATTTGCACAGGTATCTGCAATTGCTTTCAGTGATATAAAGAGCCCTGACACACATCACCATCAATGAGTTTAAATGACAAACAAAAAAATTCTAACCTTATCACTCCTAAACTCTTTGTGCATAATAATTTGGAACACAGTGTAGGATTATATTTAGGTAAAAAATATTTTAAGCATTCGTAAAATGAATGTGAATTACAAAAGTATCTCTACGGCAGTTTTGTCCACTTTTCACCAAAAACATTACAAGATACTGGTTACATTGTGTTATCATAATTAAGGGTTTATTGCTAGGAACTTGGTTGCAGAAAAAGGAAGTAAAATATTTAGATTTTAGTATTTTTTTATTTTATACTTTAAGAATGTATTATTCCTAACAATTA